>NC_059379.1:25944879-26257101 GCF_019703515.2 Myxocyprinus asiaticus
TGCAGGGCTGTCTTATTCTTCCAATCCTGAGGGAACTTATTTTTCTCTGGACACTCGGACTCTGCAAACTTTGTTACTTTGTTGAACCTTCAATATCCCTGTCAAGGTTATGAAACTCCTCCATGGCAGAGAGAGCCTGAAACAAAGATCACCATTAAAAAAAATCACACTTTCAACCATTGTTTTCAATAAAACAAATCATTATCAGGATAAGATGTTGATTTTATATCATATAAACCATAATAAATAAAAAGGTTAAAGTAGTTAAAGCTACACTATGTAACTTTGTTTTTTGTTGTTGTTAAAAAATAACAAAATGTTATTACTGAGAGAATGCAACAAAAATCCATCTTCCAAACCATGTCTTTACTTTACCCAAATACACTGATAAACCTATAATAATATGCTAATTCTATTTTAGAGCTATCGGGACAGATTTTGCGGAAAATTGCATACATACGTCATTCACCCATGCATGTTGATGTCATATCCGTACACAGAGAAAATAAGCTCCAGCTTCTGTAGCACGTGTATGGTGTGGGAGTAGCTGAAGCTGAAAGTTTGTTGTCACAGCAAAAGAAAAATTGACCATGGATCATTCAAAATGGAAAACCTCCGGGGAATTACCGGTTGTGTGTGTGTGTAGTGAAATACAATAATTATACTGTAATCAGTGCAGAACTTTTCACTTGCTAGCACACGTGTGTATTTTTCTTTATTATGGCATTAATTTATATAAATAAATCATTTAGTCCTAGGCTTGCCAAGAACATGTGAGTCTTGAAATTATGTTGACCACTGGTTGGTAACAATGGCATTCTATAAATTAGTTACTACCATGGTCTATTTGGCCAGAATATCCTGCCGTTATAAAAACTTTACTATGTTTGACCTTATCAGACTAGCAATGGACATGTCTAATGTTAACAAACAAACTTTTGTAATGTCATTTATTTCAAAACATCAATGTTTCCAATAAGTCAAAACAACAGCATAAGATATGGCACTTACCTGCTCAGATGACATGTTTTCAGATATCCGTCTTTTCCTTTCTTTTGTTATTTATTTGCACATTTGCTCTGATAAGATGTCCTGTATCCATGTGTGCACCGATGCCTCAAACCACATTCATCCGCGCAGAGGAGCAGAGCCGAAGCACAACCAAAATTGCATGCGTCTTTTATTTTTTAACTGCTAGAGGGCCAAACGTTACATAATGTAGCTTTAAAAAGACATCTTGTTGTAGTTGACAACGTATTCATGGACTTTTTAAATCAACATCAAGTTTTGCCGTAAAAATGTTTGTACAAGGGAAAGTGTATATTTTAGGTCCTGTTTTCACCATTTTAATCAACTTTTTGCCTTCACTAATTCATTTTACATGGTATTTGTTGTGATATATGCAAATTTAAAAGTACAAATATCCCATATCACTAAATTAACATCTGATCATAAAAGCTGCATGTGTAATAATTATAAAATAGCAAAATGCTCTTTAAAATAATTTTAGAGTATAGCATGTCAAACCACATGACACGTCAACTTTCCAAAAGTATTCCATGTAACCTATCCACCTAAGCTAAGCTTTTCATCAAAAATACATGCTTAATTTATTATGCATTATATTGCAAGCCTGTGCATGTTGCTGAGTGGACAGTGTGCAATCTTATCAAAAAGAAAGAAGTTGTGATGACAGACATAAAAGCTTTGGACAGAATAAAGAGTTTAGACACAACTTCATCATTGGTGTCAAGGTACTAATCAAATCGAACTACAAAGTAAAGTGTCTTTATGCCACAAATTGCTGAGTAAACATGAATGTGTTTCTTCATAAACCTGACTAGCAGAAGTGCTTAGGCAGCAGAAATGAGGCTTTCCTATTGCATAGCTAAATTTATCTTCTCTTGGAAGAACACCGCTGTGACATATGCCGGTCCCTTTCATATGGAGAGGCCTGGTTCGACCCAAAGGTGCTGAAAGCAGCAGGGGAATGATGACTCATATTTCCAAAAAGGCTTGCTTATGGGAAACACTATTCCTTAATGGCAGATATGAGAACATTATGGACTTGAACATTATGGTCTAAAATAAGAGCCGATGCTTTCACATTCCTACTGTTGACAATAGCTGTGCTGGAGAACAGCATGTGGTTTCTGGAGAACCTTAGTAAAAGCTTAAGTGTAAAAGGTTGTAGGGCTTTACTGGTTGTTTAGATCAGTGTTACTATCAGAAATAATTAATAATTATTTCTGTAGTTATTAATCAATATTTAAATTAATTAATTGGATCTAACTCATTAAAACCTCATATGGGACTCCAGTAAATGTAGTGTGCTATGTTTAGGAGCAAGTTTGGTTATTAGCAATAATTAATAATTATCAAAGATAATTATTAATTATTAAAATCAATAGAACATTGATGAGAATCAATGTTAGCTTTTTTTTTAATCCTTTAAATCAACAGTTATCAAAGATAATCGTTAATTGTTAACGTCGATGAAACATTAATTAAAATTAACACTAGCTTATTGATCATTCAAATTCAATCAAAGATAATTATCAATTATCAAAAATCAATAGAATATCAATAAGGATTAACATTGACGGGGCACCACCCTGAAATCAGGGACTAATAACCGAATATTAAAACAGTCTCAATATTAGATTGTTTTCTTAGGAAAATCGACATCCGAAGAATATCGATTTTCGGGAAAAAAAACAATGAAGGTTTGAATCCGAGCACTGACATCCCGTCAGCATGACACAGGCGTATGCAAAACAAACCAAAACACTTCTCTTTGTAATATAAACAAAGTTTATTTATGCAGTAATATCAATTAATAATTAATACAATGCAGTCAATAAACTTCCGACTTACAACTACAAACTAAACAGTGACATGATTAGATATGGAAATAAAAATAATTCTATAACACATAAGGTGTGTGTGTGACAGTGTGTGTGTGTGTGTGTGTGTCAGTGTGGTTAGTGAGAGAGAGAGAGAGAGAGAGATTATTCAGTGACAGCCCGAAAGCTGATTTCACGATAGCTGGAGATAAAGCAGCCGTGTTCATCACTCAGAGACGCGGTTTTACAAGCGGGGCTCGTAAAAGTCCCTTGTTATTTGACTCTTTAATGGATGTACTCAGTTGCTGTCTCACCCGCGATGGCGAAAATGCACAACAGTCCAATTTGGTTGGACCACAATACAGCAAAACAAATTTGTGATAATTAATACCCTGAGTATTAATAATTAGCGGACATGGTGGTCCGTAAATTGTACAAGCAAAAACCTTGAAACACAAGAATAACACACTATAATATTCTATCTCTGCCCAGACGTAACCTCTTACTTGAATCGCATGAGGACACAGGTAGAATGTGTTTTCCTCCGTCCTTTAACTTTGACCCGGTTCCTTGAGGCTCGTGTGATGACGAGAGGTCATTTCCTCACGCTGTCGGCTGGCGGTACGGCTGTTGATTGTCGGCGGCCAGTACGGCTGTTGATTCTCAGAGGGCGGTATGGCTGTTGATTCTCGGCGGGCTGGCGGAGAACTCAGAAATGTCGACTTGATTGAAGATGGAAGAGAAATCTTTAATCTCTTCACTTCTGTAGGCCAACGGATGAAGATGCGAATTGCTCGGTGGTCTCCTTCGGATCCGAAAGAGTGTTCGGTTGAACACAGAGTAATCTCAACTCGTCCAGCAAGATGGAGATTGTATGGCTACAGTTTCAAGTCGGACATTACTTCCTTATGCCACGAGGCTGCACCGGAGAGCAGCAAAAAGCTACGTCCGTATTCGGTGAACAAAGTCGCTGGAAGCCACTTTGGAAGCATTTCAGAATTATTTGAAGTCCTGATGATGTCATGTTTGAGGGACGTTCTGTTGTGTGCCTCATCCAATAGGAGTTGAGTGCTCGATCCTTTAGTGAGCAAGGCTTCATGGATTTGTAGTCTGTTTTGGACTCCCTTTGTTTGATTTTGGCGCGATTTTTATCAGTAAAACATCTGACTTAGAAGGAGGGGGCTTGAGGAATGTTTTTTATGACTGTTAGGCCTGCCTTTGTCTTCTATCTGAATACATGAGGCCCAACATTCCCCCCTTTGTTCTGAAGAGTTGGTTGTTGTCCAGCATCTTTAGAGCAACTGAAGGGCCGAACAGTTCTTGTCGGTTCACAGTAACCTGTGGGTTACGCCATCCATGTATTCCTGATAGGAAAGAGAAATGGTTGCACAGTCCATACAGTTCATTAGAGTTCACAGAGGTTTTAACGTCTGGACAGAGATTGAGGCACATCTGGGCATAGAACTTCTAGCTAATTCTAAAACTACATTCATCACACATAAACATTTCAAGTTATTGGAAGGCACAGCATTAACCATAACACAATCCTTTGTTGTTCTTTGGTCATAACACAAAATCAAAGTAGAACCTGACATTGGTTACTAGGAACAAAATGTTAGAGGAAAGGAGGGTTAAAGGTTAAAGGCTTATCCTTGGAAATGATGGAGTTAACCTGTGTGATGGGCTCAGACTGGTGTGTAAAACGCGGCTGTATGAGAAGTGAGTCCAGTCTGGCCTGTAGGTGTTGAATGTACCTGTACATGGCGTGTGCAATAATTGCAATGATGATCCAACCACTAAGGAGGAGCCAGAGGGCAACCAAACTGATAGGGTGTTCTCGGTAAGATGACGATCTGCTTATGTGACTATGAAATATAGTGGTCAAGCCAGTCGGTTTGAGACTGAACTTCACTAATTCCATCCCTTCAGCCTGAAGCTGCTGTCGAAGGGTGTCATCAACGGTGAGGCTGTGACCTCTAAATGCGTCCATGATCTCAATTTCTGCGTCATGTTTGTTGACATTGAGATGATGGAGGACAATATCGTCAGTGTGCACGCTGGCTCCTTGGGGAACCATTAAGAACACCGTTTGGTTTGGTAGCCTTGGTTTAGTGGCCTTAGCTTAGTGGCTGTATCATGGCAGTCGTATGACTTCGGTGGCTGGTGTTAACAAGCCAGTGACTGCCTGCTCGCTCTACCTTTGTCTCTGTTCCTTCATCTTTGATGGACATGCCATCATGACACTTGTTCATGGAATTCGGCTCTTTGGCCACAGAGGTAGTTAGTCACCTCTCTAACAAAGGGGTTGCGTTTTGACAAACCCAATGAATGTACTTTGTCTTGGTACACATGTTTAGGTTAGAGATAAGGTAGAGCGAGGGGTCCTCATCATGGTAGGCGAGTGTTGGTGGTGTTTTGAGGTGAATGTGTGCATTACCTCTCTGAAAACCAACATTAAATACAGATTTTAATCTATATATATTCTGCCTATGATGGTAGATTGAGGATAAATCCTATTTTGAGGTTCTGAGGATTTACATGGATTGGAATTTCAATGCCAAACTATATGCCATGTGTATCTGTGAAGGTTGCACAATGGAGATAGTAGCAGATCTAAAGATTTGTTCGAAAAAGTCTAGGGAGACCAGGTAAGCTGGAATCCTTCCACCACTCAGACTGTTGACTGAGGAGCTAATTTCCCTGAGGTCCTGCATTAGATCTCTAACGATACACGCATAAGTTGTTTTCTCTGACAACATCCCTAAAGAGTGCAAAGTGTTATTGATAAGAACGGATTACAAATTTACAGTGACTATAGTACCCTGAAGGGTTTTATTCAGGCCCTGTAATTGTTCTTATTGGAGTCGTCGTCTCTGCTGGATATTTGGACGATGGCGATGTGTGTATCTGAAGCTGGCGAACTGTTTTCTGGACCAAGTGGTCTCGGTATGTCAACCTGAGCCCACATGTCCACGACGGCAGTCAATGAGAGGAGCCAATTGGTTCAGTAGGTCCTGGCCAACTAATGGTGGTTCCGTATTAATGGGACATATGTAAACAGGGTATGTAGCATCATCCCTTGAAAGGTGTCAATCCAGGCCCGTTTTGTGATAGACGACCTATCTTGCGTGTAGCTTGTGACGCTTATGTTGCAGATCTCTGTCTATAACGGTTTGCCAAGGGAGAGCTTTGCTCTAGCCACCTCTGCGAAGGTGTTGGAACCCATTAGACTATTTCGGAACCGGTGTTGAGTAGTGCGTGGGAGTTGAATGACCCACGTGTCAGGCGTTGCCCTTACGGTACGGATCGCCCAAGAAGGTCAGAAAAGGAGGGTGTGGCATGTTAGGAGTGACTGTTTTGGGGAGCAACTTGGACACTGTTCCCCTTTTCCCGACCTATAAAGTAAACTTTGGCGTTAACGGGAGGGGGTACATTGTGTAGTCATACTGACGAGGTTTCAGTGCCGTGTTCCTTTGAGGAGGTCGACGGACCTGGTGAACAACGGAGCACGTCAAGCTTAGTTACCAACTCAGTCAAGCGTCTCCTAATATCCTACATTTCGTCTCTCAAATCTTGTTCTCAGAGGGGATTTGAAACCTTGCCTACCCACTCACCTTCTTGTTTGGGTTTCCATTCGAAACGCGCATTTCTTTTCGGCCAGCGAACGTTTTGTTGTTTAGGTCTGCCATGACCCTGGTGGTGTGTCTGGTTACCACCCCCCTGGTTCTGTTGCTTACCCTGCTGGCGGGGTGATCGGTGCCTCTGGGGTCCGGTTCTAGCATTCACCTTAACGCGAGGCATTTCGTTGCCTTCAAGCGCTAGGTCTGCATATGAGGCTTGGATCCCCAGGGCTCTGGCGTCACCTTCATGCCCTCGGGCAGGGCGCACACGTGTCTCCCATGCCAGTTGCGCGTACTTTCTGATTTCCTGCATGGTGGGGTTGCCCATTCTGCAGTGCATTGTGACGTCATATCGCACGCACTCGTGGAGGTTGTGAAGGAAAAGAGACTTGAAAGCTCGTTCCTCCTCCAAACCTGGTGCATTACTTCCTTGGAAGTATGTGGTTCTCAGGCGTCTATAATACTCACGCGGAGGCTCGTGCCTCTTCTGGGTGATGGCGAAAGCAGCTATGGTAGCGGAGGCTCCGTCGATATACAGCGAATACTCCTCGCGTAGGGCTTTACACAGAGCTGAGTAGCGGTTTCGTGTACCAGTCGGTAGCGTTTCCATGAACGCATGGACACTCCTTACCGTGGTCTTCCATATGAGCTTGAGTTTTTCACGCGAGGAAGCGTAAGGCAAATCAATCAGGCAGTGCTCAATTTCCCTAAGATAATTGTCGATGTTTGAATCTCGATTATTTGGGTCAAAGCGTTCTATGTCCCCTGCGAGGGACTCGAGTTGTCGGATGCGCAAGTGCTGGTGTCGGTATGACCACGGGTCGTCCGAGTCATCCGAAACATCATAGTCACTCGGATCGCTATAGCGATGAGGATGACTTCCTCCCCTTCGTGGTGGGGAAGGAGTCCAGTCAACGCGTGGGGGTGGACCCCGGGTTGCGTACAGCTCCCTGGCTAATGGGATCTTTGAGCCACTTACACCACTCTGGGCTTGAAAATAATTGTCCCCCCTTCGTGGTGTGGAATCAGTCGGTTTGAAATGCATGGTGTCGTGACTGAAAAATGACTGAGGAGGGCAACTATAAGGAGGGGCACCTGCATCCAACCAGCGGGCCGCTGGAGGATTTTGAAAGGTGTCTTGGAGGATGAAGTCAGAGACTGTACCACTAGGGGCAGCTCGGCTCCTAGTGTGTGTCCCTGGGTTTCTCAGGGGCACATTTCTACGCGTATCGCTAAAAAGGGAGCCCTCTTCTATGTCAGATGTTGTGCTGTGCGTTTCAGCTGCACTTACCTGATCTGACTCTACTCTTAGCTGGGCAGCTTGAAGCTGCCTGCGCAGGGCTTTGTTTTCCTCCTGCATCCGGGCATTATCTTTCTGTGCCTGGACTTTCTCAGCTTGAGTGCACCTAATTTCTTGGTGCAGGCTGAGATTTTCATTCTGCACCGCTTGATAGCTGCTCTGCAGCTGTGCGAGCTGGGCCTGGTGCTCTGCGGTTTGCAGTTGGGTTTTGCGGTGATGAAGAAGGAACATTTGGCCCACTAGGTTCAGGATTGTGCGCATTGGCTTCCCGACCGGGTTGTTGACATAATCAACTAGTTCCTGCAATGCTTCATCACAACGAATAATATTGTAGCCGTTAAGGTTATCTCTCTCCTCTATGGAGAGACGAAGGACAGCAGCAACTACATCTTGCAGTGCTGGGTCGACTAACCTCTGTGGAGCTTTAGCTCCAGTCACGCAGGGCGATTGGTGACTCATTTTACTGGGGCCGTAAAAATTCTTGTGATAGTGGCTCTGACAGCTTGTTGTTTTACAGTTGATATAAGGCTAACACGAAAGCACAGTTGAGAGGCTTCGACCTGTGGCTTACGGTCTACTGTTATGTAATGTGCAAATTTCACCGTGTTCTCTCTTTGGTGGATGTCAATGAAGTGACTTGGCACCTCTCTGTAACATTTAGATGAAAGCGTTAGGAGTTAAATAACAACAACAGCAGGTTTTAAGCAGACTATAGTAAATTTACCAACCCCTAATTCACTCTTAAGAGCACTTTCACACCACACTGGCTTATGTTTGGCAAGTTTTGAGAAGTAAATTGTCAAACAGAACCAAACTTTGAAGTAAGGATTTCAAGTTACTACTTTGGATTCTTATGCATACACACTGTGACAGAACTGGCACGTAGGATGCCTCACACAGGGCACCAATTATTATGTAGGGCTTTACTGGTTGTTGAGATCAGTGTTACTATCAGAAATAATTAATAATTATTTCTGTAGTTATTAATCAATATTTAAATTAATTAATTGGATCTAACTCATTAAAACCTCATATGGGACTCCAATAAATGTAGTGTGCAACATTTAGGAGCAAGTTTGGTTATTAGCAATAATTAATAATTATCAAAGATAATTATTAATTATTAAAATCAATAGAACATTGATGAGAATCAATGTTAGCTTTTTTAAATCCTTTAAATCAACAGTTATCAAAGATAATCGTTAATTGTTAACGTCGATGAAACATTAATTAAAATTAACACTAGCTTGTTGATCATTCAAATTCAATCAAAGATAATTATCAATTATCAATAATCAATAGAATATTAATAAGGATTAACATTGACGGGGCACCACCCTGGAATCAGGGACTAATAACCGAATATTAAAACAGTCTCAATATTAGATTGTTTTCTTAGGAAAATCGACATCCGAAGAATATCGATTTTCGGGAAAAAAAAAACAATGAATGAAGGTTTGAATCCGAGCACTGACATCCCGTCAGCATGACACAGGCGTATGCAAAACAAACCAAAACACTTCTCTTTGTAATATAAACAAAAGTTTATTTATGCAGTAATATCAATTAATAATTAATACAATGCAGTCAATAAACTTCCGACTTACAACTACAAACTAAACAGTGACATGATTAGATGTGGAAATAAAAATAATCCTATAACACATAAGGTGTGTGTGTGACAGTGTGTGTGTGTGTGTCAGTGTGCTTAGTGAGAGAGAGAGAGAGAGAGAGAGAGATTATTCAGTGACAGCCCGAAAGCTGATTTCGCGATAGCTGGAGATAAAGCAGCCGTGTTCATCGCTCAGAGACGTGGTTTTACGAGCGGGGCTCGTAAAAAGAGAAAAAGAAACTCACCGGTTCTCTGATGCGCCGTCGCGTGGTCCTCGATCACTACTCCACCCTCTCTGGCGGACTGCAGCCGCTCCTCCCCGGGCGGACCGGAGTCAGACCTCCGACCCCCAGCGGACAGAACGCCCCTCCGCGTTCCCGGCGTCCCATGGGGACTCTCCTCCGCCCCTGGCAGCGGCCCTACCACTCCAGGCGGTCGGGGAGTCGCTTCCCTCCTCCCCCCCCCGCGGACGGCGGTCTTCTCTCGACCCCTCCGCATTCCAGGGGGACGGCAGGGCACTCCTCCGCCCCCGGCAGCGGCTCCCTCGCTCCAGGCGGTCGGGGAGTCCCGTCCCCACTCGCCTCGCGGACGGTGGCCGTTCCCCGCGTCCGGGTAGTTGGGCTACTCCGCTCCCCTGGGTGGACGGCAGTGTCGAGGCCCCTGCAACGGGAATCCCTCCTCCTCCCGGGTTTCGGCACCAGTGTAAGGGGGTTTAGAGGAAAGGAGGAGGCGAGAACCGGCTTGACAACTTAAATAATAATTTATTAACCAAAAACACACACACAACCAAAAACACAGCACAGCTGCCTGCAATTCTCTCTCTCTCGAACTGTCGTCCCCGGCCGCCTTTATCCCTCGCGCTCCCCATCAGGCTGATTGGGGACCGGGTGTGTCTCATTCCAGCCCAGCCCCGCCCTCCTCAGCTCTACAGCATCTTATGCAGGTGATAACCCTGACAAGTATGTTTCTCATAACGTGTTATGTCTTATCATGTTGTAAAAACAATTAATTAACCATTTATTCAGGTATTTTCATGTTTTGTAACTAGCATGTTGAATATTCATGAAAGTATATCATATTTCCTATCGTTGAGTTTCAGTTTGATATTAAATTTCATGATTAAACATGGCCCTATTTTGAGCAGGAAACAGAAATCTTCACTCACAAAAACTCATAAATCTGTCACGAGTTGCAGAAGAGGCAGGAGCCAAATGCAGAGTAACAACAAAAGGTTTATTTAAATCAGAAAACAAGATAAAAACATAAACTACCCCGAAGGGGAAAAACAAGATTCCAGACAATGAGCCGGACTGGATAAAAGGGAGCAAACATAGAGGACCGACAGGACACGAGAGGACAGACTGAAGCACAAGACCAACTAACAAGACGAACTGGCACCGGACAGCACACACGAGGAGACTAAAATAGGGAGAGAAATCAACAGGTTAATGGGCATGGCAGGTGAGACAAATGAACTAATAATGGGCAAACAAGGAGTGAGAGACATGAGGCAAACAGAAACAAAACAAAACCACATGCTCTCACAAGACACAAACACCCGAATGGCACGAGCACACATCGCCCAGACAATAAGGCAATATGCGCTCATGCCAACCGACAGATAAGACGAGAGAATGCATGGCAATGGCAACAAAGCAATGCCATGCATGCTCACACTAGACAAAACCTGAGCGTATATCGTGAGGCAAACACCTCACGAAGCACGCAACAGGTGACAACACGAGACAAGACACCTGTGTGAGAGTTTGGCCACCAATAAACCCGACAGCTCAGACCAAAGTGACCGAACCCAAGCACAACATGAAGGCAGACTGCAACCCAGGCACGCAGTGCAAAGCGAGCGCAACATGAAGCGCATACACGGTCGCGAGAGACAGACATAAACGACTGATATGAGTGCATGCCGCCAAGATGACATAAGCGCAATGCACTCATGCCAATAAAAGACAAGATATGGAGTATGAGTGTCCGGATCCCGACACCAAAACCGAACCAGAAAGGGAAGTCAGGGCATTGGTTCCGGGGAGTTCTCCCTTGCGGGAGTCCTCGCTTCTGGGGCTCCACCTGGTCATTCTATCACCCATCCATCGAACCAAACAAAGGCCTCCTGGAACTGAACCAAGCCAAAAGACTTCAAAGAACTCCACACGCCAAACAATGCACGCAACGCAAGTACAGACCTCCAGACTTTTGCTGAAATGTGATGCCTTCTTTAATATAATTTGAGTAACCCAATCTCAAATCATGGCATACTAAATTAAGTCCTCAGGGTTTGTTCAAGGCAAGGTCTATAGACTCCATACAATTCATTTTTCTGTTACAGATAATTTTTCATTCATCTTCTGTCAAAGCTCACTTACCAACCCATGTTTGTTTGTCTTAGTTTAGTTGTTTGTTAGTATAGTTGTTTGTTGTAGATTAGTTAATAAAGTCTCGTTTGTATTCAAAGAGAAGTTAACTGTGTATTTGATTAAATCATATCGGTCCCTTGAAATCTGTTGATCCTAAATGCTACACGCTCCTAAGCAGTATTTCGATCTATTTGTGATATTATTTTCAATGGCCATGAAAGAGTATTACTGTAAGAATTAACAGTAATCTCATCGCTGGCCAAAGACTTTGATCGGATGTAAACATTAATTATTTTAACATTCCACAAATCAATCGTTAATTCCCCTTTTGAGCTAAATTCCTTGCATATAAATTGTGAACAGATACAACGAGCCTCTCATAGTAACATATTTAATGGTGGAGAATTTTAATCAGATTTCTAATCTGCTCATTTGTATATATTTCCCTAAATTATTTTGGTGGTCGAACGCTGCCAAGATTCTTAAACTAATTATTTACATATAAAATTCTACAATAGATTCTGAATTTTATAATGTGAAATGTAATTTTAACATAGTTGTCAGTGATTTGATAATGCTGGCCAATACTTTTAATAAGAATCATTAATTCAGCTATATAGAAAATCAGCTGTAATGTCTATAGTGTCTCAAAAACATGAAGAACCAACACTCCTGGACACATAAACTATTTGGTGAAAAAAAAAAAATCTTTCTATAGCTTGGTATTACTTAAAATTTTACAACTTAGTCCCGCTGTCCACATATGTTTTTAGGAAAACTATTTACTCTAGAAATGTTTTGTTTTTTTTGTTTTTTGTTTGTATGTTTATTAGGTGCTACTAGTTACAAATCAAAAAGGGAAATGAAAAATGCATACAACAGTCACGCGGGGGTCTCAGGAGTAGGGTTGCAACGGTATGAGATTTTCACGGTACGATAACCGTCTCAAAAAATATCACGGTTTCACGGTATCATGGTATACGTTATTACACAGTTATTATTATCAGTCACAATGACCCTTAAACAGGGTTGGGGAGTAATGGAATACATGTAACGGGATTACGTATTTAAAATAAAAAATATTAGTAACTGTATTCCACTACAGTTACAGTTTAAATCATTGGTAATTAGAATACAGTTACATTTAAAAAGTATTTTGTTTACTGAAGAGATTACTTTGCATTTTATTGTCATTTGTTTCATTTAATATTTAGTCCTTTCAGATGGAAAACATTTATATATATAAATGATGCAATCCAAAGTGCATTTGAACAGCGGTGAAACACTTTCTTATGATGTGTTACATTCATACGAGCAGACAAAGAAGTAAATTTGAAGTACGTTTGGAGCAGAAGAAATAGAAATAAACCTTGTGTAAATTGTCAGCTTCACCTTAAGCTAAAATGCTATTTCTAGCCATTGTACATGCACGTTACCAGGCACGATCATATTTTTTTATCAAAAAAATTCACGTTGGATCATAATTTATTTTTTTCTAGTAAGACCTTTGAAGTTAGGGCAAACATCATATTCTTGATAATCATTTTTGTTTGTTTTCCTGTAAAAATATATTTTAAAAAAATCCTCAAAACAAGATCAATTTGATTTATCTTGTTTTAGAAACAACACTACATAAAATATTTAGGTTTTTCAGAGAATGTATTTTTAACGTGTATTTTGTCTTACTGTACTGGCAGAGATTTTATAGTCAAAACAAGTGAAAAACATCTACCAGTGCTGAAAAAGTAATCCAAAGTATTTAGAATACATTACTGACTTTGAGTAATCTAACGGAATATGTTACAAATTACATTTTACAGCATGTATTCTGTAATCTGTAGTGGAATACATTTCAAAAGTAACCCTCCCAACCCTGCCCTTAAAGGAGTGAAAACATAAGTTTTTTTTTATTTTTATTTTTTTTATTTATTTTTTTGGTTGAAGAAACACTTTATTATAATTGAAACTTGAAACCATTTTTTTAAATTGATGTATGTGTAAAAAAAAAAGGCTCCTTTTTGAAACTAAATAAAATAAATAGAATAAATAAGAAAGCTAATAGAATTATAATAATAAACCGAATTATAAACATAATTCGCCAGATAACTATTTTTTTATAAACATAAAAAAATAGAATGTAACTATGACATTGTGGCAGTGGGGGCATGGTCGAATGCCAGTCCGGAGAGAGAGAAAGCGGTAAGGGCATTTACACCTGAGCTAAATTATGTCTAACATCTGTCTCTAATTCCAGTGATCTTGGGGAGAGCAGAATATAAACAGCCAGGCCACCACCAGTAGAGAGAGACTCTGGCATGAGAGTCTCACGGTGAAGTTACTGAGTTGTGATAAAGACTTTGTGATGATTAAGAGGCTGTGACTAGGAGCCTGTGACGCTAAAGAGTTTGTGAAGCTGAAGAAGTTACTGTGCCAGTTGTGACTGTGTTATCCCTAAGTTTGTGATTAAAAGCTCACCTGAGACCTGAACCTTCCTGTCCCAGTTACCTCATTCTCTCACACTGGAGCCGAAACCCGGGAATCGAAGTACGCCACATGGAGTCCTCCCAGGTGGCCGAGATCCTCCAGTCCCTCGCCAGCCTGCATCAGTCCAACCAGCAATCCCTGCTTGAGCTACGCCAAGACCAGGAACGACGGTTTTTTGAGATCCTGTGAGCTCAAGCAGAGGACCGGCTCGCGATCCGGAGCCTCCTTGGCCAGGAGAGAGAGCAAGCGGTGACCCCGGACCACCACAGCAAACTGTCTCCCCCCACACTCCTGAAGATGGGTGCGGAGGACGATGCCGAGGCCTTCCTTGATTTATTTGAGAGGACCGCGGAGATCTGGGCCTGGCCGCGTGACCAGTGGGAGGCCAGGCTCCTCCCACTACTGTCCGGGGAAGCCCAGCTTGCGGCCCAACAGTTGCCAGCGGCAAATCTCCTGGCCTATGATGACCTCAAAAAGTCCATCTTGCAGCGGGAGGGTTGTAGCCAACTGTTCCGGATCTTGAAGCTGGGGAAGACCGACCGACCCGTTTGCCTTTTCCCAATGGCTTCGAGACACATGCCAGAAATGGCTGCTGGCAGGGAATTGTGACATCGGGGGAGTGATCGACCAGGTGGTATTTGAAAAGCTGATTCATCGACTGCCACAGGGGACAACGGAGTGGGTCCAGTGCCACCACCCGGCATTGCTGCAGGAAGCCGTCCAGCTTGCGGAGGACCACTTGGTGGTGTACCCAAGGGCGGAAGAGCCCTCCTCTCTCTCTCTCTCTTCCCCCTCCCCCTGTGTGTTCCCCCATCCCTCTCACTCTGCTCTCTCCCCAGAGCCCGTTCCTGCCCCGCGGAGGCGGGGAGCTCTGCCACCAAGGCTAGTTCCTCGCCTGAGGAGGTGAACACCGCCCCCTACCTCTACAGTGCCCCGTTACTCCCCCGTCAGGTGGAAGTGCCCGCCGACGAAGGTGCGGGCATGATATCTGGGCCGGTCTGCTGGGGTTGCGGGGACCCGGGGCACTTCCGGGATCAATGCCCGGTGATGGAGCTGGGGACAGTGGTCTGGATCCCCGACACCCCGCAGGCTGCCCCCGACTGAGCCGGAGCATACCGGATACTGGTAAGAAACAAGGGGGGTACTCACCAAGCATTGCTGGACACAGGTTGTAATCAAACCACAGTCCACCAATGCTTGGTTCAACACGAGGCTTTGGGCACAGCTAAAACAGTGAGGGTAAGGTGTGTGCATGGGGATATTCACAAATACCTATGGTGATCCTGGTGATTACATTTCGGGGTACCAACATAGAGTGGAGGCCGCGGTTAGTTCCCGCCTCACCCATCCGCTGATTTTGGGGACTAATTGGCCTGAATTTAGAAATGTATTAAAGGGAATATGCGCGGATAGGTCCTGCACAAAAGCGATGAGATGTGAAATGTGTGATGCTCTGGCAGGGGAGGCTGAGCCAGGGCCATCTTCATCTGCTCCACATCATGATGATGTGAGGGGGGAGAGGCTGCAGCCCCTCCCGTCCTCGGGGGATTTCCCGAAGGGGATTTCCCTTTGGAGCAGTTGTGAGATGAAACCCTCAAGCACGCCTTTGACCAAGTGAGAGTGATCGATGGTCAACAACTCCAGCCGGGTGTCACCCTTTCATATCCTTATTTTGCAGTTATAAGTGAGTGGTTGTATAGAGTGACGCAGGACGCTCAAACAAAGGAAGATACAACCCAGCTCATAATACCACGGAGCCATTGAGAAATGGTGTTCCAGGCGGCTCACTATAAACCCATGGCGGGTCATCTAGGGGAAAGGAAAACACTGAACCATCTAATAGCCCGTTTTTATTGGCTGGGCATTGGTGGCAATGTCCAGAGGTGGGGTGCGGCATGCCACAAATGACAGCTGGTGAATCCACCGGCCACACCAAAAGCGCCATTGCGCCCCCTTCCGTTGATTGAGGTCCCCTTCGAGAGAATTGGAATGGACATCATCGGGCCATTAGAGCAGTCAGCACACGGACTTCACTTGGTATTGGTCCTAGTGGACTATGCAACGTGATATCCAGAAGCCATGCCTCTACACAGCATCTCAGCACGTAGTGTTGTGGAGGCACTCTTCAAAATAATCTCCCAGGTGGGGATTCCAAAAGAAATCCTCACCGATCAGGGCACAAACTTTATGTCACGGACACTACGTGAGCTTAATGAATTATTGGGCATTAAATCAATCCACACCAGCGTTTACCATCCACAAACAAATGGCCTGGTGAAGCGATTTAATAAAACCCTTAAAAACATGATTCATAAGTTCGTGCACGAGGATGCTAGAAACTGAGACAAATTGCTCGATCCCCTGTTATTCACAGTACGAGAGGTCCCACAAGCCCCCACTGGATTTTCCCCATTCGAGCTGCTATATGGGTGGCGCCCACACGGCATGCTTGATGTTATGCGCGAAGCTTGGGAGGAGGGACCTTCAAACATTAAGAATGAAATTCAATATGTTCTTGATCTTAGAGCAAAACTCCACACTTTGGGGCAACTAACTCAGGAGAATTTGCTCCAAGCTCAAGAACGACAGAGCCGACTGTATGACAGGGGAACTCGGCTGCGGGAATTTGCACCGGGAGATAAGGTACTTGTATTACTCCCCACATCGAGCTCTAAATTACTCACCGAGTGGCAAGGACCCTTTGAGGTCACACGATGAGTGGGGGATCTCAATTATGAGGTAAAGTGAACCGACAGAGGGGGCGCACGTCAAATATATCACCTCAACCTCCTGAAATTGTGGAGGGAGGCGGTCCCTGTGACGTTGGCTATGGTAGTTCCAGAGGGGGCGGAGCTCGGGCCAGAGGTGAATAAAAAACACAATCATTTCACCCCGGTCACTTGCGTAGACCACCTCTCACAGTGTCAGCTCGCACAGGTTGCCAAGTTGCAAAAGGAGTTTTCAGATGTGTTTTCCCCTCTACCGGGTTGTACGAACCTCATCCAGCACCACATCCAGACCGAGCTGGGGGTGGTGGTACGTAGCCGCCCATATCGATTACCCGAGCACAAAAAGAAAATTGTCCAGAAAAATTTGGATGCAATGCTCGATATGGGGATAATAGAGGAATCCCACAGCAATTGGTCCAGCCCAGTTGTTCTAGTTCCTAAGAGCGATGGGTCTGTACGGTTCTGTGTGGATTATAGAAAAGTCAACGCGGTGTCTAAATTTGATGCATACCCAATGCCTTGTGTTGATGAGTTGCTCGATAGGTTGGGCACTGCTTGATTTTATTCGATACTGGATTTGATAAAGGGTTATTGGCAGATCCCCTTCACACCAATTTCCCATGAAAAAACAGCCTTCTCCACACTGTTTGGATTACACCAATTTGTGACGCTTCCGTTCGATTTGTTTGGAGCCCTGGCTACGTTTCAGTGTCTCATGGACCGAATCCTCAGACCGCATTTGGCTTACGCCGCTGCCTATTTAGATGACATCATCATTTACAGTAATGATTGGCACAGGCAGCATCTGAGGGCGGTTCTGAGATCGCTAAGACGAGCGGGACTCACAGCAAACCCCAAGAAGTGCTTGATTGGGCGGGTGGATGTACGGTATCTGGGTTTCCACTTGGGCCACGGGCAGGTGCATCCCCAAATTGACAAGACTGCGGCGATTGCGACCTGCCCGAGGCCCAAGACCAAAAAGGGGGTGAGACAGTTCCTGGGGCTGGCTGGCTATTATAGGAGATTCGTGCCTAATTATTCAGATGTCACCAGCCCACTGACTGATCTCACTAAAAAGGGAGCTCCAGACCCGGTCCAGTGGATGGAGCAGTGTCAACAGGCGTTCACGCAGGTTAAAGCCGAACTTTGCGGGGGGCCGCTTTTACATTCACCCGATTTCTCTCTCCCTTTTGTCTTACAGATGGACGCTTCAGACAGGGGGCTGGGGGCCATACTCTCACAGGTGGTGGAGGGGGAGGAGCGCCCGGTGCTGTACATTAGCTGCAAGCTCTCGCTGAGGGAGACTAAGTACAGCACCGTAGAAAAGGAGTGTCTTGCCATCAAGTGGGCGGTCCTCACTCTCTGGTACTACCTGCTGGGGCGGGCCTTCACCCTCTGCTCAGATCACACCCCACCCCACTCCAGTGGCTTCACCGCATGAAAGATACCAACGCGCGGATCACCCGTTGGTATATGGCTCTTCAGCCGTTTAAGTTCAAGGTGGTCCACAGACCGGGAGCGCAGATGGCTGTCATTGACTTCCTTTCCAGAAATGGGGGGGGGGAGTGGTAGACAGGCCGGATGTCTCCCCGGCCTGAGTCGGGCGGTGGGGATATGTGGCAGCGGGGGCGTGGTCGAGCGCCCATCCGGAGAGGGATAAAGTGGTAAGGGCGCTTACACCTGAGCTAAATTATGTCTAACACCTGTCTTTAATTCCAGTGAGCTTGGGGAGAGCGGCATATAAACAGCCAGGCCACCGCCAGTAGAGAAAGTGTCTGGCACGAGAGTCTCATGGTGAAGCTACTGAATTTGTGACGCTACAGAGTTGTGATAAAGACTTTGTGATGATTAAGAGGCTGTGACTAGGAGCCTGTGACGTTAAAGAGTTTGTGAAGCTGAAGAAGTTACTGTGCCAGTTGTGACTGTTCCCTAAGTTTGTGATTAAAAGTTCACGTGAGACCTGAACCTTCCTGTCCCAGTGACCTCATTCCCTCACAAACATGTTATATAACTAAAGCATGTTAGTTTACATGTTAGCATAGCATGTTAAATTAACTACTAAATGAAAAATATCATCAGCTGTGTGAGCTTTTAAAGTAATCTAAGTAATCTAAGTCCTATGATTATTAATAATTAACATATACTGTAGGTGCGCAACAGCGCAGCCAGACTGCTCCTGTCTGTCCTTTTAACTCAGTGGTTCTCAATAGGTTTTGCCTCCGGGACCCAGATTTTACATTGGAAATCAAGTGGCGACCCACCCTAGTAAAAACTTAACCTGTATTTAATGTATCCTGGGTTGCATTTCCTTTTATGTTGCATAGTTTTGTTCATGGTTTTCAAGTACAAGGACATGCATCAAGTGACATTATTTTTGTTTGTTGTTGATGTCAACAACAAAAACGACAGGAAGTTTTCTCCCCCCCCCCCCTTTTAAAAATTGAAGAGCATATTTACTTATATGAGCCCATTATTATCCCATTTGTTTCCTAAATTCAAACATAATTCAAACTAAACATACATATTACACAGGAGGAAAGGCTCCTCATTACCATGGTTAGGTCAGTGTAGCTAGTCTTAAATAATAGTAATAATAATAACAAATTATAATATTTATGAAAAAATAAATACTAGTTGAAACACATCTTGAAACTTTAACTACAACTGCCACTGTTGATATAAAATGAGGTCTAATAGATTCTACATTTAGATTATTTCATTTGAAACTATAACATTTTGTCAAAATATAACAGTTACTTTTACTCATGTAAAATCGTGAAACAATTTTGTAAAGGTGATGATGTATAATGGAAAAAAAAATTAGCACATAGCACAGTGTTGCTCTTTTCCTCCTCAGAGCTGTTTGGCATGTCAGGGCTGCCTACTGTTTGATGGGTTTGACTTGAATTCCTCTGTAACGCTTTAAACTAAATGTCTCACCAGTTTTGAGGTCTGCGATCCACAGTATCGAGGGAAGCCCGGTTGTTGCACGCGCACGTCAGAGAGCAGAGTATATCATGATCGCGAGCTTGTTCTGTTACACTTGTGCAAAAGTGCAGATGAGAAGCCTTTAGCTGTTTGCGAGATTATCATTAAATCTGCCAACAGGCAGTCCTAAATAGGCTATCACTTGGGCAGCCACCGAAATATCTTCAATGGGAGAATGTCATGGTTACTTGTGTAACCTCCGTTCCCTGATGGATGGAACGAGACGTTGTGTCAATGTAGTGACACTAGGGGTCACTCTTGGGAGCCCAAGACACCTCTGGTCTTTGATAAAAGGCCAATGAAAATTGTTGAGTGGTATTTGCATGCCACTGCCCTGGACATACGGGTATAAAAGGAGCTGGCATGCAACCACTCATTCAGGTTTTATGCTGAGGAGCCGATATAAGGTCCGGCCATTTCAGCGGGTAGTTCAGCGTTGTGGCAGGAGGGACACAATGTCTCATTCCCTCCATCAGGGAATGGAGGTTACACAAGTAACCATGACATTCCCTATCTGTCACTCACTCAACGTTGTGTCGATGTAGTGACACTAGGGGTCCCTATACGAAATGCCACAATTGGCTGAACTGTGTTATGTGATCTGGCAGTGTGTGGTGGGCAGACTACTGTGTGCCTCATAGCCAGCACACCAGGTTGACACGTAACCTCCCCCAACATAGTTATGAGTGTTGAACGGCCCTTTTTGGGGACAAGTCGACTACCCAAGAGATAGAGACAGGCTTAACACAGTCGTGGCCTCTTTTCCCCTTCTCTTTTTTCCACTCCCTAAAAAAGAAGGGGGATTATCCGACTGGGCCGCCAGGTCTAGTCGGGGGGTGTCCCTCCCAAGGGGAAGACACAGCAGAGACCACAGCTCGCCCAAAGAGAGAGGGGGATATTTAAGTGGAAGGATATGTCACATGGTCTTTCCAACCATATGGAGAGTCTTCAAGGTAGATCCTGCCCAATGGGGGAGGAGTTACTACAAACATGGAGACTGGGGCAGAGGGGCTCTGCCCAAGGAAGATGCAGTTTGCCAACAGGGAAACGAATTAGCGGAAGATATATATCGCATGGGGTTAGCCTTACAGGGAACCGCCACATGCGGAGCACCTACCCCAGAACAGGACTCTTAGTTAGCACGTGTACTGGGCTGGCAGGGAATCTCTCCGAAAACTCGACTGCCACAGGGCTCGGAGGAAGTCAACCAGGGAACAAACTTGTGAATACTACTGGGAATTAATGCCACACGTCTTCAGCTCAAAAGGAGGTGGAAGGCGCTATGTGCAAGCAATACACCTGGCTGGTGTGGAATATTATTAGCAAGTTAAAAATAAATTCATCAACCATAATCAATGTAAATATAGCCATTTTATTCTTTCTGATGGTCAAGCATGGATTTTACTGTGTGTGGGGGTGTGTGTAGAGGCCTGTGGGAAGGAGGCCCCTGAAAATGGAATGTGTGATCACATATGGTACACATATATGGTAAACTTGAGTCTCATGTTTTGACACTAGAGAAAATATAGGATAAGGCCTGTAAAGAGGTTCCAGATGGAGAGGGTCCTCTCTCATAGTTTAATGTTCTCTAAACAGACTGAAGACACAGAACAAAATGTATGGGGTGTATTGGTCATGCCCTAGGTGAATATGTGTATATAGGCCTGTTTGAATACAGAAAGTCAGTTGTGCTGGGAGCAACTCGGCTTTGCTATCTCTGTTAATAAAGTCTATCTTCTGGCATCAAAACCCCAAGACTTCAAGAGTGATGTTTCACAGAGGTGGCAGAAGCCACAACAAATTGGTGCCCAACATGGGGCACTGGAAAGGAGCAGAGTTGAAGCCACAATGGGCTATCTGGACAAGCAACTCAAACAGTGGCCACTTAAAAAGGTAAGCATTTTTTGCTTATATAATTAGATTGTGTTGCTTGCCAGAATCTGCCCGTGGTGGTAAGGACATTCAGAAAGCTCCTCCAAATTCAAAGAACAAAAAAGAATAAAGGGTTCTGATTCCAGAAAAAATAATTGCATGCAATGATCTGTTTTTACTGTTAATTGGGCCTTGATGGATAACAGTCAATGAAGAGCAGACAAAATTTAAAAATAAAAAAGCCAGGAAGGCAAGAGAGACAGGTTTTTGACCAGGTAGGCAAATCCTGCAATGATCTGTTTTTACTGTTAAGGGAGCTTTGATGAATAACAGTAAATGAAGAGCAGATAAAATTTAAAAATAAAAAATAAAAAAAGCCAGGAAGGCAAGAGAGGCAAATCCTGCAGGTCACCTAAGAGGGGTGTTTGAATAGTTGCGTTTAAGAATGTTATAGTATTTTTTTGAGAGCTCTGTGTTTATAAAGGCCTTGTGTTTGTAAAAAGTGTGAAAGTTTCTGTGTCTGTGAGAGTGTTTGTGTCTGTGTTTGAAAGTGTGTGAAGTGTGACTGAAGTGCAATTGTTTATGGAAGTGTATGACTGAGTACAAATATGAGCCCAGTAGAGGGACTGGAATGTATGATGTGTCTTTAAAATAAAAGGAACACAAAGTGTATGTTATAGGAGTCCTATAAACAAGAAGACAAGTGTGAATTTGAATGAAATATGAGCCCTAAAAATAAAAATTAAATATTTTATTTAAAGGGACACGATGAATGGAGTAAATGTCTAATAAAGAAGGATTATCTTTTATATGTTGAATGAATGTTGGGAATGAAAGCCTATCTCTTGTGAAAATTTGGAAAGGAAATTCCTTTAACACAGAGAAAACTAAAATGTTTCAAGATACTGGCACTGTAGATTATTCTAGAAGCAAATAAATTAAAGTTGTAAGATATAAGTTTATCCTCTAAATTTAATGATTTATCTAAATGAATGGTGATAAAATAATTTTTCATTCTTTATATGCCAAGTAAAAATAACAGTGAAAGAAATAAAGACTCAGCTAATCTAAGAAAAAACAGCTGTTATTGTGATTTGGCACTATTTGGATACAGAGTGATCCTAAAAGTAAACTGACAACATGTAGAAAATGTGGACATGTATGTGGCATAATAATTATTAAAGTGCATGTTATAGAAGAAGAAAAGGGAAATTGGTTGATAAATAAATGAAAAAAATTGAATTTCTTTGGGAAGATGATGTTATTCGAACAAATAAAAATTGTTACAAAAATTGATACATTGATACATTTGTAAGGGTTTGTTGTATTATTGGAAAAATCATGGCAGCCACTCCTATGGACAAATTAAAGATTAAAATATCCATTGTGTAGAGAACTCATAAATAAGCTCTCAAGCAAATGGCAAAAGAGAAAAAGATATGATGACAAAATGGCCAAAGGAAGGGACATCTGATGTAGCATTGTGTGAGAAAATGGAAACTTTGAAAAAAAATTATAAAACTAAAGATAATAGTAAAAAAGTAAAAAGAGAAATGTGCTAGCACTGAAAGGAGAAAATTCTAAGAAAAGATATAAGACTGGCAAGAAAAATACTGAAGGATGCAGAAAAAGAGATAAGTAAAAAAGGAGAAGCCCTTGTCAAATCACCTCCACATGTGCCCTCAGAAAGCCAGTTACCAATACTCAAGGGAACTGTAGACGTTTTAGGAGAAATGCAGATGGAGGGTCATGTGGAGTTAGAAAATAAAGAAAAACAAGGCTGGGACCAAAGAAGTGAAAGGATAGAAAAAATGAGAGAAACAGAAAAATTAATACGAGACACAGATAAATTGGTGAGAAATAAAATTAGACTATTAGACAGTAGGGAGATAAAAAGTGAAAAGTTTTCACCATTTGATGGAGGAAGGTGGGCACAGGGAAGAGAAAAAGGCTACAAATCAGACTCCTGTTAATGTGTTAGGGAGAGATGCATTATGTAAATTGGGAATGTTTTTTGGAATTGCAATAATGATAGGAGGGCTATTGTTTTGTTGTGTACTTCCTTTATTGGGGTCACTAGTTATCAAAGCCACGGTTAAGCAAATGGAAATGTAAGATGTCAAGAAAATGAGGAAGAGAAATTAAAAATAAGGGTGAAAATGACTAATAAGAAAATTATATTTTGTAACTTGAGTATGAAAAGTAAACCATAAATGTGAAAACTTCACATTCATGTGTCTGTTTTATGTTCTGTCTGGTCCAGTTTATGAGAGAATACCATTTTTAATATTAAATTAAACACTATAAAGTCTTGATATCTAAATGTAAGGACCCATGATTATTTGTTTTGTTTTTGATTTTCTATGTGTTTAAATATGTCTGGAGAACAAATTTACATGTAAGTTGCAACTTTATCGGTGTAAACTTGATCAACAAACAAAACTAAGATAGGTAGAGTTTATTATTTTTGTTAGGGACTGTGTGGTGGAGAGATTGAGTGAGACCTGTTAGAGCCCTGAATAAACAGGGACCTATGACCCCATGCTCTATAAGGAGAGTGAGCGGGAGGGGTTATACCCTTTACTCTCTAAGGATGGTGTCTGCAGACTTTGAATGGGAGAACTCATCTCTCTTGGTGTCTCCACTCAGACAGGGGTGCCCAGAATTTAGAAAAGGAAAAAAAAAAATAGATAGCAGATTGTTTTAGTTAAGATTAGATATTTTTTCTTTGATTTCTTTGTTTTATATAACAGTGTAGGCATTGGTTGATCATGTGTATACTGAGAAGATGCCTTTGAAACAAAAATTAAAGGAAAGAACATTAAGAATAATTCGGATCATTTCATGTTCTCTGTTTTTTTCAATTTGCTTAAGTTGTGCTCTTAATATCTGTTCTCATGATCTTTGTGTGACAACCTTACCAACATTGTGATGCATTTTCTTAGGTTTGTTCTGTGACCAATCATGCCAGATAAAATGGAAAATAAAGTCCCAACCTCCAATGAGGCAGAACTAAGCAAACGTTGTAAACAGTTTTGCACAGATGCTCTGATATCTAACAAAATAGAAGTTTACTCGCACTAGAAGTTCTGATTTGAAGATTTAAGAAATATCTTGCACCTATTTGATTGTAAAAATTATTGATAATGCTAAGGAAAAAATTGGTGATTGGTAGTAAGTGAAACCCATGAAGAAACATTAAGATTAAAATTGAACATCATAAATAACTTCATACTCATGCATCTGGTCTTTGATACTATGTTTTATTTCTGTTATCATCATTATGTGTATGTTGTTTCATTAACTCAGTCTGGAACCAGTCTCTCACCATTGCAGATGGCTAGGCCAGATGATTTATTGAAGCTGATAATACTAGAGGAAGAAGTCCAGAGAAAAAACACTGAGAATGATGTGGGCTTTAATACGATTGATCCTCCCACTCACATGATTGCTGGTAATCATTACTGATTTAAAATTTCAAATGTGGATTCAAATCTCTCTGGATAAGTTGATTTCAGTCTTATAACATCAATGAGATGTATAATTTACCAGACTGCCATCAATGGGTTGAATACCCAGGTCTAAATTGTTCTGAGGGTCTAAATTTAAATCCAGCATCTAACCGCTGATTTATTGATTTAAAGAGTAAATATTACAAACTTGACGGCAAATTTAGTTAGCTATTGGATTGGTTACTCCCCCAAATTTTCCAGAGAGTACCCTCACTTTAAAAAAAAAAAAGGTTAGTGGGTGCTACAAAGAGTTGATTGAGTTTCTTTTTCTAGTAAACTATTTCTATTTTGAGATTAATCCATGAAAGTATCACTTTAGAGGCCTACAGTTTCTGCACTGTGAATCTTGGTTTTGCCATTTAACTGTATCATTTGTCAAAAAATGCTGAGAAGTATAAAAGAATAATAACTGAAAAATCTTATTGTTAAATGATGCTGAAACAGTAAATAAAAAAAATAAAAAATAAAAAAACAAGAGAATGACGGGAAAAAGAAAGTTGTTTTAAATGTAAAGAGAATGTTGGGGAAAGAAAGGCAAAGTTTGTGTTTTATTAAAGATTTTATAATTTTTGTTTTAGGGATCATTTGGGAAATCGTCATGGTTACTGGTGTAACCTCCGTTCCCTGATGGAGGGAACGAGACGTTGGTGTCGATGTAGTGACACTAGGGGTCACTCTTGGGAGCCCGAGACACCTCTGGTCTTTGATAAAAGGCCAATGAAAATTGGTGAGTGGTATTTGCATGCCAAAAGGAGCTGGTATGCAACCACTCATTCAGGTTTTATGCTGAGGAGCTGATATAAGGTCCGGCCATTTCAGCGGGTAGTTCAGCGTTGTGGCAGGAGGGACACAACATCTCGTTCCCTCCATCAGGGAACAGAGGTTACACCAGTAACCATGACGTTCCCTATCTGTCACTCACTCGACGTTGGTGTCGATGTAGTGACACTAGGGGTCCCTATACGAAACGCCACAAGGCTGAACTGTGTTTCGTGAACTGGCGGTGTGTGGTGGGCAGACTTGCTGTGTGCCTCATAGCCAGCACACCAGGTCGACATGTAACCTCCCCCAACATAGTTATGAGTGTCGAACGGCCCTTTTGGGGACAAGTCGACTACCCAAAGATAGAGACAGGCTCAACCCAGTCGTGGCCTCTTTTCAAGTGTTGAGGTTGCCCGGGATGTGAGTGGCTCGCAGCGACTTGAAGTGCTGCTGACTCCGGAGGAGGAGACGGCGGGCGAGTTGTGACATACAGCGAGAGCGCAGACCGCCTTGGCGGTTGAAATATACCACTGCCATGCTGTCCATCCGAACTAACACGTGGTTGCCCTGGATCAACGGCCAGAACCTCCGCAGGGCGAGCAGAATTGCCAGTAACTCGAGGCAGTTGATGTGCCAATGCAGTCGCGGGCCCATCCAGAGGCCGGCAGCTGCGTGCCCGTTGCAAACAGCACCCCAGCCCGTTTTGGAGGCGTCTGTCGTGACCACGACGCACCTGGAGACCAGTTCTAGGGCGGAACTACCCTCGTGCAGTTCTTTCAGTGCCTTGGCTTGGTGGACCTGCAGGAGAGGCGGCTTGTCCAGCAGCACTGTAGGCTTTAGCCATCAGGGACGACGTGAGCCTACAGGGCTTGGACAGGAGCTTAGGGCGTCCACGCCAGGTGGCGGCGCTCTGCGGGCATAAGTGCACCACGAGCGCCTTATCCACGGGGGAATCGCCGTATAGCCCTTGGCCGCCCCACCATTGAGGGTAGTGAGAGCGGGGGAACTGCGGAGTCGGGGCCGGGCAGTGAAAGGTGCCTCCCACGACTTCTTCAGCTCCTCATGCACTTCCGGGAAGAATGGCACTGGAGCGGGGCGTGGCTGCTTTGAGCGGTGCCGCGAGCCCAGAAACCAATCATCAAGCCGCGAGGGTTCAGGGGAGAGCGGAGGGTACCACTCTAGCCCAACGCTCGCGACCGCCCGGAAAGCATGTCCATCATTTCGGCATCGGCCTGTGACTGGGCGATCGTCCCCGAAGGGGGAAGCCCAGCTGAGGCTTCTGCGTCCGACTGGACAAGCCCGCTCTCCGATGCTGCGCTCGAGAGCTCATCATCTTCGCAAGCTCCGAACAAGAATCCAGACTCGCCGTGAGACGAGCCGGCGAACTCATCCGGAAGCCTGATTGGGGCAGACGAGAATGCTGGGGAATGGGAGGTCCGCGGGGGGATACCTGGCGGAGACGATCCCATTTCTTACGAAAGCAAGCCGCGACCGCAACGTTGCCATGGTCATGTTCTCGCAGTGAGAACATGAACCATTCACAAATGCTGCTTCCGTGTGGGTCACGCCCAGACACGAAAGACAGCGATCATGACCATCCGAAGTTGAGAGATAACGACCGCAACCAGGAATAACACACAATCGGAAAGGCATCTTTAGAAAGACGCATCTTTAAAAAGACGTTCCGTGTGTGCGCTCTTTTAGAGAAATATACTTTTTTAGAGGGGGAAAATGCTCTTTCGAAAATATACTCTCTAGTTTTTCTCCCGAAGCGCCCAGGGGCGTTCTTTGCAGTGCACCAGTGCAGAGGAGGGAGAAGCCGCTGAAATGCGCCGTCAGATCCAGCAGAGGTGAATGAACAGTGATATTTAGCTCAATGAGCATGACCGTTCGGATCCGAAGAGAAAATCTGAATGAGTGGTTGCATACCAGCTCCTTTTATACCCGTATGTCCGGGGGAGTGGCATGCAAATACCACTCGCCAATTTTCATTGGCCTTTTATCAAAGACCAGAGGTGTCTCGGGCTCCCAAGAGTGACCCCTAGTGTCACTACATTGACACAACGTAGAGTGAGTGACAGATAGGGAACCATGGCATTGTTCTTTCCCTGCTGTCCGCGACCCAGTCCGAATAGACCTGCGACCCACCAGTTGAGAAACACTGCTTTAACTCACACACACACTCACTTATGTCAGACCCCCTCACCATGCTTCTCTCTGACATTTTCTCTGCTGCATGTGTTTGTGTGGGGCAAGTTGATGAGTCTGACAGTCAGACGAGGAGGAAACGAGATGCGCATGTGCAGGTGAGATTCTCCGTCCGGTTGCATTTTTTATTCTCAATACCGTATATAATCAAATGTACATGGTATAATAACCGTCAACTTTCATACCGTGGTATACCATGAAACCAGTAAACCGCTGCAGCCCTACTCAGGAGGTTATACTACTAACACGTTTCTGAATAATTACATTGCTTGCAAGGCAGCAGTGTATATATATTCCTCAAAAACTGATATTCTGTTAAGTTTTGTCTAAACAACCTCACCCTAAGAATTAAACTTTGGTAAATTAATTCAGTCCAAACTGCTTCATTCAATGTTTGTCTTATTGGTAATTTCAGCCTTAGGTACGATATCTATTTTTGATTAAACTAACTTTTTGATTGAAGTTTGAAAATTTCCAGTTGATTAGAATTGATATATTCAGTATTCAAAATGTAACAGACAACACTGATGTCATCGTAATTTTTGCATACTGAATTGCGATTTGTCTTACTTTTTATATATATTTGTATACTAAATTGTGATTGGACTTGTTTCTTACAACTATTTGCATACTGAATTTGTTGGTTTTACATAATGTGTTGATACTGTGCACTGCTGACTGAAAACAAGATGTGCGCTGAGTGTCACAACATCATGCAGCATTTCCGTAGAACCAAAGACTAAATCCAAAACCTACCTAAAATATTATCACTATTCATTTACAATTCAGTAACCCTATAATGTATACCTAGTTCCACCCTCTGTATCTCTTCAGCCCACACCTCTTCAGTATTCCTCAACCTTTCTCTTCTAAAAAGTATAAAAAATAAATAAATAAATAAATATAGAAAAAAAAAAAATTGAAATAAACAAATGCCAAATTTGCACAAATATATTGTTATAACTGCTTTATTTCTAAAAGTGTATAGGGTCATTAAATAACCGAGATATGTAAAAGTGTTTTTTTGTTGTTGGTTTTTTTTTTTTGGCTTCCATAAATCTTTTTTTTTTTTTTTTCTTATTTCATATGTATATAAGTTTACTATCAAAGGAGATATATATATATATATATATATATATATATATATATATATATATATATATATATATATAGTTGAAGTCAGAAGCTTACATACACTTAGGTTGAAGTCATTAAAACTCATTTTTTAACCACTCCACAGATTTCATATTAGCAAACTATAGTTTTGGCAAGTCATTTAGGAAATCTACTTAGTGCATGACACAAGTAATTTTCCAACAATTGTTTACCTACAGACTGTTTCACTTTTAATTGACTATATCACAATTCCAGTGTGTCAGATGTTTACATACACTAAGTTAACTGTGCCTTTAAGCAGCTTGGAAAATTCAAGAAAATGATGTCAAGCCTTTAGACAATTAGCCAATTAGCTTTTGATAGGAGGTGAACTGAATTGGAGGTGTACCTGTGGATGTATTTTAAAGCCTGCCTTCAAACTCAGTGCCTCTTTGCTTGACATCATGGGAAAATCAAAAGAAATCAGCCAAGACCTCAGAAAAAATTGTGGACCTCCACAAGTCTGGTTCATCCTTGGGAGCAATTTCAAAACAACTGAAGGTACCACATTCATCTGTACAAACAATAGTACACAAGTATAAACACCATGGGACCACGCAGCCATCATATCACTCAGGAAGGAGACACATTCTGTCTCCTAGAGATGAACGTAGTTTGGTGCGAAAAGTGCAAATCAATCCCAGAATAACAGCAAAGGAGCTTGTGAAGATGCTGGAGGAAACAGGTAGACAAGTATTTATATCCACAGTAAAACGAGTCCTATATCGACATAACCTGAAAGGCTGCTCAGAAAGGAAGAAGCCACTGCTCCAAAACCACCATAAAAAGCCAGACTACAGTTTGCAAGTGCACATGGGTACAAAGATTTCACTTTTTGGAGAAATGTCCTCTGGTCTGATGAAACAAAAATTGAACTGTTTGGCCATAATTTTTATATAATAGTTTTTGAGGGAAAAGGGTGAGGCTTGCAAGCCGAAAAACACCATCCCAACCATGAAGCACGGGGGTGGCAGTATCATGTTTTGCTGCAGGAGGTACTGGTGCACTTCACAAAATAGATGGCATCATGAGGAAGGAAATTTATGTGGATATAATGACCAAACATCTCAAGACATCAGCCAGTGGTTAAAAGTTAAAGCTTAAAATTTATCATGATTATTGTTTTAATCTATTTACGCTAGTGTTTTCTTACATTATAAAACATTTAAAAACAAGCTTTGTCATCATTACAGTAGAAGTATCTGAGGAAATATCTTATAATAGATATATCTTTGATATGAATATCTAATAGCCTACATTGGTGGCCTTCGAATATTTTCTCAGACAATGAGAACTGTTTTAGATCATGTGGACGGCCGGGTGCATGTGCGTCGTTTACCTGGGGAAGAGATGGCAGCAGGATGCACCATGGGAAGAAGGTAGGCCAGCGGAAGCAGTGTGGTGCTCTAGGCAATGTTCTGCTGGGAAACCTTGGGTCCTGGCAATCATGTGGATGTTACTTTGACACATACCACCTACCTAAAGATTGTTGCAGACCATGTACACCCTTCATGGCAACGGTATTCTCTGATTGCAGTGGCCTCTTTCAGCAGGATAATGTGCCCTGCCACACTGCAAAAAATTTTCAGGAAGGGTTTGAGGAACATAACAAAGAGTTCAAGGTGTTGACTTGGCCTCCAAATTTCCCAGATATCAATCTGATCGAACATCTATAGGATGTGCTGGACCAACAAGTCCAGTCCCTGGAGGCCCCACCTTGCTACCTACAGGACTTAAAGATCTGCTGCTAATGTCTTGTTTTAATGTGGCTGATCGGTGTGGGTATATATATATATCTTTATTTATTACAAGACAAACAAGTACTATATTCATACAAATGACTACTATATCCCTGTGAGGGCCATGGTTGTAATATTACACAATTATTTTGAGCTATCCTAAAAAAAACATCTTTAAGTTTTTTTGTTTTTTTTCAGACCACATTTAAATAATCAATGGGTCATGTTGGTCCACCTCTGAATACTATTGGCCATTAAAATGTATAAAGGTGCCGGACCATCTGACCCGAAGCTCACTCAACCTAAGAACTTTCTCGGAGCAACATAACCGTTTTTTATTGGATTGAATATCTCAAGATTCAAGTAAGTAAAATGCCTATTATATATATATATATATATATTATTATTTTTTTTATTTTTTTTATTTTTTTTTGTGATTATTACAATGTGTACAACATGTAGATATTTAGCTACTGTGAAATTTGTTTAAAAAAATGATTTTGAGCTTGTTATATTTGTGTTGCTATTTTACAACACTGGTTGAGTCAGCTAACATTTTTTCATGGGTGGGGAGGCACATTGCACTTCTCACATGTGCCCAAATGGAAACCTAATACTAATAGAGATATAATGTCTTTGATTATTCACTATAACCAAGTTCTAAATGTGTTTTCTTTGTTAACATTTTGAATTTAGACCTGAATTGAATAAATTACTACATTCTAGTAGTAAAAAAATACATTGAACTGGCCCTGGGCTTTGTTTGTTAGTCAGAAACAGTTGGGCAGAAACAGGTTCTGGAATGATTTAGGTGATGGCTCTTGAATTAGAATGAATGATTTAGGTGATGGTTGTTGCATTGTCCTGGGACAGGTGGGAATATTCAAAATGGTTCTGAATGTTTTAGCTGATGGCTTTTGCATTGGAATGAATGTTCTGGAATGATTTAGGTGATGCTTGTTGCATTTTCCTGGGCCAGGTGGGAATACGTGTGAATATTCTAAATGGTTCTGAATGTACTGGAATGTTTTAGCTGATGGCTGTTGTTCTGGAATGATTTAGGTGATGGTTGTTGCATTGGAATTAATGCTCTGGAATGATTTAGGAGTGAATGATTCAATATTTTGTGAATATTGTGTGAATAGTTTTTAAATAATTACTACTTTTCCAATTTCAGAATGTCACCAGCAAGGAAAGGACCTGTGTATAGTGTGCAGGATGTTCTTGCTATCATCCAAAATGGAGAGAGTGACTTTGAGTTGGATTCAGACGACAGTGATGCAAGTGATAGAGAAACAGATGAAGATGCCGGTGAAGTGGACAAAGAAAACCAACAACCCACTGAACCCACTGACTGCCCAGATGATGATTATGAGGACATTGAGCTACAACCAAAGAAACCGACCATGCCCCGTGACCGGTATCGCTGGCTGAAAAGGGATTTTGTCAGTCCCAATACTGATTTTTCTGGTCCAGATGTCACCAATGGTGATGTTTCCATCCACACACCACTGGAGTACTTCCAGAGGTTCGTGTCAGAAGACATGCTTCAGGCTCTGACACAAAACAAAAATAAGTACAGTTTTCAAAAGACTGGAAGATCTGTTAACACCAATAAAAAAGAAATCGAGAAAGTGATTGGAATTTACTTGAAGATGGGCCTAGTTCAAATGTCTGGAGTCAGTATGTATTGGGAGACAGCCCTGCGGTACAACCAAGTTTCAGATGTTATGTCACACAACAGATTCCAAGAACTGCTGAGATCGTTACATTTTGTCAACAACTTGACAGTGCCAGAGACAGAAAAGACAGACAAACTGTGGAAACTAAACCTTGGCTCGACTCATTCAGAGAGAAGTGTCTGCAGGTTGTACCGGAAGAACACAACTCTGTGGATGAGATGATGATCTCTTTCAAGGGGAAATTCAGCAGCATAAATTCAGCGTGGGGATTCAAATTTTGGGTGAGAAGTGTAATCTCTGGCATGGTCTGTGATTATGAGGTGTACCAAGGCAGTGTCAATGGCCATCGAGCCAAATCTGAACTTGGATTGTCAGGGAAAGGTATGAAGCTTGCTTCCACACTTCCAGAAGGGCAGAACTACAAAATCTATGCAGACTACTATTTCACCTGCATCCCATTGGTAGTTCAGCTCCTTCGTCGTGGAATTCATTACATGGGAACAGCCAGACAGGTACGCCTACCCAACTGTAACCTTGCAGACGAGAAGAGCTTGAAGAAGAGTGGGAGAGGAAGCTTTGACTTCAGAGTTGAGGGGAACCACAACATCTGTGCTGTCAAATGGTTTGACAACAGGGCGGTGACACTTGTGTCATCCTTTGCTGGTCCAGAACCTGTGCAGAAAATTAAATGCTGGGACAAAGCCACCAAAACCTACATTGAAGTTGAGAAGCCTTACAGTGTGGGAACTTACAACAAATTCATGGGAGGTGTGGATTTATTGGATTTATTTGCTGCCAAATATAAGTTCCACATAAAATCGAAACGGTGGTACCTGTACATCTTCTGGCACACCATTATTCTCACTGTGATCAACGCCTAGCTCCTCTACAAGCGAGACTGCAAAGCGCTCAAGATTTTGCCAAAAGAAATGCTGAAAGGGAGACAGTTTCAGGCAGAACTAGCAGATTCTCTTATTCTGGTGAGAATGCATTTCTGCTATTTACTGTTTGTAATATGTTTAATATTTCACTGTTTATAACATATCTGACTTGTATCTTAATGTATTTTTGACATCTTAATTGATTCTGTTCTAATCCAATTCAGGTGAACACAACTCCAATTAAACCAAAGAGAGGGCAACCATCATCAGCCGGTGGCAGCCCAGTAACACAGATGGTGACATCAAGGAGCCCTTTGAATGCTCACAAGAGACCGTCCTCAGATGGGGGTGAACCAAACGGGACCCCAGCTAAGAGGCCATCTGCACCCCCCCCCCCGGTGGACATGCGCAGGGACATGGTTGCACATTTACCAGTGAAGACAACAAGAGGATGCTGCAGACTCTGCAAAACTGGCAACACCAATACTCTATGCCGCAAGTGCAATGTTCGTCTTTGTTTTTTGGAGGAAAAGAACTGTCTTTGGGACTACCATACCTGAACTTTGGGACTACCATACCTGAACAAAACTGAAAGTCTAAGTTCAGTTTTGTAAACTATAGCAAGTATAACACATGAACAGAATAAACTGGCTATTGTCATTTGGTTGTGCTACTGAAATTATGTAAGTTGTGCATCTATTTAGACTCAAAAAGTGCCTTAGAAAAAACATGTGTATCTTATGTAAAGCTTCTGTTTTATGCAAAGCTCAATATGTGTTTGAGAGCCAGCTGCATCTCATGAAATTTCAGTATGGAACTAATGAATACATTATCATCATCTGGCATCATCTCTTTGTTAAATGAAAAATAAAACATCAAAATATACAGGATATATTCTATTATTTTCTATTTGTCTTGATCTGGGCATTTTGTAGATCCACTTGACAGATATACGTGATGGGTCACTAAAGACCTGAGGTACTATATGTAATATTGTTTGGCGAAACACCCATGCACTTAAGGGTTAATTTGGTCATTTTGAATGAGTGATGATAAACAGTATTTAGAGAGTTGTAATATAGACCATTTCAAGGACTGTTAGTTTTTGATGTCAAGTGAGTTATTATTCCATGAACATTTCCTGCTTGTCAAAATAGAGAGTATTTAGCAGAGACAGGCCACTTCTATTAAAATGAATGAGAGAAATTTGAATGCCAAACGACAGCCAACGTTCAACGGATGTACAAAGGAAGTCCCGCCCTACAGGTAAAATAGCCAATAACCTTTTAGATACAGATATCGGCTGTCAATGCCTCTCTGAGGCCTGACACCACACCCATTGTGTCTGTCTCTTGCTCACCCTGTCACACAGTGTTGTCAGATTTTACTGCTTATTTGAAATATGTTCTTTTATCATAATCTTGCTCAACCGGTTTTGAGATTTCGGTCTTTCCCCATTCAAATAGATAGGAGCTGCACTTTCATGATGCTTGTTTACATAAAAAAATAGCTCTCAAAACTGCCCAAGAGCATTCCAAAGATGGCCGCCAAGTGGACTGACTTACGTTGAAAAAGAGACTTTGTTGAAAGGAATCCAAAAATACGCTTTGACCGTTCCAATTCCTTTGTTTTTGTTTACATTCTTGAAATGGTCTATAAAGATACACAGAAGTACTAATATTAATGCTGTGGCACTACTTTTTGGACTTTGCTGATAAGACATTTCTCATTTTATTCGAGTATTTAGTCCTTTTGAAACTGGAATTAGGTAATGTCACAGCTGGATTTGCTAAATTTGCTAAACTGCTAAATTTGTCAAAACACATGCACAAACCTGTGCTTGACCATGGCTCTGAATATCGTGTTTTTAATAACGTAGCTTAATGTTCTTAACATACAAAACTCTTTAAAAAAAACAACAACAAAAAACTTAAAACTCTGAAGAACATTCACCATTAAAGTGCTTTCTGGACATTACATCTACAGTATTTTGGTTTTGAATCAATTTAACAAATGAATTTGAGTGCACAAAACTATCATAGCCAATATTAAGAAATTATGAAGACAGAGAGTGAGGGACCACTTAAAAGTGAGAAAAGTTTAGAGATATATCCGGTTCTGGTTTCTGTGATGACATTTTGTTCCTTTAGAACAAATAAATAATCAAAAGGGAGATGCTAGCATAGCGAATCAAGGATAAACACTGAAGACACTGTCTGAATAACATGTCCTTCACAATAACAGCATTTTTTCACACACTGAAAAATCTTCAGTGGCCACCTAAGTGAAAAGCTGCTGAAGCAAAGTTCATAATATTTGAAGGGATTTTCCCCCCTAACATGATTGTGACTTCATCTCACGTTCACCACTTTTATATGATCAGTGCTACTTTTGCTTCCCAACTGAACCAAGAAGCACAGAACATTTATCTGCACTGCTTGACTGGATAGCACAGAGCAGATCACTTGCAAGCCACTGGATAGCACAACACAGAACACGAAACACAAAAAAAACACACGACAAAACACAAGTTAGACATTGCAAATGACTAGAGCCTAAACTTACACTCAATGAGCACTTTATTATGAACACATGTACACCTACTTATTCATGCGATTATCTAATTAGCCAATCATGTGGCAGCAGTACAATGCATAAAATCATGCAGATACGGATCAGGAGCTTACAGTTAATGTTCACATCGACCATCAAAATGGGGAAAAAATGTTATCTCAGTGATTTCGACCATGGCATGATTGTTGGTGCCTAACGGGCTGGTTTGAGTATTTCTGTAACTACCTGATCTCCTGGGATTTTCACGCACAACAGTCTCTAGAGTTTACTCAGAATGGTGCCAAAAATGAAAAACATCCAGTGAGCAGCAGTTCTGCAGACAGAAATACCTTGTTGATGAGAGAGGTCAACGGAGAATGGCCAGACTGATTTGAGATGACAGAACGGCTACAGTAACTCAGATAACCCCTCTGTGCAATTGTAGTGAGCGGAGTAGCATCTCATAATGCACAACACATCGAAACTTGAGGCGGATGGGCTACAACAGCAGAAGACCACATCAGGTTCCAGTTCTGTCAGCCAAGAACACAAAGCTGAGTCTGCATTGGGCACAGGCTCACAAAAACAGGACAGTTAAAGACTGAAAAAACGTAGCCTGGTCTGATGAATCTCAATTTCTGCTGAGGCACACAGATGGTAGGGTCAGAATTTGGCACCAACAGCATGTATCCATGGACCCAACCTGCCTTGTGTCAACAGTCCAGGCTGGTGGTGGTGGTGTAATGGTGTGGGGAATGTTTTCTTGGCACATTTTGGGCCTGTTAATATCAATCAATCAATCAATCAATCATTGTTTGAATGCCACAGCCGGTTTGAGTTGTTGCTCACCATGTGTATCCCTTCACGGCCACAATTTACCCATCTTCTAATGGCTACTTCCAGCATGAAAATGCGTCATGTCACAAAGCAAAAGTAGTCTCAAACAGGTTTCATGAACATGAAAATGAGTTCACTGTTCTTCAGTGGCCTTCCCTGTCACCGGATCTGAATCCAATTGAACACCTTTGGGATGTGGTAGAATGGGGGATTTGCAGCATGAATGTGCAACTGAGAAATCTGCAGAAATAGCATAATTCAATCATGTCAACATGGACCGGAATCTCAAAGAAATGTTTTCAACATCTTGTGGAATTCCTGGCACAAAGAATTTAGGCTGTTTTGAGAGCAAAGGGAGGCCCTACCCAATATATGTATAGTGTTCCTAATAAAGTGATAAGTGAGTGTGTGTATATATATATATATATATATATATATATATATATATATATATATATATATATAGCACTGACAAGGAAAAGAGGAGAAAACATTGTGCAAATACTGTAGTAACATCATGACTTAACTTTTGGTCTGTTCATCACACAAAGCTATTATATGATTTCAGAAGATGTGTAATATTGCACACGTTTGAACAACTTTCACAATATTTTCTGGTGCTTTTTAAATTTTTTAATTATGGAGCTTGAGTGGCTCCACAGAAGAAAGAAAGTCAAATGACATAAGGCTGAGTAAATAATGACAGAAATTTAGTTTTTGGGTTATTTTGCCTTCAAGTGGCACTTTAAAATAGAACATTCTTTTTCAAATTCACATACAATACAGGTAAGTAATTATTAGGGGTGTAACGGTACACAAAAGTCACGGTTCGGTACATACGGTTTTGGGGTCACGGTTCAATACACATTCGGTACAACAGGAAAAAGCAATAAATCCCAAATGCTAGGTTTCTTTTCATTTATTTTGAACAGACAGTGGTGCAAATTACAGTGTGTTCCACCTAGCAGCATTTAGTCTCCCCTGAGGTAGTTGATACAGTACAGCCTCCTTTAGTGTATTAAGCACTAAGCATTAAACAGAATGCACTCTTGCATAGGCCATATTTTTTTGTAGGGTTGATAAAAAAACAAAAGGTCACAATCAGGTACAAAACTGAAAGCAGCTGCTACTCCCCTCACCCCTTTCTGGAAGAGGGCTGTACCTTTCCAGCTGGTGCCATGGATACCCCGGCAACAAAAAAATTAAAAATAACACAAAGTACACACTAAGCCAATCATCTTACTGTACTGTGCATAACAAAGGTTGAGTTATGAAATATGAAAAACAGCTATAGTTGTCGAAAATACCACTATCGTTTCATAAACTTTTTTGAAATAATGACCGGTTTTATTACACGGAAAATCTGCACTGCATGACCACTCAAGCGGGACTATGGAGGACGCCAATCAGTTTATATCATAACCGAGCTACAGCTTCATTGTTATGGAATAAGTAGGGTGACCATACGTCCTCTTTTTCCCGGACATGTCCTCTTTTTCGGACCTTAAAATAGCATCCGGCCAGGATTTCTAAATTTGCGAAAATGTCCGGGATTCGGCTTTAGTTGCATTACGATGTGCATCTGGTCTAATACTTCATTGTATGTATGCGCGCATATTTGCATTGCTTTAACCCCTCTTTGTAAGTCCCGCCTTCTCGCACACCAATTGATCGATTATAAGAGGCTTGCATCAACTATTGGCCAAATTCCTGCCTGTCAATCTCTACATGAACGTGCGAAGTGCTGTTATGTTCGGCATCAAACAGCTGTTTGACAGTAGCAGCAAATGACAGCTGAGTGAAAATAATGCCTAAATGAAAATGCAAATTTACAGAAGATTTGCATAAAAAATTGCCATGCTTTCATCCAGGTCGAGATCCATGGGAAGCAGAATGTAAAGCTGGCACTTATGTGTCATTTGCTAATAAAGGTGCAAGTGATTTAGAAGCATACATTAAGCTCTGCGAAGCATAAAGGGTCAGCAAAAGGTGAAAGTTCATCAGGTAAATTAACGGACTACTTTTTGCGACCAGGTAAAATTATCACATTGCTTTATTTTCCATGGCCATTCAAAATCAGTGGCGGATTTAGGCATGGGAGACATGGGCAGTTGCCCAGGGCAGCATCTTGCGGGGGGCGGCACGAGGCACCCACACAAACCCCGCCCCCCCCCCCACATTTTTTTTTTTTTATGACACTGTATATATATATGTTTAAATGTATATGTTTGTATGTATGTATATACGGTTGCATTTGCACTGGAAGCTTCTGTCACCATAACAAATTCCTTGTGTTTGTGTAAGCATACTTGGCAATAAAGCTGATTCTGATTCTTATAAGCCAACATGAAAAGAAAGTTATATATCTGGATTATAATTACAAACAGAGCACTAAATCTCATTTGAGCTCATGATGCTTCTTGAATATTTTAATTTAATGTGTTTATCAGCAGTTTCTATATATATATATATATATACAGTTGTGCTCAAAAGTTTGCATACCCTGGCAGAAATTGTGAAATTTTGGCATTGATTTTGAAAATATGACTGATCATGCAAAAAAAAACTGTCTTTTATTTAAGGATAGTGATCATATGAAGCCATTTATTTGGCCTTGTTACAGACACATAAGGTGACACACACAGGTTTAAATGGCAATTAAAGGTTAATTTCCCACACCTGTGGCTTTTAAAATTGCAATTAGTGTCTGTGTATAAATAGTCAATGAGTTTGTTAGCTCTCACGTGGATGCACTGAGCAGGCTAGATACTGAGCCATGGGGAGCAGAAAACAACTGTCAAAAGACCTGTGTAACAAGGTAATGGAACTTTATAAAGATGGAAAAGGATATAAAAAGATATCCAAAGCCTTGAAAATGCCAGTCAGTACTGTTCAATCACTTATTAAGAAGTGGAAAATTCGGGGATCTCTTGATACCAAGCCAAGGTCAGGTAGACCAAGAAAGATTTCAGCCACAACTGCCAGAAGAATTGTTCGGGATACAAAGAAAAACCCACAGGTAACCTCAGGAGAAATACAGGCTGCTCTGGAAAAAGACAGTGTGGTTGTTTCAAAGAGCACAATACTTGTTGAGCTTGTCTGCCAGTATTTTCTGATAACATGCTGCATTCATCTTGCTATCAATTTTTACAAGATTCCCCATGCCTTTATAGCTCACACACCCCCAAAACATCAGTGGGCCACCACCATGCTTCACAGTGAGGATGGTATTCTTTTCACTATAGGCCTTGTTGTCCCCTCTCCAAACATAGCGCTTATGGTTGTGACCATAAAGCTCTATTTTGGTCTCGTCACTCCAAATTACAGTGTGCCAGAAGCTGTGAGGCATGTCAAGGTGTTGTCGGGCATATTGTAACCAGGCTTTTTTGTGGCATTGGCTTCTTTCTTGCGACTCGGCCATGCAGCTTATTTTTGTTCAAGTATTGTCATATTGTGCTCCTTGAAACAACCACACCGTCTTTTAATTCTAAAATTAAATACTATTGTACTATTACTATTTCTTTCTGATAAAAAGTTAAGGAAGTTTCTGTAAAAAGAAAGAAAATAATAATAATAAAAACACTGAGTGCACCTTTACTACTGTTCTGCTTTCTCTCATTTGCTAATGAGACTTTTTCTGGTACCTAAGGAAGATCAAAAATCCTATGCATGCATTTGTACAAAAAGGAAGAGGCATTAATTTTATTTTTTTATTTTTTTATAGCTGTGGATGGGTCTTGTCAGTGTGATGCATGAAAATTCAAGAAAGCCAGTGTGAACAGGCAAATTAACAATACATTCATAATCTATTTTCCATTAATGTCTGCAAAGCTGTTCTTCAGAACATTAACATCTCTCCATTATAAGCAAGCGTTTATAGTGCAGTGATGTCCTGCAGAATGTAAGAGCTCATTATATTAATACCATATTTTACCACGGCTGAATTGTTATGTTAGCCTGGGACAGAACACAGTGTAATAAAAGCTCAACTGAGCTGGCAAGAGAAAACACAATAAAGTCTGAGTGAGGTACAAACTAAATCATTGAGCGCAGGGAAATAAACAACAAGTTCTTCAAAGAGCCAGTCTGTGGTTAAGGGTCAACAATGTGGTGTTGAGCAGTACCTTGAGAGAAAACTGGTACATGGGGTGGATTTTATTGAGGTCATTCATGATAAAGTACAGAAGCGAGGCTCGGGCCGTTGCTGGACGGTAGTTTTCTCTCGCATCATTGATTTCTGCTTCCATAACCTTGGCCTCCTTCACCTGTATTGGTGCATACACACATACACAACTGAGCTGAGGATCATGATCATTATTAATATGCCAATACAATGTTAGGAAAAGGTTGAACTCCATAGCTGACAGAGTTAAACTACTCATGTTTATGAAAGATCATTGAACAACTGTCAAAAGCATGTTATGTTTCATGTTAAGCACCATTTATTATTATTATTATTATTATTATTATTATTATTAAAGGTGATGTGTTTAATATACTGTATTTGATGTTAAAATACTTAATCCTGTCGAGCATACTAGGCAGAGACAACTACAACAGAAAGTCATTCCTAGGTTGATTCTCCTGAAATAGCGTGACCTGGAGGGGGGGGGGGGGGGTTATCTGTTTGTCTACCTAATAGCAGATGGGGGAGTGTTCAGGAAACATTTCAGTGCTTGCCAGGCAGCACTTATGTGATTGATATTGTTATTCCTTAAATGGATAGTTCACCCAAACAATTTTTGGTAGAACATTAGGTGCTGACAGCCTCAGTCACCATTCACTTTCATTATATGAAAAAAGATGCAATGAAAGTTAATGGTAACTTAGGGTAACATTCTGCCCAACATACTGTATCTTTTTGTGTTCCACAGAAAACAAGAAATTATGTATGAGGGAGAGTAAATTATGACTGAATTAGTAATTTTTTGGATGAAAATACTTAGAACTTAATGACTTAATACTTGGAACAAACTTAAACTTGATAAAAATGCAATTAATATTGATAATTTCAGCCTTAGAGGTGTTATTTGTGGTCTGTAAATGTTACAAGTTTTATAATCTGCCATTGACTTGAAAGTGATGACGTCATTGTAATATTTGCATACTGAATAGCGACTGGTCCTTGTTCTTACATCTATTTGCATACTGAATTGTAATTGGTCTCCCTTGCATATGTTTAACTATTTATAGCTGCCTATAAGTGGTTGATAATGGACCCTTTTCACATTTTTAGGATTTGGAACGCGGCAGTAAATGATTGCAGGGTAAACTTCGATAGTGGTGAATAAGAGTGAAAGGGAGACCAAGGCAAATATAATTTTTGCTAACACATTTGCTCCAACATTAAAAGAAAAACACCACTATTTTGTTTCCACAACTTTCCAAATGAAGAAAAAGAGAGTGATAGATTACAACAGTCAGAAGAAAAAAGATGGAAAATTTAAGTGCGGTAAAGTTACACTGTTAAAAGTTTTCCCGTAAAAAAACAGTAAAGAACTGGCAGCAGGGTTGACAGCAAGTTACTGTAAAATTAACAGTATCTTGCTTAAGCTGAAATTTACAGTTTGCTACTGTTTTTGCAAATACAGCATAAAGCTGTTATTTTACTACCTTTACAGTAAAATACTGACAAAAGGATTAGCAGTTAATTACTGTTTATTTGCACTTTTTCACAAGAGGTATATTTGCAGGATTTCACTGTAAACTACAGTAAAAATACACTACATGCTACTGTATAAGCTATTGAGTAATGGACTGCTAGCAAAAAGGACTACAATGTGTTTACTTTTTTTCTAAACCTTGTGATTTAATACATTATTCCTTAGTCTTGCAATAAAATATACCATGTTTTAATAGTGTATAAATGTAGCCTTTGAAATAGTGACTTAAACTTTTAAGACAAATAATACAGCTTCAAAGTATCTTTTCAAAACGTCTCTCTTTATTTGCAAAACACCATTCTTGCAAAACATCTGTACAAAATAATAACGGAATTGGTAAAACAAAGCCCAAAGCTGATTTGGGTAAATAAACTTACATTTCAGCCATATAAATAATAAATACATATTATAACAAATAATAACAAATCTCTGTCTGTCCAAACACTGAACTCTGGTCACAAACACTCAGTAAGTAACTGAGAAAGTGGCTGAATGAATGACAAAACAGTGTGTGTCTAAGAAAGTGTTTGTGTGAGTTTGTGCGTGTGTGCATGTGTTTGTGTGTGAGTGATTGTGTGTGTTGAGTGTGTGTGTGTGTGTGTGTGTGTGTGAGAGACTGTTTGTGTGTGTGTGTGTGAGAGTGTTTGTGTGCGTGTGAGTGTTTGTGTGTGTGTGTGTGAGAGAGTGTTTGTGTGAGTTTGTGTGTATTGAATGTGTGTGTGTGTGTGTGTGTGTGTGTGTGAGAAAGTGTTTGTGTGTGTGTGTGAGAGAGTGTGTGTGTGTGTGTGTGAGAGAGAGAGTGCTTGTGTGAGTTTGTGTGTGTTGAGTGTGTGTTAGAGAGTGTTTGTGTAAGTTTGTGTGTGTTGAGTGTGTGTGAGAGTGTTTGTGTGAGTTTGTGTGTATAGAGTGTGTGTGTGAGAGTGTTTGTGTGTGTGTGTGTGTGTGTGTGTGAGAGTGTTTGTGTGTGTGTGTGGGTGTGTGTGTGTGAGAGTGTTTGTGTGAGTTTGTGTGTACTGAGTGTGTGTGTGTGAGAGAGTGTTTGTGTGTGTGTGTGTGTGTGTGTGTGTGTGTGAGAGAGAGTGTTTGTGTGAGTTTGTGTGTACTGAGTGTGTGTGTGTGAGAGAGTGTTTGTGTGTGTGTGTGAGAGAGAGAGTGCTTGTGTGAGTTTGTGTGTGTTGAGTGTGTGTGAGAGAGTGTTTGTGTGAGTTTGTGTGTATTGAGTGTGTGTGTGAGAGAGTGTTTGTGTGTTTGTGTGTGTGTGTGTGTGTGTGTGAGAGAGTGTTTGTGTGAGTTTGTGTGTACTGAGTGTGTGTGTGTGTGAATGACTGGGTTCACTGACTTATATAAAGTCCCACTCAAAGTACATTAGTTTCTTTAGTAGACTGGAGACACGAGGGTTGACTGATGTCATCTTTTTCTGGGCGACTTTCCCCATACGCTTTGACAGGACTTTGCCTCGTCCAGCCTTGGTGCCTCTCTCAGGATTTATCCCGATGAAACGCCTGAAAAACAAATGTGTGTATTCATAATTAGTGTCAGGAGAGCTTTCTTAAAGGAATAGATCACCCAGATATAAAAATTTAATCATCATTTACTCACCTTAATGCCATGCCAGATGTGTATGATTTTCTATCATCATCAGAACACAAACGAAGATTTTTAGAAGGAAATCAGGGCTCTGATGTGCTTACAATGCAAGGGAATGGGTGCTAAAACTATGAAGTTAAAAAAACACATAAATGCAGCAGGAAAGTAATCCAAATGACTCCAGTGGTTTAATAAATGTCTTCTGAGGTGATAACATCGGTTTTAGTTGAGAACAGACCAAAACGTAGCTCCTTTTTCAATGTACATCTTGCCATTGCAGTTTACAGGCATGATCGATTTCAAGCTTGATTACACTTCCTTGTGTCATCTAGTGGTTCTACCCATGCATCAAGCACTAGGAAGTTTAATCAAACTTGAAATCATGATCGCCACGGAGACTGCTTATGTCAAGATTTATAATAAAAAAGGAGTTACATTTTGGTATGTCCTCACCCAAAACTGATGAGATTGCTTCAGAAGACATTTAGTAAATCATTGGAGTCGTTTGAATTGCTTTTCTGTGTTTTTTGAACTTCATAGTTTTGGCACCCATTCACTTGCACTGTATGCTCCTCAGAGCTTGGATTTCTTCTAAAAATCTTAATTTGTGTTCTGCTGAAGGAAAAAAAAAGTAATATATAGTTGGGATGGTATCAAGGTGAGTAAATGCTGAGAGAATTTTCATTTTGGGGTGAACAATTTCTTTAACAAGCTCCAGCAATCAGATCTTTTAGGCAGTTGTACATGACTAGTGAAATGAAACGGGAGCAACACATGGTCCTCAAAATGCCCACATCACATAGTAACAGCTGAAGGATGTAAGCATCTAACCTTTGAATGAATTCCAGTGTGCATGCAGCATCATCTTGGTACTGAAGACTGAAGGTGTAGTAAGTAGAAAAGACAGCAGCAAGCCCAGACAGAAAAGTTGGCTGGATGCCTTCACAAATGATGTACCCCTCAAGGCTGATCATCCAGTGGTGAATACAGCTTCCTGGTGTTTCACCTGAAACTTTACAAAGAAATCCCATATCAGCATTGACATAAAAAATTTATTAATTTGCCATTGTCACATTGCAAATGAACGCAAGGGAAACTGAAATATTTTACCCATTCACAGATGAGCCCTGTCATTTCAGCGTGCTACAGAGACAACAACGGAACATTATTTAAATAAAATTTGCAACGTTGTTTGAAGGCTCCACTTCGCAGAATAAAAAGAAGTTACGTTTTTATGAATCTCACCCTGTAATATGGAAGATCCGTTTCAGAAATCCAGCTGCACTCGGTGTCACAGTTACAGTTTTGTTTAAAAAGTTAGATACAATTCCAGTATCACCAATGTTTTCAGATTAAAAGAGAAGGAATATCATGCATCCCTGCATAAAACTTAACATTATCAGCTGTACAGCTGCGTTTCCCAAAAGCGTTGTATACTTCGACTTCGTCGTAAGTAGATTGTAGAAAGTATTGTCACCAATGGTTTCTACAACCTATTTAAGCTTACAATGCTTTTGCGATTTGCAGCCCAGATCTGAACGTTAAAGTTGTTAACGTTATCTGACCACACTGACCGCTTGAGTGAGGTGTTTCTGCACTGTTTTGTGTGTCAGCTCAGACTCCAATCTCAAATCTGACATGCAAATTAACAAATTAATCCAGTGCATTATTCAATCTGACAACAAATCACTTAATGAAAAAATTTTAGTAAAAGAAACAAAGATCTTGGGCTTAAAGACAGAAATATAACGTTACAAACAGCTTATTTAGTTGATATTGGGATCTGATGGCAGGTAGGCTACCAAAATCATTATCACAGCACAATATGAGTTTATAAATCAATTAAACAGTTTAACCATTTGATATTATGACATCACAACAAATATGAAATGTTCTTAAAAATATCCCTTTCATGACACAAGGCTCTGTTTGTGGAACTGACATTCTATATGTTATCAAATAAATATAGTAGTGTAAATGTTTGTAATATTCTAATTCTCAATGACCGTTTGACCTAGAGACATAAAACCAACTGCAAAACACTCAGAATATTATTCTTTATATAGCACAAGGCTTGTATTTGGGAGTATATGTTCAGTAATTTTTATACAGATATTATAATTATATAGTCATTGAGTTTAATAGATTTATAGGGATACTTGAATCTGTATAAAAAGTATTGAACATTTAATCCCAAAAACAAGTCTTGTTCTATATGAAGAATAATATTCTGAGTGTTTTACAGTTGGTTTCATGTCTCTAGGTCAAACTGTCATTGGGTGTAATGGAATTAGATTATTACAAACATTTACATTACTATATTTATTTGAAAACATATAGAATGTAAATTCCACAAACAGAGCCTTGTGTCATGAAAGGGATATCTTTTAAAATTCAGCTTTGTGCTAGGCAAAGAAAACTTATTCATGCATGTCCAAGTTGGTTTGGCTTGAAAACGTGATTTGCACGGAGAGTTTAATGGGTATTGTCGCGAATGTCAAACGAATGTCAAATATCAAACTAACTTTACTGCACTGAAAAAATAATGTCACTCTCTAACAGTGTTAGAAGTCTCACTGCATGTGTGGTGACTCGTTTTTTAAAACTAATTCCAGGGTAATATAATAAAAAGAATAATGTTATAAATGTACACTAAATAATAATAAAAAAAATGGCAAATATAAAAAAGTTTGCTTTTTTACGCTGCTAAATAATGCGGAAACGTGTCATAACTGTGAAAAGGGTTCATTGTGCACAGCCAACTAAAAACATGATGTGCGCTGAGTCTAATGGCAATGGCAAAGTGGCTTTGATGCAATATTTTACTTAAACACAGAATCAAAACCTAAAAATTAAGCTTACTAAAACATTAACATGATTATTTTGCTGCCTTGCAAGCACTTATGTTTCCTTCAGGAAGTTATTTTTACAATTCCGTGCAGTGACCCTAGTGGTGTAGAAATTACAACTTTCGCGTTTAACAAAACATTAAGTAAGCTTCTCTTTGTCTGACGACACAACAGGTGCTGTCCAAGGTGCTGAAACACCAATACTGCACCTTCTCTTCAATATCTGCCGCTGTTCTTTTGGTTATTTCCAAGCTCTCCACCAGCTCTATGTCTCCAGGGAAGTTTCCAGAAGCAGAGGACAGGCGTGAGAGTAGGTTGTCCTCCAGAGTTTTCAGAGTGATTTTGAAGCCGTTCTGCTGCTTTGTAAGATTCGACTACAAAGTAAAATACAAAAAGAGGCATGTGTTAAAAGCTGTGCAGACCTATGATGATTCATAAAAACAAGACCCACAGGCCAAAAGACTGTAGAGAGCCACGGACATTAGAGGGCATGTGGAAGGCTGCAGAGATCAATATATTCAGCATCTGCCAGCAAGAGACATGAAGGTAGTCTCTGGGCTGATTAACAAACTTCCTCTTGGCCAAAGACATCAAACCGCAACCACTGAAGTGTGATAGGATTGTCAATGCTGTTGGATCCATTTCCCACGTTTTGATAAAGAAATGAATACACACACGTACACGCATTCACATGCTCACACAAACACACATGTGAGGCACACACAGCCATGGCAATGTTCTGGACTATAAAAGGCAGTCAAATCACACACCACAGTCAAACATCTATTTGGCTTGTCATCACAAAATATTTCAACAATATGAAATCTCAAGCGTGGCATATTGAACTGTCAAGACGAAATACATACTCAAAGAGGTTAGTTTGTGAAAATGAAAGCGTAAGGTAGACAACCCAAAGGAAAATCTTGGTGGACAAAAAGTTATATTATAAAATGGATCATCTCGACCTGAGTTCGAGTGCCGGCTCATGAGGTCTTTTCCCGATCCCAATCCCACTTTTCTCCACTGTCATTCCCTGTCTCTTCTCCACTAAATCTGTCATTAAAAAAAATATATATAAAAAAAATAAATAAAAAAAATAAATTGATACATTGTTTGGCAATTGCTAATTCCAACAGTTAGGGAAGTAAATTATACTACTTTGTGGAATAACTATTAATTTTAAGCAGGGTAGTAGTTTCCAGGAGGGATGGGGGGGAGGTAACCCCCCAATAATCAAAACAAGCAAGTACAACCGCCCCATTATTTATACAATGATCAATGGAAACATGTAGATGCCCCCAACCCCCTTTTTCATTGGTGTCTTATTGGTCTAAAATTGCTCTTGCCGCCAGTTAAAAAAAGCAATAAGCCACATGACTCTGCAATGCATCATACCTAAGAACATCCCTAACCCATGGTAAAAATTACTCTTAGGCTCTTGTGGCTTATTGCTTTAAAGTAGTGTTTCAAAAAATATGGCAATGCACACACAGTCAGTGTATGGGATCGACCACCGTATTCACTTACAGGTGTGAGTCTTGAAAGGTTCCATTCATACAATAGCCTATAGTAGCAGTTCGAATACTGTCTGTATGAACGAACAACCAAGTCACAACTGTATTCTAACAGCTGTAACCATAGTGACAGTGACTAAAAGATGGAGTCGTCCATAACACCAGCATGTCTTATCACAATTGCTGCGGCGTTATTAAATAAACGAGTCCAATCGAGGCGTGAGTTCATTCATCAGATCATAATTAACCGACAGTGGCTTTTAATGCTTTATAACCACATGCAGAGTGCAGCTTTTGTGTCGCACGGCTCGCGCCCATGAGCAGCCGGTGGAAGACAGCAGCTGAATCTTCGGATGACAAGCAGCTTATTTCTCTGTCTCTGTAAGTTAATAAAACCCCACATAAAACACATAAGACACATGCATGTACAGTGCAGCATGTCTCTCACTTTACATGACGTAACTAACAATTAGTTGTCCAGTGCAGTTCTGTTCACAAAGCACAGGTTTGCCGAGAATGCAGTTGTGAGACCTGAAAATTTGCGGGTGTCAGTTCGGTTAGAGAATGTGTTTATCACACCTGTAAATAACCATCCTGTGTGTGAACGTAACTGTATTAAGCACTCAAAACAGGTTTGACAACTGTATTCTGCTGCTGTGTGAACGTGGCCTATGGGTTGCGACCCAAATTAGGTCACAAAGCCATACATGTTGGGTCATGATGTATTTTGATATACACCGATCAGCCACAACATTAAAACCACCTGCCTACTATTGTGTAGGTCCCCCTCATGCCACCAAAACAGCGCTAACTAGTGATGGGTCATTCATGAACGAGTCGTTCATTTTGAATGAATCTTTTATGTGACTCAGAAGAACGAGTAGTCTCAGAGAGTGATTCGTTCATTTTGTGTTGACCGAGCATGTGCATAGCGCAACCTCCGTTCGTTTGTTGCATGAAAACCGCATAGGCGCTGTACAGGAAACAGAAATGATTAGTTCACCTTTCAACTCTTTTGGTGTGAGTCGTTTGTTCTTTTGTCACGTGACAGCCGTATACGCTTTGCATTGCACACACAGGAAACAGAAATTATTACTTCACCTCTCGAGTCTTCTGGTCCGAGTCGTTCATTCTTTTGTCACGTGACAGCCGTATACGCTATGCACATACGGCTGTCATGTGACAAAAGAACGAACGATTCAGACAAGAAGATTCAATCCAGATGTGAACTAATCATTTGTTTCTCATAATTTGTCCTTGGCTGCATTATACATTTTTCCTTATTGGGACTATAATCAAAGTTTGCATAAGTAGACGTGTTGGGGGCATTTGGCTATTGAATATGTAACATTTTAATTTAATTCTGCTCAAATGAACTAAATGACATGAAAAAAGATTTGTTTATTTTGCTGAACGAGACTCAAAGATTGAAGTCAGTAAAATGATCCGATCTTCCCATCACTAGTGCCAACCCGCATCTCTGCAGCATTCTGAGATTATATTCTTCTCACCACAATTGTACAGAGCGGTTATCTGAGTTACCGTAGACTTTGTCAGTTCAAACCAGTCTGGCCATGCTCTGTTGACCTCTCTCATCAACAAGGCATTTCTGTCCGCAGAACTGTTGCTCATTGGATGTTTTTTGTTTTTGGCACCATTCTGAGTAAATTCTAGAGACTGTTGTGAGTGAAAATCCCAGGAGATCAGCAGTTACAGAAATACTCAAACCAGCCCATCTGGCACCAAGAATCATGCCATGGTCCAAATCACTGAGATCACATTTTTTCCCCATTCTGATGGTTGATGTGAACATTAACTGAAGCTCCTGACCCGTATCTGCATGATTTTATGCACTGCACTGCTGCCACACGATTGGCTGATTAGATAATCGCATGGATGTTTGTTGGTGCCAGACAGGCTGCTTTGAGTATTTCTGTAACTGCTGATCTCCTGGGATTGGGAGCCAGACTGGTTCGAACTGACAAAGTCTACAGTAACTCAGATAATCACTCTGTACAACTGTGGTGAGAAGAATATCATCTCAGAATGCTATTCTGAGATGCAGGTTGGCGCTGTTTTGGCCCACGAGGGGGTCCTATACAATATTAGGCAGGTGGTTTTAATGTTGTGGCTGATTGGTGTATGTGTAATTATTTCCTTAGTAAGAGTAACAGAGATTCCTAAGAGCAACTGCACTCTATTCAGTGCACTCTTCCACACTGTTGTGCTGGCCATGACTGTTTTTTGGGTGTTTTCCACAATATCATTTGATAGACTCGTTCTCTCACTGCGATATCAAGCGAGGCGGAGGCGCCCTCAAAGGCGGAGTTGATGCAGCAAATGGGTCACTCTACTTGGCATCACGATACATCGCTGTTACCGTGCACACTCGCCAAACAGAAATACGATAATGTATGAGAAAGAGCGAGGAGCACCAAAAAAGCGTTATGTGGGCAAGTTCAAAGTTTTAAGTCGCTCATAAGACATCTCCTCTTTTATGTGAATCAGAAGAACGAGTAGTCTCAGAGAGTGACTCGTTCATTTTGTGTTGACCGAGCATGTGCATAGCGCAACCTCCGTTCGTTTGTTACATGAAAACCGCATAGGCGCTGTACAGGAAACAGAAATGATTAGTTCACCTTTCAACTCTTTTGGTGCGAGTCGTTCGTTCTTTTGTCATGTGACAGCCGTATACGCTATGCATTGCACACACAGGAAACATAAATGATTAGTACTGTATTGTACTGTGCAAATGCTTTAAAAATGAAAATATTGCATAGTGAGGATTTCTTCAAAAATAGTGCCATAATTAGTTTTCATTTTTCAATTAACATCATCCAAAGTCTAGTAAACATAAAAAAAGCTAAATCAATATTTGGTGTGACCAACTTTGCCTTCAAAACAGCACCAATTCTCCTAGGGACACCTAGGATGTTCCAAGCTTCTTGGAGAATTCACCACAGTTCTTCTATATATTTAGGCTGTCTCAATTGCTTCTGTCTCTTCATGTAATCCCAGACTGACTCGATGTTCAGTGGGGGTCTCTATGTTCTGTTGCAGGGCTACATGTTATTCTATTCTATTCTATTCTATTTGCAGAAGGAAAATATATATATATATATATATATATATATATATATATATATATATATATATATATATATATATATATATATATATACAGTTGTGCTCAAAAGTTTGCATACCCTGGCAGAAATTGTGAAATTTTGCCATTGATTTTGAAAATATGTCTTTTATTTAAGGATAGTGATCATATGAAGCCATTTATTATCACATAGTTGTTTGGCTCCTTTTTAAATCATAATGATAACAGAAATCACCCAAATGGCCCTGATCAAAAGTTTACATACCCTTGAATGTTTGGCCTTGTTACAGACACACAAGGTGACACACACAGGTTTAAATGACAATTAAAGTTTAATTTCCCACACCTGTGGCTTTTAAAATTGCAATTAGTGTCTGTGTATAAATAGTCAATGAGATTGTTAGCTCTCATGTGGATGCACTGGGCAGGCTAGATACTGAGCCATGGGGAGCAGAAAAGAACTGTCAAAAGACCTGCGTAACAAGGTAATGGAACTTTATAAAGATGGAAAAGGATATAAAAAGATATCCAAAGCCTTGAAAATGCCAGTCAGTACTGTTCAATCACTTATTAAGAAGTGGAAAATTTGGGGATCTCTTGATACCAAGCCAAGGTCAGGTAGACCAAGAAAGATTTCAGCCACAACTGCCAGAAGAATTGTTCGGGATACAAATAAAAGCCCACAGGTAACCTCAGGAGAAATACAGGCTGCTCTGGAAAAAGACGGTTGTTTCAAGGAGTACAATATGACAATACTTGAACAAAAATAAGCTGCATGGTCGAGTTGCCAGAAAGAAGCCAATGCCACAAAAAAGCCTGGTTACAATATGCCCGACCACACCTTGACATGCCTCACAGCTTCTGGCACACTGTAATTTGGAGTGACGAGACCAAAATAGAGCTTTATGGTCACAACCATAAGCGTTATGTTTGGAGAGGGGTCAACAAGGCCTATAGTGAAAAGAATACCATCCCCACTGTGAAGCATGGTGGTGGCTCACTGATGTTTGGGGGTGTGTGAGCTCTGAAGGCACGGGAAATCTTGTGAAAATTGATGGCAAGATGAATGCAGCATGTTATCAGAAAATACTGACAGACAATTTGCATTCTTCTGCACGAAAGCTGCGCATGGGACGCTCTTGGACTTTCCAGCATGACAATGACCATAAGCACAAGGCCAAGTTGACCCTGCAATGGTTACAGCAGAAAAAGGTGAAGGTTCTGGAGTGGCCATCACAGTCTCCTGACCTTAATATCATCGAGCCACTCTGGGGAGATCTCAAACATGCGGTTCATACAAGACGACCAAAGACTTTGCATGACCTGGAGGCATTTTGCCAAGACGAATGGGCAGCTATACCACCTGCAAGAATTTGGGGCCTCATAGACAACTATTACAAAAGACTGCATGCTCTCATTGATGCTAAAAGGGGCAATACACAGTACTAAGAACTAAGGGTATGCAGACATTTGAACAGGGGTCATAAAAATTATTTCATTGTTGCCATGTTTTGTTTTATGAAGGTGCCATTCTGTTATAACCTACAGTTGAATATGAATCCCATAAGAAATAAAAGAAATGTGTTTTGCCTGCTCACTCATGTTTCTTTAAAAATGGTACATATGTTACCAATTCTCCAAGGTTGTGCAAAATTTTGAGCACAACTGTATATATATATATATATATATATATATATATATATATATATATATATATGTGTGTGTGTGTGTGTGTGTGTGTGTGTGTGTGTGTGTGTGTGTGTGTGTGTGTGTATTGGTTTTCAAGATAACTTAATAATTCACCATTTAATCATGCAGTAAATGTAAAGGAGTGCTCAAGTGGGTCAAAATTGACCCACCAGAGGTTAACAATACCTGTAGTAACTATGGTATTTTTGGCAGAACTATGATTGTCAAGGTACATGTCTGAAGGAGTTACAAAATATGATGCTGTCCACTTCAAACTGGATGTAACTGACTTGATCAATATCATCATATTTGTATTATTTATTTCTACAGCTTGAGATTGTGATGTTCGAGTCTGTCTAAATCACAATTGTTTTAGTTATAAAAAAGTTGATAAATTAAAGGATATAGCAAATACAGCATATTGCATGGTTTTGTAAGTGTGGGTCCCAGGTAAACACAAAATTTCTAATTTTGGGTCCTGGGCCAAGAAAGTTTAAGAACCCCTGCTTTAAAGGGATAGTTCACCCAGAATGTCAGTTCTGTTGTCATTCACTCACCATCATGTTGTTCAAAAGGAGGTGTTAGGCAGAAGGAGAGCCACCAGACACCATTCATTTTTATTGTATGAAAACATTATGCAAGTAAATGGTGGATTAGACCAATATCCTGACTATCCACGGAAGCATGAGGGGCCATAAATGATGACAGAATTTCCATTTTTGGGTGAACTTTCCCTTATTTCAAAATGTAGCTCAGGCAGTGACCAATCGTGCCTTTTATCAGCATTCTGTCAACAGCAACATCAAACAGCACTGCAAAAAAAAAAAAAAAGAAAAAAAGAAAGACAAACAGGCAGTTCAACGATCTGGACCTTGCCGTCTGACCTCTTATCAGAAAGAAGAAAATAAGTACGTTAAACTATTCAATCCTTATGAGTCAGTTATTAATGATTAAATTCCCACTGGCATCTTGTGAATCCAATTACCCAGTATCTAGAAAACAAACAATTAACTTGCCAGCCGAACGTAGATGGTAGATTTACAATGTCATGCAAGTAATTACGCAACAAAAAAGTGATGTTGGTTAAGATAATTTTGGAAGAGAAGAATTCTCCTGCTTATTAGCCAAGACTGATGCCTAACAATAGTGCGGATCTCCACGGATCACAGTGGCATTTACTTGATATAATGCCCTCCACACACTGGCAAGCAGTAATAATATAAAAAAATGCACAACTTTGCTCACAGCAATTATTTTGTTATTCTGTGATGTAAAATACAACAACGGAATCTAAACAAACCAGAAAAAAAAAACAAAAAAAAAAAAAACAATCTCTGTGGTGTGGTTGCATAAGATCTAAGTAAACACAGGGCAAAGTGTAACTAACATTAAATACAAACCACTAAATTCTTTCGATGTCAAGGCAGGTGTTGGGGATTGACATGGTTTTCTTATAACTTTCAAAATTAATTAAGATGATAAGAGAGTTCTTTAGGATCTCAGATACGAAGCGCTGATTAATTAAGCTTCATTAAGTAACATTTACATTTTATGGCAAATGCCGCTGAAGGGATGCACATCTTGAAATAAGCACATTTTCTTCCTGTCAGTTATTAAAAACACTTCTTCAGTTTGTTGTAATTCATTCACAGTTGAAAGCCTTCAGGTTTAGCTTAGAAATATGGAAATGAAGTAAAGCAAGGAAAAAAACAAGAAAGATCTTAATGAACTGGTGACAAGTTGTCAGAATATGCTGTCTTAACTGTGCCATTGGTAAATGGCCTTATTCTATGGAAATAGGAAATGTGATATACAAGACACAAATTCTTTCTTGACCATTTTATTTTCACTACCTACATGTACTGCTAATATATCATCAATAATTACATATATTTACATTTGTGTTTCTAATAGTTCACATCAAAATTCCACATTAGGTGTGGAAAGACTATGCTAATTATATGTGAAAGTGCAAAAAGTGAACCATTCATTAACCTTTTGTAAGCAAAGATCAGAACACAAAGTAGAACCCTGGGGACAAGCATGAGGTGCTTCCTTTATGATTACATATTTTAATTTATATTGTGATTGATCATGCTGTCTGTCACTGAATGATGACCAATTATCTTTGGGTTCAGCCAGTCTAGACCTAAGAAACTGATGAATCCAATTAAGCTCGAAAACACCTTTCAAATGCCCTCCAATTAGGTGGCAATTAAGTGTGGAGGGAATGATCTAACATCAAAAGAGCTTGTCCCTGTCTTTAATGAAAGCCAGCCTGTGATGTTCCTCAGAGAATGTTTAAAATGAGGGAGCATATTATTCCATCAGTCTAACTGAAATATGCCTGAAAGGAGACTGAATGTGAGCTATGCTAATACCTTGAGCTCCTCCAGGTCGGGTCTTTCCATGCTGACCACGGCCGCCAGGATTTAGTCCTCCAGGCCGTCCCGTGTCACTATGAAGTTCACCAGCATGCACTGAGCCTGAAGCTCGGGTTGATTATGAGGGTTTGCCAACTTGGTGTGAAGGATTGGTGTGAAGGGTTGTACTCGCACTCCTTGTCTCCAGTCTTTATGTAGCTATTGTGGATTAAACAAAAATGCTTCAGAAGAACCATCATGCACAGTTCAACACCACCAACACGAGAAGTATGTGGCAGGGAATTAACATAATCACAGGCTTCAAAGCAACTAATCACTCCACTGTGAACACCACCGCCTTTCTTCCGGGTGAGCTAAACACATTTTGTGTTCGTTTTGAGGAAAAAAAAACATCTCAGCAGAGCAGAGGTTTGTTCACTCACTGTCTCTGTTGCGAATATAACCTGATCTCTCAAACAGGTGAATATTCGCAAAGCTGCGGGTCCAGATGGCATTCCGGGCCATGCTCTCAGAGCATGCGCGGATCAACTAGCGGGTGTTTTAATGGACAGTTTCAATATATCCCTCTCCCTGTCTGTGGTTCCTATATGCTTTAAGACATCCACCATTGTGCCCATACCAAAACAGTCAAAGATAACTTCCCTAAATGACTGGTGTCCTGTTGCCCTAACTCCCATCATCAGCAAGTTCTTTGAAAAGCTTATCAGAGACCACATCTGCTCTGTGCTGCAACCTCACTGGACCCACTACAGTTTGCTTACAGAAGCAACCACTCCACTGATGATGCCATTGCAGTTACAATACACACTGCTCGTTCCCACTTGGAAAAAAGGAACACATATGTGAGAATGCTGTTTGTAGACTACAGCTCAGCATTTAAAACCATAGCTGTGCAGCTGGATCCTGGATTTCCTGTCAGGCAGACGCCAGGTGGTCAGAATGGGCAGTAACATCTCCCCACCACTGACCCTCAACACTGGACCCCACAGGGCTGTGTTCTCAGCCCACTCCTTTATTCCCAGTACACACATGACTGTGTGGCAACACATAGCTCCAATGCCATAATCAAGTTCACTGATGATACAACGGTGGCAGGTCTGATCACTGACAATGATGAAACAGCCTATAGAGAGGAGGTGCACACTCTGACATGCTAGTGCCAGGAGCACAACCTCTCCCTCAGCATCAGTAAGACCAAGGATCTTGTGGTGGACTATAGGAGAAAAGATAGAGAACACAGCCCCATCACCATCAATGGAGCACCGGTGGAGAGAGTCAGCAGCTTCAAGTTCCTCAGTGTCCACATCACTGAGGAACTCACATGGTCCATCCACACTAAGGCCATTGTGAAGAAGGCTCACCAGTGCCTCTTCTTCCTGAGACGACTGAGGAAGTTTGGAATGAACCACCGCATCCTCACACGGTTCTACACCAGCACTGTAGAGAGCATCCTGACTGGCTGCATCACTGCCTGGTACAACAACAGCACCACCCTCAACCGCAAAGCCCTGCAAAGGGTGGTGCGAACTGCCAGACACATCATCGGAGGTGATGTGTGAAAAAAGCTCAGAGGACCATCAGAGACTCCAGCCACCCAAGCCATGGGCTGCTCTCACTGCTACCATCAGGCAGGTGGTATTGCAGCATCAGGACTCGCACCAGCCAACTTCATGACAGCTTCTTCCCCCAAGCAATCAGACTTTTGAACTCTTGATCGCTCACGATCAACATACAGTATATCAGCACTGCACTTTATTAATCTCACACTGGACTATCAACTGACAACCTGAATGTCAATACAACCACTATACAACCTTACTGCATATATTATTTTTATTGTATACTGTGTATTCTATATTGTGTATGTTGGGCCTCATGTATTCAGATAGAAGACAAAGGCAGGCCTAACAGTCATAAAAAACATTCCTCAAGCCCCCTCCTTCTAAGTCAGATGTTGTACTGATAAAAATCGCGCCAAAATCAAACAAAGGGAGTCCAAAACAGACTACAGATCCATGAAGCCTTGCCCTCTAAAGGATCGAGCTCTCAACTCCTATTGGATGAGGCACACCACAGAACGTCCCTCAAACATGACATCATCAGGACTTCAAATAATTCTGAAATGCTTCCAAAGTGGCTTCCAGCGACTTAGTTCACCGAATACAGACGTAGCTTTTTGCTGCTCTCCGGTGCAACCTCGTGGCTTAAGGAAGTAAAACACACACACCTTATGTGTTATAGGATTATTTTTATTTCCATATCTAATCATGTCACTGTTTAGTTTGTAGTTGTAAGTCGGAAGTTTATTGACTGCATTGTATTAATTATTAATTGATATTACTGCATAAATAAACTTTTGTTTATATTACAAAGAGAAGTGTTTTGGTTTGTTTTGCATACGCCTGTGTCGTGCTGACGGGATGTCAGTGCTCGGATTCAAACCTTCATTCATTGTTTTTTTTTCCCGAAAATCGATATTCTTCGGATGTCGATTTTCCTAAGAAAACAATCTAATATTGAGACTGTTTTAATATTCGGTTATTAGTCCCTGATTTCAGGGTGGTGCCCCGTCAATGTTAATTCTTATTAATATTCTATTGATTTTTGATAATTGATAATTATCTTTGATTGAATTTGAATGATCAATAAGCTAGTGTTAATTGTAATTAATGTTTCATCGATGTTAACAATTAACGATTATCTTTGATAAGTGTTGATTTTAAAGGATTAAAAAAAAGCTAACATTGATTCTCATCAATGTTCTATTGATTTTTGTAATTAATAATTATCTTTGATAATTTTTAATTATTGCTAATAACCAAACTTGCTCCTAAACGTAGCACACTACATTTACTGGAGTCCCATATGAGGTTTTAATGAGTTAGATCCAATTAATTAATTTAAATATTGATTAATAACTACAGAAATAATTACCAATTATTTCTGATAGTAACACTGATCTAAACAACCAGTAAAGCCCTACATGTGTATTGTATACTGTATACTGTACATTGTATATTATTATTTGTATATTGTGTTGTTTGTAATTATGTGTATATTAGATGTGTAAATTGTGTTGTGTAAATCTGATGTTTATTGTAAATTGGTATATGTCTCATCACTGTCATGACTGCTATGTTGCTTGGAACTGCACCCGAGACTTTCACCCGCTGTTGCACTTGTGTATATGGTTGAGTGACAATAAGGTGATTTGATTTGATCATGCAAGTGAAGTTTTAAACACCCCATGAAATCCAGATTTGAATTTTGTGGCTTTTAGTTGATGCCCATAAGCTTTGAGGCAATCAATAGCTAGTGCACTCCTAAAAGTTGACAAAATACATTTTTGGCAGGCACGCATTTAAATTTACAGTATTTCTCTTCCAGGAAATCTTTTTTTAGGGGTTCAAGCGCTTAGCGCTGAAACCCTATTGTAATTGTTAAGATTTGTATTATTAGGGTATCAAGCGTTTAGCACTGAAACCCTATTGTAATTGTTACGATTTTTATTAGGGGTTCAAACACTTAGAGCTGAAACCCTACTGTAATTGTTAAGATTTTTATTAGGGGTTCAAGCGCTTAGTGCTGACTGTTATCGCTACCCAAAAGGTAAAGTCAACATTTCTTTTTTATATATATAATTATTGACCTAGAGAGTCCAGACAATTGTACTGCATTGGTTTTATTGAGGTTGAGCAAAAAACCTAGGACTAGTTCACAAAAGTAGGTTTTTTTACATAACTGTGAATATTTAATGAACGATTTGATTGACAGCGGTAGTGTAGAGCCGAGGAGGGCGGGGCCGGGCTGGAATGAGACACACCCTGTCCCCAATCAGCCTGATGGGGCGTGCGAGGGATAAAGGCAGCCGGGGACGACAGTTCGAGAGAGAGAGAATGACAGACAGCTGTACTGTGTGGTTTTTGGTTGTGTGTTTGTTTAAGTTGTTTATTAAATTATTATTTAAGTTGTCAAGCTGGTTCTCGCCTCCTCCTTTCCACTGAACCCCCTTACAGGCGGTTTTTGAGGCAAAGTTGTTCAGTATGAGGAGATATAACAAATGCTATGAATTATAGCTGCGTCCCAATTCAGAGGCTGCATCCTTCAAAGGTCGCATTCGAAGGCCGATTGCGTCACTGCTGCGCGACAAAGGCTGTCCCAATTCAAAGGCTCCTTCAAATGCTGCTTCCAAATACATCCTTTGTTTCCCATGAAATGAAGGATACAACAGATGGATCCTTCGTGGCCTTGCCTACCCCACAATTCATTGCGCACCAGTGACGACAGGATTTTTTGGAGAGAAATTGCCGAATTACACTTTTAAACGTAAGTATTGGGTTTCAACTTACTCAAATATCTAATGATACAAATGTAAAAAAAAAAGAAAACTTTAAAGTGGTTCAAATGTTGACTTATATCTTACTAAGATGCAATTATATATAGTTTATACTCTTTATTATATACAGAAACAGACCATGGTGAAAATATTTAGACTTTCAAAAAAGTCCAGTACAAACATTACAGTCACTCGGCAGCTGTCACAGTTGTTAGGCGACAAGAACAGTTCTCCGTAGGCTAGACTGTCCCAATTAACAATGCTCAGTCTGACCTTCGTGGCCTTCCAAGGCATGGCCTTTGAAGTCCGGGTCCTTCGAAGGATGTAGCCTTTGAATTGGGTGTATTGCCATTGTGTGTATGTGTGAAACACCACGTGATTACAGAGGCGTAAAACTCATTAGGGAAATCCATTGGCCGATTTCTTTCAAATTTCTCACAGACCTCTAGGCCAGGAGTTGAACAGTCCCACCGAGTTTTGTGCCGATCGGCCTCCATTAACCTTGCCTAATAGATGCTCAAACTTCATTGGCCGAATTATCAATTCAATCAAATTAACTGTTGCGTAGTTAAAGCTGTTTTCATGTTTTTTTTCCTGTTACAGTATGGTGTTGTGTTTTTTCACAACACTGCATTATATACAACCATTAACACCTAAAAAAATCGTAATAGCACCACCTAGTGGCCGATTTTTTAACAACTTTGTACAACCCTCTCAGACCAAAAGTCAAATAGGTCTAACAAGTTTTGTTCCGATCGGTCATTGTTAACCTTGTGTAATAGCTGCTGAAATTTGATTGGCCGATGGCGGCCATGTTTTTCAACATATAATTATAATACAGCTGGGCAAGCTGGTGCCGCCTTGCACACGATGGCAGTGCTCCAGGTTTACCTGACCAAAATTCTTTAAAAAATTGATGAATCCGGTCCCGACCCGATCATGTTCAAAGAACTTCGAGTCGCGACTGATTTGGCGCTAAGAGCAACAAAGGCCACCCCCGGAGAGATTGGGCGCTCCATGGGAAATCTGGTCATCCAAGACCGTCACCTTTGGCCGACGCTGACCGACATGTGCGATGGGGACAAGTCGGACCTCCTTGATGCACCGGTATCCCCCGCTGGTCTCTTCGACAACACAGTGGAAGCCCTATTGGAGCGCTTCCAGACAGCCCAAAAACAGCAGCAGGCTATGAAGCATTTCATGCCTAAACGAGGCAGTACCACTGCTCAACCCAGCCATTCACACTCCGCTTCAACACAGCGCCCCCCGAAACAGCAGCACTCTACTCCCCAGGCCCCTCAGGGTCCATCTAAGCCGGCCATTCACCCAAAAAAGCCTTGGCCGAAGCACCACTATCCACAGCCACCGTGCCAAGGGCCCCGCCCATCGGGAAAACATTCCTCTGATCAGCCACATCATTCTTGACGGCTTCAGCAGCGTGAAGAGGAGTCTGCGTCGTTCACCGCCCCCAAGCGGACTCGCACAGAATCCCTGTTCTCTCCTCCCTTCATTCCTGTTTGGGAGATTGTTCACAATTGTTCATCTTTGCCAATAAAGTGTATGAAAAATGTGCAAGTCGAAAAAAGGCTTGCAAATTTTTTTTGTGCGAAAAAAGAAAAATACACAAACACAAAAAATACACAAACACTCACGAAAAGAGCTATGTTCCTCTTCACACACCCACACACATCCCACAAACCGTCAGCCCCATCCCTGGGCCGGGCACCGTGTTAAGCTCTTCAGTGTTCTCACTATCCCCGCTGTCCGAGCGAATAAAAGCATGGGAATCCCTTCCCAGCATATCAAATTGTGTGTTAACAAATCTAAAGCACGGTTACACACTTCAATTTGCGAGACGGCCGCTGCACTTCAATGGCGTGATGCTGTCCACAATGTCATCTCAAAACGCTCACATTCTGTGTGCAGAAATCGACAGCCTGCTAGCAGTACAGGCAATAGAAACTGTTGAGCTCAGCAAACGTCAAAAGGGCCTTTACAGCCCTTATTTTCTTGTCCCGAAGAAAGACGGCGGGTTGTGTCCAATTCTGGACTTAAGGCTTCTGAATCACGCACTATCAAAGCGCCCGTTCAAAATGTTGACACAAAGGCAGATCATAGCACACATCCATCAGAACAACTGGTTTGTTTCAATAGATCTGAAAGATGCCTATTTTCATATCCCGATCGTTCCTCATCACAGACGCTTCTTGAGGTTCGCATTCGAGGAGACGGCATATCAATTCACAGTCCTGCTGTTCAGCCTTTCCCTTGCTCTGCGCACATTCACGAAATGTGTGGATGCAGCTTTAGCCCCCCTGAAAGCAGAAGGGCTGCGCATACTCAATTACCTAGACGACTGGCTCATTTTAGCACAGTCAGAGACTGTGGCACACTCGCACAGGGACAGACTGCTCGCACATTTGAATACACTTGTCCAACAGGTCAATGTGAGGAAGAGCTCATTAATTCCCAGTCAGAAAATATACTTCCTGGGGTTGCGATTGAACTCTGTAACAATGCGCGCTTCACTCTCGGCTGAGAGAATACACTCGATATGCAGCACGGCAACGAGTTTCAAATTGGACAGGTCTCTGCCTCTGAAATGCTTTCAGAAACTCCTTAGACTTATGGCAGCCTCCCCTTGGTCTGTTACACATTGGCTCAACCGCCAAGTTCCTCAACGGGCATGGTGCTGCGGGCACCATCGCATTGTAGTCACCAACCACTGTCTATCTGCTATCTGAGTTTTACTGGCCTGGGGTCACCTTAGGTCAGGTTTCCAGATGCAAAGTAGTTACTACAGATGCGTCCAACAGAGGCTGGGGCGCATTATGTGACGGCTGCCCGGCATTTGGGGAATGGACGAATGTAAAACAGACCTGGCACATCAACCGCTTGGAGATGTTGGCGGTTATTTTAGCCCTAAAAGCATTCGAGTCAGAGGTGATGGGGCATCATATTCTGATTCGCACTGACAACAAGTCGGTAGTGGCATACTGTGGCAGCGGGGGCGTGGTCGAGCGTCCGTCCAGAGAGAGAGAAAGTGTTAAGGGCGCTTGCACCTGAGCTAGATTATGTGTAACACCTGTCTCTAATTCCAGTGAGCATGGGGAGAGTGGTATATAAGAAGCCACACCACCAGCAGAGAGAGAGAGAGAGAGAGTCTGGCACAAGGAAGGCCACAGTGCTCCTGAAGCTGCTACGTTTAATCTGTTGTGTTTGTGAAGCTGATGTGTTTAAGTTACTAGTGCCTGTGAAGCTGACGAGTTTGTGAAGTTGTGAAGCATTGAAGTGGCTGATTAAAAGTCCTACATGAGCCTGGAAAAACCTGCTTCCCTGTGTTCTTCCCTTCTGTTTGTGAGCTGTTACACTGGTGCCGAAACCCGGGATCTTGAAGTATGCCTCATGGAGTCCTCCCAATTGGCAGAGATCCTCACATCCCTCGCTGGCTTACACCAGTCCCACCAACAATCCCTGCTTGAGCTCCAGCAAGATCAAGATCGCCGGTTCTTTGAGATCCTTCGGGCTCAAGCAGAGGACCAGCATGTGATCCGGAGCCTTCTCAGCAAGGAGAGAGCCCCAGCCACCTCCCCGGACAAACACAGCCCCATGCCCCCGCCCACGCTTCTGAAGATGGGGGCCGATATTGACCCGGAAGCCTTCCTCAACTTATTCGAGCAGACCGCTGAGATATGGAGCTGGCCACGTGATCAGTAGGCGGCCAGGCTCCTCCCGTTGCTGTCCAGGGAAGCCCAGCTCGCAGCACAACAACTGCCGGCAGCGAACCTCCTGGCTTATGAGGACCTGAAGAAGACCATCCTGCAGTGGGTTGGCCGCAGTCTGGGGCAGCATCGCCAGCTCTTCCGGTTGATGAAGTTGGAGACGACCGGCCGCCCGTTTGCCTTCACCCAACGGCTCCGAGACGCCTGCCGGAGATGGCTGCTGGCAGGGGATCGCGACGTCAAGGGAATAATCGACCAGGTAGTATTGGAGCAGCATGTCCATTGGAACAGCGGAATGGGTCCAGTGCCACCGCCTGGCATCACTGGAGGAGGCTGTTCGATTGGCGGAGGACCATATGGTGGTGTACCAGAGGGCGCAAGAGCCCTCCCACTTTCTCTCCCCTCCCCCTGTGTTTTCCCTGTTCTCTTCCCCCTCCCCTATTCTCTCTCACTTTGCTCTCTCCCCAGAGCAAGTTCCTGCCCTGCGGAGGCGAGGAGTCCCAACACCGAAGCCAGTTCCCCGCCCGCAAGGTGTTGCATCGCCCACAGCAGCAACAGTGCCCCACTGCTCTCCCCCTCAGGTGAAAGTGTCCACCGACACAGGTGCCTGGGCCAGTCTGCTGAAGTTGCAGGGATCCGGAACACTTCCGGGATCAATGCCCTGTGATGGAGCTGGGAACAGTGGTCCGGATCCCCGACACTCCACAGGCTGACCCCGATTGGGCCGGAGCGTACCGGATACCGGTAAGTGTCAAGGGGCTACTCACCAAGCATTGGTGGACACGGGTTGTAATCAAACCACTATCCACCAATGCTTGGTTCAACGCGAGGCTTTGGGCACAGCTAAAACGGTGAGGGTAAAGTGTGTGTATGGGGATATTCACAACTACCTTGTGGTGACACTTGTGATTAAATTTCGGGGAACAAAACATAGAGTGGAGGCCGCGGTTAGTTCCAACCTCACCCATCCGCTGAGTTTGGGGACTAATTGGCCTGAATTTAGAAATGTATTAAAGGGAATATGCATGGATGGGTCCTGCACTAAAGCAATGAGATGTAAGATGTGCAATGCTCTGGCAGGGGAGGCGGAGCCAGGGCCGTCTTCGTCTGCTCCATGTAAGGATGATGTGAGGGTGGAGAGGCTGCAGCCCCTTCTGTCCTCGGGTGATTTCCTGAAGGGGATTTCCCTTTGGAGCAGTCATGAGATGAAACCCTAAAGCATGCCTTTGACCAAGTGAGAGTGATCGATGGTCAACAACTCCAGCCAGGTCTCGCCCTTTCATATCCTTATTTCGCAATTATAATCGAGCGGTTGTATAGAGTGATGCAGGACGCTCAAACAAAGGAAGATACAACCCAGCTCTTAATACAGCGGAGCCGTCGGGAAATGGTGTTCCAGGCGGCTCATGATAATCCCATGGCGGGTCATCTAGGGGAAAGAAAAACACTGAACCACCTAATAGCCCGTTTTTATTGGCCGGGCATTGGCGGCGATGACCGCAGGTGGTGTGCGGCATGCCACGAATGCCAGCTAGTGAATCCATCGGCCACCCCAAAAGCGCCATTGCGCCCTCTTCCGCTGATCGAGGTCCCCTTCGAGAGAATTGGAATGACACAGGGAAAAACTTGTCGGGCCATTAGAGCGGTCAGCACACGGACATCGCTTTGTATTGATCCTAGTGGACTATGCAACACGACATCTCAGCATGCAGTGTTGCGGAGGCACTCTTCAAAATAATCTCTCAGGTAGGGATTCCAAAAGAAATCCTCACCGATCAGGGCACAAACTTTATGTCATGGACACTATGCGAGCTTTATGAATTATTGTGCATTAAATCAATCCACACCAGCGTTTACCATCCGCAAACAGACGGCATGGTGGAGCGTTTTAATAAAACCTATAAAAATATGATTTGTAAGTTCGTGCATGAGGATGCTAGAAATTGGGACAAATGGCTCGATCCCCTGTTATTCACAGTACGAGAGGTCCCGCAAGCCTCCGCGGGATTTTCCCCATTCAAGCTGCTATATGGACGGCGCCCGTGCGGCGTGCTTGATGTTATGCGCGAAACTTGGGAGGAGGGACCTTCAAACAGTAAGAATGAAATTCAATACGTTTTGATCTTAGAGCAAAACTCTACACTTTGGGGCAACTAACACAGGAGAATTTGCTCCAAGCTCAAGAACGACAGAGCCGACTGTATGACAGGGGAACTCGGCTGTGGGAATTTGCACCAGGAGATAAGGTACTCATATTACTTCCCACATTGAGCTCCAAATTACTCGCCAAGTGGCAAGGACCCTTTGAGGTCACATGACGAGTGGGGGATCTCCATTATGAGGTAAAGCAAACCCAGGCGCACATCAAATATATCACCTCAACCTCCTGAAATTGTGGAGGGAGGCGGTCCCTGTGACGTTGGCTATGGTAGTCCCAGAGAGGGCGGAGCTCGGGCCAGAGGTGAATACAAAACAGTCATTTCACCCAGGTCACTTGCAGAGACCACCTCTCACCGTATCAACTCGCAGAGGTTGCCAAGGTGCAAAAGGAGTTTGCAGACTTGTTTTCCCCTCTACCAGGTCGTACGAACCTCATACAGCACCACATCAAGACTGAGCTGGAGGTGGTGGTACGTAGCCGTCCCTACCGATTGCCCGAGCACAAAAAGAAAATTGTCCTGGAAGAATTGGATGCAATGCTCGATATGGGGGTAATAGAGGAATCCCACAGTGACTGGTCCAGTCCGGTTGTTCTAGTTCCTAGGAGCGATGGGTCTGTACGGTTCTGTGTGGATTATAGAAAAGTCAACGCGGTGTCTAAATTTGACGCATACCCAATGCCTCGCGTTGATGAGTTGCTCAATCGGTTGGGCACTGATCGATTTTATTCGACTTAAAATGAGCATATTATCAATACAATGAAAAATATAAGTAACCAATTAGAATTAATAAATTCTGATTAAGAAGGAATTAATTAATTGTAATTTATGATTAATGGGACATACAAACAGTTTTCTACTCTTTTTGCTCAATCTAAAGGTCCTGGCTAGCCAAAGCTAAAGTGCGTATTAATTTATATAATTTATTGTATGTTTAGTGTCAGTATTGGGGAGTAACAAATTAAAAATAGCAACTAACAACTACATTTTGAAGTAGCGTGAAAGTAGATCAGAATAGTCCAAAATACTGCATGTTTTCCAGTAACAAGTTACCTTTTTGCAATGTAGCATATCAAAATGATGGAGTGATTAAAAAAGGGGAAATATTTAGTAAAATGCTGCTGTTCATAATTATGTTTTCACACAGTTATTTATAAATAAGAGTGTATTTTAGTTTTTGTTGTTGTTGTATTTAATGTACATTCATCTGTTCCAATTTAACACTGTCACCCTAATTGAAATGAATTATTCAATGAATTTACAAATTATAAAATTATAGAATTGGATACTTTTATACTTAAAAAAGATATCTCCCCTTAAGTAGCTCTGCTGTTTTTAGCTATCTTTGATTAGTAGTTTGTGCTGTAGCTAACAAATGTTTGTAAAGTGTAACTTTACTGGACTTTAACTTTAAATTGTAAGTAGCTTGGTAAGTTACACTTTCAAAGTACACTGTTTAGTGTAAACATCCTGTGGTGGTGGTGTAGTGGGCTAAAACACATAACTGGTAATCAGAAGGTTGCTGGTCCGATCCCCACAGCTACCACCATTGTGTCCTTGAGCAAGGCACTTAACTCCAGGTTGCTCCAGGGGGATTGTCCCTGTAATAAATGCAATGTCGCTTTGGATAAAAGCGTCTGCCAAATGCATAAATGTAAATGTAAATGATTCAGTTGCTGCAAAAACAGGCACCAGTAAATGGACCTTGAGTTGGCTGAGGTAGGGCCTCCAGGTGTTTTCCATCAGCTCAAGTCGGTAACGTTTTGTGAAATAGCCCAGATAGGAAACAAATGACGTAATGAGGAGCACTTCCCGACAAAGAGTCCTCTCCTGATCCTTGAAGTTATTCACTGCTTCAGCCCACCGCACTTTCTCAGATGCAATCCCTTTAACCTGAGACAGACAGGACTCTGTTAATTAAAAGACATGCATGGTGGATATTAACAAAATAGAACAGAATATAATACAAAGGCCCGGGATACAATACAATACAGTACAATGTTGCTATAGAATGATGTCATGTTAAATTTCAGGGACAGTCTCCCTGGTGCAGACAGAGGAGGGCTCAATGGTGATAGATAGGATCATCCTGCAACCATTTGTTTAACAGCTGAGATTTTTTAAGGTAACGTAATTTTTTTTTTAAAAAAGTTGACATACTTTTTACCATCCAAGTTTCCCCCACCATACAACTTTAAGTAAGTCACTGAACTTACAAATTTAAGATTACCCTGACAAACACAATGGCCCTGTGGTGTTTTTTTCATGACTCTGTTTGTTTGAGTGGTCCAACATAGAACCCATTTTAAAATGTATCTGTATGTTGTGCCTCTCTATATGTTATTATGTTATTTTAATCAAGTAATGATTTGTCAAAAAGTAATTTAATACATTCAGCATGAAAGAAAACATTGCACGAGTGAAGGAAGCAGTAAACTCCCAGATTGTACATCTTTCCCGTGGTGGATTGTGGGCAATTAACCGTCGTCAAGTGTACATCAAATGTACACTCGAAATTAGAGTGCATTGTGGGTAATAATGAGTGAACAAAAGTAAGGAACGAGTGGCTCACTCAGAATTCAGACAATCCTACAAAATAGCGGACACTCGAAATAGTGCACTATATAGTGGATAGGGGGCGGTTTCAGACACAGCGAGTGTTTTGTGACCAGGGTTGTTGCCCTACACAGGCTGCGTACTCTGAATTTAGAGAGCGGAGGTACTGCTGTACAGATCTAATGATCTAAATTCTTTCGACACTGAAAACTGTAACTACACTGAAATAAGACTCCGCGCAGGACTTTAAAAGCTATGAAATAGCGAAAGAATGCATTAATAAAGCATGATCTTGCTTTGGTTTATATTTCAACATTATATATAATATCCTTGTGGATCATTTTCACGTTTTCATTGTAATAATTACTAGAAATGTTTCCAAACCTCTCTTATTGACAAATTCATCCAGATCTGACAAGAGGCCTTAAAGGTATAGTTCACCCAAAAATTACAATTCTCATTATTTACTCATTCTCATGCCACCCCAGATGTGTATGACTTTCTTTCATCTGCTGAACTCAAATGAAGATTTTTAGAAGAATTTCTCAGCTCTGTAGGTCCATACAATGCAAGTGAATGGGTGGCAACATTTTAAAGCTAAACAAAATCACATAAATCAGCATAAAATAATCCATAAGAATCCAGTGGTTAAATCAATATCTTCAGAAGCGATGTGATAGGTGTGGATGAGAAACAGAGAAACAGATCAACTTCACATTCTTCTGCTTGTGTTTTTGGTGATTCACAATCTCTGCATATCGCCCCTGCTGTCTAGCAAAAAATGACAAATATTGATCGGTTTCTCACCCACACCTATCATATTCACTTCAGAAGATATGGATTTAACTACTGGAGTCTTATGGTTACTTTTTTGGCCTACAGAGCTAAAATATTCTTCTAAAAATCTTAATTTGTGTTCTGCAGAACAAAGGAAGTCATACACATCTGGGATGGCATGAGGGTGAGTAAATGTTGAGAGAATTTTCATTTTTGGGTAAACTTTTAAACCTTTAAAGTGATAGCTCAGCCATATATTAATATTCTGTCATCATTTCCTTACCCTCATGTTGTTCCAAACCAGTGTGATACTTTGCATTATGTGGAACACAAAATATGTTTGTCACGAATGCCGGTGAAGATTCCTCAATCGACCACCGGAGGTCACACTCACCTGAATATTAACATTGAACTACACTTCCCAAGTGCCCACATGCCTGGACTGATTACCCTACACCTGCCTCATATCACTCTATTTAAGCCCGATGTGTGTGTTCATTCATTGCGAAGTCTTGTTTGCCCCAGCTACATTTCTGAGCGTTATTACTTACTCTGTTGATCTACCCGTGTTTGACTCTGCTTTGGATTTACCTTGTATGATTCTCTGCTGCCTGCCTATTACTGTGTTTGCCTGGACTATCTCTACTGCTGTTTTGCTGCCTGCCCCGATCCTTTGCCTGTTTGACTATGTTACTGCCCTGTCTCTGATATTGTTGGTTGCCCTGGTTATTTTACCCACGCCTGTTTGTACTCTGAACTTGTTGTGTTAATAAACCGCACATGGATCCCACTCAGCCTGAGTCAGTGTTAAAGAAGACTTCGCCTACTACTGATCCAGCGGTCCTCATGCATCTGTCCAGTGAACTCTCTGCCCAAGCTAACCTACTGGCATCTCACCAACAACAACTTTGCCGACTCACCACACTAACGGAAGAGTTAGTGAAATCCGTGCAGAGTCTCCATCAGCCCACATCTAAATCTGCTTCCACAACGCCTCAAGCAAGTCAGGTACCAGTCATAATGCCTCACAGTACAGTGACTGCTAATCCACGTTTAGCCTTTCCAGAAAAATTTGATGGCACCACAATCAAGTTAAAGGTTTCTTTATACAATGCTCTTTGTTCCTTGCTCAACAGCCCTCGTTATACCCGTCAGATGATAATAAGATCTCTCTTGTGTGTTCTCTGCTCACGGGTAAGGCGTTGGAATGGGCAACAGCTGTCTGGGCCAATCAAGGACTAAACTGCACCACTTTCAATGAATTTGTTCAACGTCTGAGAGAGGTGTTCGAACATTCTGAGGGAGGATGGAGTGCTGGTGAGCAACTGCTTGCGCTTCGTCAGGGTAGAAATACTGCAGCTGAATTCGCTCTGTCTTTTCGCACTCTCGCTGTGCAGACTGTGTGGATGGAGGACACACTAAAACTGCTGTGTCGTCAAGGATTAAACATTGACGTGCAATCTGAGCTGGCCTGCCATGATGAAGGCAGAACCCTGGACCAATTCATCGACCTCGCTATTCGTATTGACAATCTCATTCGCTCCAGGAGATCAAATCGATTTACCAGTCCTCTCACTCAAACACATCAACCAAGTGATGTCACTGAACCCATGCAGATTGGTCGAACTCATCTTACCACAGAGGAGCGTGAACACTGCATCAGGAACCATCTCTGTTTATATTGCAGCCAAACGGGTTATTTAAGAGCTGACTGTCCGACACGACCCCCTCAAACACACAATCGCAGGGTGTGTTGATTCCTTCTATCCAAACCGCTGCTTGTACTGAAGTGCCAATAAAATTAACTTTCCTGTCAGATACCATCATCACTAAAGCCTTGTTCGATTCGGGGGCAGCAGGCAACTTTATTGATGAAAATTTAGCCCGATAGCATAAGATACCACTAATTCCTTGTGACTCTCCTTTGGCAGTGGTAGCGCTAGATGGGCATCCCCTGGGGACCGGCCAGGTTCTGTACATCACCACTGACCTCATTCTGCAAGTTGGCATTTTACACACTGAAACAACACGCCTCTTCATCATCCACTCTCCACACCACCCAGTTATCCTCAGATTACCCTGGCTGCAGGACCTTAACCTGCAAATTTCATGGCGTGAGAAACAAATCATGCGATGGGATTGCAGCTGCTCAGAGACTCTAAAGCTCTGCGTGCGATCCAAATAGATGCGTAAAAGCGCGCACCGGACACAGCAACGACAGGGCTGGGTCTGCCTCCTCCTGGGGCAGTGCTTGCATGCCTATGTGTCTATGGACGAGGGAAAGGTACGAGTGGTTTTAAACTGGCCTCAACCCACTACTGTAAAGGAACTACAATGATTCTTAGGATTTGCACATTTTTATAGAAGATTAATTCGAAACTTCAGCACTGTCGCCGCTCCACTCACTGCCATGACAAAGGGAGGTAATACCAAGCTTCGCTGGTCTTCTGACGCCATCCAAGCCTTTAATGAATTGAAAAGTCACTTCACTTCTGCTCCTATTCTGCATCATCCTGATCCCAACGTACCTTTCGTGGTTGAAGTAGATGCATCAAACACTGGTATTGGCGCTATCCTTTCTCAACGCCAAGGTAATCCTCCTAAGCTTTTCCCTTGTGCGTACTACTCACATAAACTCTCCTCTGCTGAACAGAATTATGATGTGGGCAATCGTGAACTGTTAGCCATGAAAGCAGCATTCGAAGAATGGCGACACTGGCTGGAGTGGGCCAGACATCTATTTCTGGTATTAACCAATCATCGCAACCTCAAATACTTGCGCTCAGCCAAAAGACTAAACCCCAGACAAGCCAGATGGGCACTATTTTTCACTCATTTTAACTTTTCAATCTCTTATCATCCAGGATCAAAGAACATCAAAGCCGACTCACCATCCCGTCAATTTGACTCCACTCCTCTGAATCCCTCTCCAGAACCCATCATCTCATCCTCTCTGATCCTAGCTCCGGTCCAGTGGGACATCATGTCCGAAATCTCCCAGGCACATGCACAGAACCCGGCCCCTCCAGAATGTCCACCCAACCGAACGTTTGTGCCACCTACTCTATGAGAAAAGGTAATCCACTGGGTGCACTCCTCCACAAGCTCTGGCCATCCAGGCATTACTACCACAGTATGATTTGTTAAGAAATTGGTTCTGGTGGGAAACATTACAGGCAGACACCAGTACATTCGTGAATGCTTGTCACACCTGCACCACAGCAAAAACCCCCAGACAACTTCCGGCAGGGTTGCTACAACCTCTACCCATTCCACAGTGACCTTGGTCCCACATCGCCATTGATTTTGTAACCGATCTACCCTTCTCCCAAGGTAACACCACCATATTAACTGTCATTGATAGTTTTTCTAAGGCATGTCGACTAATACCCCTGTCTAAGCTTCCATCAGCCTTTGAAACTGCAGAACATCTTTTCCATTATGTGTTCCGCTACTATGGTCTTCCTGAAGACATTGTCTCTGACTGGGGCCCTCAGTTTACATCAAGAGTTTCAACAGCTTTCTTTCGACTACTTAATGTCAATATAAGTCTCACTTCAGGTTATCACCCCCAGTCTAATGGCCAGATGGAAAGTCTGAATCAAGAACTCACCAAATTCCTTCAAATGTACTGTCAACAGAATCAAGCTGACTTGAGCCGCTTTGTTCCCTGGGCAGAATATGTGCAGAACTCGATCCTCAAACCCTCCACAAAATTGATGCCCTTTCAGTGTGTTCTGGGGTTCCAACCCCCTCTATTTCCATGGTCTGGTGAACCATCTGATGTACCTGCTGTTAACGACTGGTTTCAGCATAGTGAGGCTGTTTGGGATCAAGCTCATGTCCATCTACAGCATGCCATCAACAAGGAAAAGGAACAAGCGGATCGCCATCGTCGTCCCAGTCCCAACTACGTTCCAGGACAGTGGGTGTGGCTTTCAACCCGGGACCTTCATCTCTGTCTACCTTGCAAGAAGCTCAGTACCAGGTATGTGGGTCCGTTCAAAATCCTAAGACAAATCAATAATGTGTCATATCGTCTCCAATTACCTGCTAATTATTGTATTTCTCCCACTTTTCATGTCTCTCTGCTGAAACCTGCCAGTGGTCCGAGGGTGGAGGAGGAAGGCGGTGACGCAGGTCCCTCACTCATGATCGTGGATGGCGAGGAGGCATTCCTAGTACGAGATCTGCTAGATTCCAGACGTCGGGAAAGCCAGATCCAATATCTGGCAGATTGGGAGGGGTACAGTCCGGAGGAGAGGTCCTGGGTCAAGGCGGATGATATCCTCGACCCCAGTCTCATCACAGAATTTCATAGGACTCACCCGGAGAAACCGGCCCCTCGACCTCGAGGAAGACCCTGACGTCGGATGTGCTCTCGCGTCAGGAGCCGCTCGCGGGGGTGCGATGGGCTCTGTCACGAACGCCGGTGAAGATTCCTCAGTCGACCACCGGAGGTCTCGCTCACCTGATATTGTTGGTTGCCCTGGTTATTTTACCCACGCCTGTTTGTACTCTGAACTTGTTGTGTTAATAAACCGCACATGGATCCCACTCAGCCTGAGTCAGTGTTACAATGTTAGACAGAATGTTCAGGACTGACAGTCTCAGTCACCATTCACTTTCAAAATATGGAGGAAAAGAAAATCACTGAAAGTAAATAGTGACTCAGGCAAACATTCTGTCTAATATCTACTTCGTGTTGCATGGAAGAAAGAAAGTCATATGGGTTTGGAACAACATGATGGTGAATGATGACAGAATTGCCATTAATAATAATTCTGTAATACATATTAAATGTGTATTATGTAATGGAATATAGGGGACTTAACATCTATTATGTCATTTGTGAAAGTAACGAGTTACTCACTACTTGAGTACTCTTTTAATTGGATACTTTCATACTCTTTTATATTTATGTTAGTACTTTTACTTCTACTTGAGTAATTATTTTTATTTTTTTTTAAGTAATTGTACTTTTACTTGAGTACAGTTTCTGGCTACTCTACCCACCTCTGTGTCTTGTTTAGATCACTGTAAGACCATGGACAAGTTAGAAATATTCCCAGATCAAACAATCATTTGAATGAATTACTACTGACAGTGTGCTTCAGGCAAAAACTAGCCTTGTTGCATGTGTTTGTTTGTGTGATTTTCTGCTGACTTAGTATTACTGCATGCTTGAATGGACAGCATAAATTACTTTTATAATTAATTCTTTTTTTTTTTTTTTTTTCACTTTTTAATTAATATTCAGATTTTTTTTTTTTCTTTTTTGCTGGCTCATCAAGTTTTTTTATTAATTAAGATATGAAACACCAGCCATGGGTTTAATCTGAAATGTATGCATATAGAGTTGATCAGTGCAGGGATTTAATCACATCCAGGGGGGAACGCAGAGCTTATGCATGTGTTTGTGTGTTTGTGTGTGTGTGTGTCTCGGGGGGGGGGGGCACATACTAGTCGTCAGCTTCGCAAAGTTCTCATTAAGGTGCTGTTAGAAGAGGAACAGAAAATGTTAAAAAAAAAAAAAAAAAAAAAAAAGAGAGAAAACAGGTAATGAAGTTTTTTTTATTTTATTTTATTTTTTTTTATTTATTTTTTAACAGTTACTTGGAGAAACAACTCAAGTGGTCTGGAAAAGATTAAGTTAAAAAGTAAAAAAAAAAAAAAAAAGAAAAGAAAAAACTAAAATGTAGTTTGGCATGAAATTTAACCAATAAAATATTCTGTTATTACAACGGATCATTTTTTAAATAAAGCAGTACATGCTTTACAGTAATGCTACTATGGTTAAAGGGATAGGTGAACCAAAAATACAAATCTGTGATCATATATATTCAACCTCATGTTGTTTCAAACTCGTATCACTTTCTTTCTTCAGTGAAACACAAAAGGAGATGTTAGGCAGAATGACAGGTTCAGTCACCATTCACTTTTATTGTATGGAAAAAAGATGGAACAAATGTTAATGGTGACTGAGGCCATTGTTAGAATGCAGTTGTTGGAAACTACTTTTGACTGGTTCATCTCTGATGATTGTGTCATTGTAATTAATATACAGTGATAAATGACAGTTAAAATTAAATATATTATTTTTGTTTGATATTGACAGCTTTTTGGGGGATTATTTTTTACTTTACTGTACTAAAAGGCTTAATAGGTAGCCTAATGTCCACTTTATCTACTTTATCACTGTAATGGTTAAACAAATTAAGTACAAAATATAAATAAATGTATATATACTACATGATACAAATGTTGTATTATTTGACCAATTTTAAAGTTGTATTACATTTTGTTCCTGAAATCCACCCTGAATCCACCCTTCTGCCGGGATCAGGATAATCCTGATTTTTTTGGATCAAAGGCCTTAATCATCATTTACTTTCACTGCATGTTTTATTTTCCCCTCCATATTTTGAAAGGGAATGGTGGCTGAGACTGTCACTCCCTAACATTCTGTCTAACATCTTTTGGGTTCCACAGAATACAGAAAGTTTCACGGAGTTGGAAGAACATGAGGGCAGGGGAATGATGACAGAATATTAATTAAAGGTGAACTATCACTTTAAGGATGCTTCTCAGATTTGGACGAATCTGTCAATTAGAAGAGAAGTTTGGAAACTTTTTTCTTGTAATTATTACGGTGAAAAACGTGAACAATGTCACACCATCCCAAATTATATATAATGTTTAATTATACACTGAAGCAAGATCATGCTTTATTCATGCCTTCTGTCATTATTTCACAGCTTTTTACATCCTGTGTGAATTTAGTTCAGTGTAGCTCCAGCATTGGCAGTGTCGAAAGAATCTAGATAATTAGGTCTGTATACTAAGGGTAAATTGTACCTTATTGCTAGTTACGTAGGTAACTGTGGTTCTGTGAATTCCAGATGACTGCCAGAGGTGGTGCTTAAGCACTAGTGGATGCAGCACCTGCTAGATAGGTCGAGAGAATATACCAACAAAGTCACATAGTGACGTAGGCTGAGCCTCGAGAATAATAGCCATATTAGCTCAGCGTTCAGCCTCGGTCTTTCTCGTGCATTCTGAGTGACAAATAACTCTGGTGGTCATCCGGAATTCAGAGAACCACAGTTACCTACGTAACTAGCATTCTGTTTCATTCCTCCTGACCGCCAGAGGCGATGCTTCAGCACTAGTTAATAACTACTACCAACATCGTCATGAGGAATGCCACTCACCTGAAAAAGAGTCGAGGCTGTCCCTGAAGAACCGCTGAACTCGCAGCATGAGGGGTAGCAACATTGACCTTGTAGAAGTCAGCAAAGGTACATGGAGAACCCAGGTAGCAGCTGCACAGATATCTGCCATGGAGCTCTAAAGGCAGCCCAAAATGTAGACACAGCCCTAGTAGAATGACAAGAAATACCTCCTGGCAGGGGCTTTTGGGTTTTCTTGTACTGTATGTCAGAGTGATCATCTCCACAATCCAATGTGACAGTCTCTGCATAGATACAGTGGCACCCTTCCGGACACCACCGTAGCAAACAAATAGCTGATCTGTTTGTCTAAGAGGAACGGTAGCATCCACGTAACACCTAAAGGCTCGCACAGGACACAAGAGGTGATCCCTTGACTCATCTGATTGGGACGAACACTGAAATGCAGCCAGATTAATGGTCTGATTCACAAACTGAAGAAACAGAACTTTAGGAAGAAAATATGGATTTGGCTGAAGCACAACGCTAGAATCACCCGGCAACCAACGCATGCATAACTCACGAACAGACAATGCATGTAACTCACTGACTCGCTTAGTGGAAGCGATGGCCAACAGAAAGGTGGTTTTCAAAGATATCCACGTAAGGTCAGCCATCTGCAAAAGTTCGAAGGCAGCAAACAGAGAAAGTCAAGCACAAGTGGTAAATCCCACACAGGAAAATCGGGGTTGCGGGCTGGCCTTAAACATCTCACACCCTTTAAAAAACTACAAACAAGATTATAGGTACCAAGAGAAGAAACATTAACTAGTATATGATATGCAGAAATGGCTGCAACATTTTATTGTACCTTTAATGTGGAAGCTGCCTTGTCTGCATCCAAAAGATGTTGCAAAAAACTCAAAACTCTTGAAAACTCACAGTGTGTAGGATCCAACCAACAATCCCTGCACCATGAAGAGAAAAAAATCCAATGTGTAGCATAGAGCTGATGTGTGGATACAGCCCTAGCAGTAGCAATGGTATGAACAACAGCAGGTTCACAATCAGTTAGAAGAGGATTGGACCAGAGGCCAAACCCAAAGCTGCAGATGGGCTGGATCTGGGTGCCAAACACTGCCATCCATCTACGATAGCATATCCTTCCAGAGTGGAAGGTGCCACGGTCTACCCACCAATAGCCTCAGAAGTATGGGAAACCAAGGCCTGGCTGGCCATCGGGGTGCTAAAAGGAGCACCCTGTGGTTGCACAGGGACATCCTGTGTAATGTCTCCCACAACAGTGGAATAGGAGGAAATGCATAAAGTAGGCAGTACGGCCACTGGTGATATAGTGCATCCTGCCCTAACTGGCTGGATATCTCTGTCCTCACAAACCTCAAGCAACAATGGGTTGTTGCCTCTGACACAAAAAGATCCAAACTGATGACACATGCTCTGCACCACATCTGGGTGAAGCCTCCATTCTCCCGGATGCAGAAGATCCCTTGATAGAGTATCTGCTACCTGATTGCTCGACCCCAGGAGGTGAACTGCCCTCTGTGATGCTAGTTGGGGAAGAGACCAGGTGAGAATCTTGTGAGTGAGATGCAAGGAATTAAGCGGCTTCGTGCCACCCTGATGGTTCAGGTGGAAAACCATCAAGGTGTTGTCGGACCGAATGAGCACATGACGGCCTGCCAGAACCGGCAGAAATATTTCAGGGATAGGAAAACCACGTGTAACACCAGGAGGTTGATGTGGCTGATGTGGTCCATGGACTGATCTTGAGACAAATGGCCACAAATACCCCTGTGATTCCATGTTGCACCCCACCCCATGAGGGAAGCATCGGTCATGACCACCTCTTGACGAGAAGGAATGACCCCTAGGGTTACACCTGTCATTAAAAACTCCCAGCGATTCCATTGTGTTAATGCATGGATGTCTGGTGGGGTTCAACCACAAACTGTTGTTCCACCACTGGAGAGGCCTGAGTTGGAGCAAGCCCAGTTGAATCACAGAAGTGGCAGGTGTCAGCATCCCCATAAGCTGTAGTAACACTCTGTATGGCAACATTGTTCCCAGCCAGAAATGAACAAGGAGCTGCAGAATACTGTCTGCCCGAACATGTGACAGAGTGGCAGACATTGCACAAGGGTCCAGAGTCACCCCAATGAAAGTAACCAACTGCACTGGAATAAGGCAACACTTTTGTTTTACAGCGATACCCAGTTTCTGCACATGCTCTAAAAGCAGTCTGGTGTCACAGAGAGCTTGATGCCTTGTGGGGGCACAAAGCAGCCAGTCGTCCAAATAAGGAAGGATCCGCATTCCTCTGGACCATAGAGGATACTGAGCTGCACTCATGCATCTCGTGAAAACACAAGGGGCCAGAGACAGACCGAATGGTAGGAATTGGTAAGCTTGGTTTTTGAAACTGAATCGAAGAAACTGAGTAAAATTGCTGAGGTGCAGTCAGAACATGAAAGTATGCATCCGTCAAGTCGACGCTTGTAAACCAATCCTCCTTCATGACAGACCGAAGAATGTCGGTGCAGATAACATTCGAAAAGGCAGAGTTTTCAGGAACAAGTAAAGATGCCTTAAATCAAAAATTGGACAAAAACCTTTTTTTGACTTTTTTCGGAACTAGAAAATAAGTGGAATAAAAACCCTCCATTTGAACGAGGAGATGAACCTTTTCTGTCTCCCTTCTTCAACAGAAAAAGAATTTGCTGAGAGAGAGACACTGAATGAACTGCATCCCTGACCACTGTAGGGACAAACCTCGAGAACTTGGGGGGCCAGCATCAAAATTGTAAAGCATACCCCCTGCTCAGGGCAGTCAAAGCCCAGGGATCTACTGTTGTGCTCCTCCAGTATTGTAAGTGTTGAATTGAAAAATGATTGACTGCCAGCCCAAGCACCTCAGGCTTTATGGGTGTGTCTTTTATTGGCAGTGGGGGGGCAACTGGCATGGTCCCCCTGGCAAATGCCAATGATGAGGTTGAAAACATTGGGCATCGTCAGCAGCAGGGGGCCTCTGAGTGTTCTGAGGATGTGAAGTAGGATGCAGGCGGAATCGTTGTTCTGGCATTGTATAGCGATGGTGAGCTTGAGCTGTTGGCACCTTAAAGGCAGGATTACGCTGCACCTGTGTCAGCTGGTGAGTGGCCTTTCCAGCAGTTCTGGAATGTTAGGCCCAAAGAGGTGCCCAGGAATGATTGGGAGGTCCTGCAGAGTCTTCTTACAATCCTCAGGCAGTTTCGCCTGAGCAAGCCAAGTAAGAGTACCTAGTTCACGGGTCACATGGCCCATAGGGCAGTGGTGGCTCAGCGGTTAAGGCTCTGGGTTACTAATCAGAAGGTCGGGGGTTCAAGCCAAGATGCCACTGTTGGGCCCTTGAGCAAGGCCCTTGACCCTATCTGCTCCAGGTGTGCTGTATCATGGCTGACCCTGCACTCTGACCCCAGCTTAGCTGGGATATGTGAAAAAAAGAATTTCACTGTATATGTGCAAATGTATAATGTGTGATAAATAAATAAATATATATAATATATAAAATAGTCAGAAGAACTGCCTGCAGGAACTGAGAAACTGAGGGGTAAGTGTTTACCAACTCCAATGTACTGGTGGTAACGAGGAGTAATTGACAGATTGTATTCTCAGTGCAGGTTATATAGGCAGCAGATTCGTATGCCTTTTTCAGCAGCGAGTCTGTGTGCTGGGGTATCGCACATTGCCCCGTAGGGCCTCATCACCACCAGGGCTGTGACAGGCTGCTCTATTTCTGGAGTGCGGCCCACCCCAATGGAATCTGCTTCAGCCATAGACGCTAGCATACGAGCGGTCTTTGATCGCCAATTAGACGCACTAGACCCCCTGAGAGTGTTAGAAAATTCTGACACAAAATCTTTGCACGGTGGCATAGCAAAGGAAGTCGCAGCTGAGAACTGTCTAAAAAAGACATTGGACTGGGCTAGTGGGGCAAGTGACTTGTCCAGCCCTAGATGTGCAACCGCCATATGAAGCAAAGCTAAAGTGTCATCCGAAGAGGATGGAGCCTGTCCTGATGACTGAACTGAATCCCCACTAGAAACCCCCCCCCCCCCCCCCCCGCAGCTGAAAGACCAGAATGAACATCCTGGGGGGAAGGTTGCATAGTAACATCCACAGCATCCATATGATCATCCAAGTCAGAATACACATCCAAGTCAGAATGATGTGAAAGAAAAGGGGAGTCAAGAGGCTCTTCCCCAATTCCTTTTATCTGAACTATCCTCATCCTCCTGTGTTATAGTTACAGGAGTGGCAGGCAACACAGGCTGTAGCGATTTAAGGAGACGTTTAAGCTCTGACATCTCAGAAGAAAGGACAGCATCTGTTTTGAGCAGCATTTGCCTTTTTCTTAGATGGGGGGGATCCGGCTGCCGCAGACGCACAACATTTCCGAGTCCATGTGGTGGGGGGTAACTCTGACTCCCCAAGTTTCACAGTTGAACTAGGGTCTAACCCAGCTAGACGGAACCACCTCTCTGACATAGGCAGAAGACTACAGTGCAAGCTGTAGAAAATATGTAAGTCAAATTTTTATCATGTTTTTATTTTGTGAAAATAATTGTAAAAGTCAGTTATTTTACTCATTTTGATTGCGTTGTCCATAACTGCTGTAAAATATGAAATATAATTTATTTCTACTTTGTTTCTCAATACACTGCATAAAACTTAATTAAAAAAATTCTATAAACCTGTGTGATCCATTAATAGCTACTAATACAAACTATTTAAATGATATGCTTTGGCTTGTCATTTATGTAAGACAACCAAAGACTGCTTTACACAACTTATCAGTATGTGGTTTCATACAACAAATAAAAAGCATTAAAACGTATATTTTAAATACATAAAGATAAGAAAGAACCTGTGGTAGTAGTTGATAAATGTTTAATTTTAAAACAACATTTACTAGACCGCATATTGTATGCCACGCTGGCTGATAAATTACTAAAATGACCAGCAGTATTAGGCAAGAACAAACAAAATAAGGTGATTACTGGGCAAGAAGGATATCAAAGAGGTATATAAATATACACATACATATTTTTTTAATTATGATGCTGATATTAAGTCATCTCAAACACGTTATATTATGTGGAATACTTTCATTATACTAAAATAAATATATGCTTCACTTACGTTTCACTATCTGATTATAATAAATAACTTATGTTGAAAAGCTTCCCTTGACGTCATCATGGCGAAAATACACCGATCGCGATGAACTCTGGGAAATACTTAGCCTGAAAGAGTCACTACGCCACCACGAGGACTTAGAGCACATTGTGAATTGGGCATGCCAACCTGGGGAGAAAATGGGAGAAAAAAAAACAGTAATTTGTAACCCGAGCATGACGTGAGTGCAATCCTCTCTCGCACCCTGCAACCAATGAAGTAAGCACAAGGAGGATGCACTAATTTCAGATATGGACCAGTTATCAGAAGACTAAACTCACTCAAGAGACAGGCTCGACAACAAGGGGGGAAGGAAACGACAATGACACTGGCTGTAGTAGAAACAGGTAAGATGCACTGAAGAACAAAACAGTGAATTAAAACAACATCACTTTGCGGTTCCTGCACCGCATTGACACCTTTTAGCGTGAGGCAGGGACCATTTGAGTTCAGAATCCTCTTTAGAAATCATCAAATATTGAGCAAAATGTGATCAGCATCCAACTCCGGGGAAGATAAAAAGGAAAAGAGAGAGAAAAGAAAAAAGGGGAAAAAAAAAACAAACAAACAAGAGAACTTGATTTTAATTAAAATAAAGTTTCCCGAAGAGCAAAAAAAGATTGTTAGTAAGGTCACACGTCACGTGGAGGAGGAGTCAGGAAGTGCGTCATGGTTTGCAATAGAAACTTGCACAGAGCACAGACCAAGCGCCGTTCACAAACCAAAACAGTCCAAAACAATTTCAAAACAATATCAAATTAAATAAAAAATCATTTCCAAAAAATAATAATAATAATAAAAAAAAACAATGTAAACAATGACGCGCTTCCTGCCTCCTCCTCCACGTGATGCGTGACCTTACCATCGAGCTTACGTCATCCCTCTCATAAGCGCATGTCACAGAGATGTACGGAAGCGAACATTTGTAGTTAAAAAGTATATAATTGTTTTGTTTCTCAAAATAATCAATTGTTTGCATTCAGAAGAACTTTATTTGCCGACTGGAGTCATGTGGATTATTTTGATGCACCCTAAATATGCATTTTGGACCGTCAAAAAATGGAGTACATTTACTTGCATTGTTTAGAGGAGGAGACCTGAAACGAAATCCTAAAAGTCTTAAATTCTGTTTTGATGAAGAAAGAAACTCAGATACATCTTGGATGGCCTGAGGGTGAGTAAATTATCAGCAAATGTTCATTTTTGGTGAACTATTCCTTTAAAATCTCCTGCTGTCTGCAATGATGCAAGCAGATACAACTTTATACATTTTCTTATTATTCTCTCTTCAAAACAACACTCTTAAACTCTACAGATATAAATAAAATAAAAATACTCAATTTACATATTTATGCATACTATAACACTTTCTTTGTCTCCTTTAATTCTAGCTTCAGCTTGGACTGCTAGTAACCTGGGTTACAAATGTAATGACAGGAACGCTACCCATTGTAACGAAGTAAAAGCAAAACATTTTCATCAGAAATTTACTTGAGTAAGAGTGAAAAGTGCCCACCATAAAACATACTCATAAAAGTAATTATTTTTATTTTTTTCAAAAAAGTTACTCAAGTAAATGTACTAGAGTAAATATAATGTGTTACTACCCACCTTTGTCGACCACCAGGAGCTGTGAGCACCATGACAGCGGCTGTTATGTTGGGTACAGCAACTACGTGGGAGCCAAAAGACTTCAGTTCTGTCAGGTTGTTCTACAAAAAAAATTTATAAATTAAAAAGAATTAAAACACAAAAAAGATGAATATAACACTAGCAAACACTTCCCCCTCAGGTTTATGAGCCAAAAGAATTTTGAGCCAAGTGAAACTTTAAAAAAAAAAAAAAAAAAACTTAACCACTGGATATAGTTAATGAGATTGTGTCAGCAGAATGCAGATCTGCATGTGAAGATGCACATATATGGTGATAACTGACCTTGCTGAGAGTGTTCAAAGCCTCTGAGCTGCTATGAGTGCAGGTTCAGCTTTGGCCAGGTCATCTTCGCAGTTTAGATGTTTCCTGGTCACCTCCTCAGCGATGCAGGCCACATTTTGCTCCTCTTTATCCGCTACGGTCTTCTCCCAGGCCACTTTCTCTGTCTCCACCCCCACCACCTGGATCAGTTTGTCCGCACTCTCATTCTTCAGCTTTAAGTCCACTTCCTGTGCTGCCACTTTGTCCTTCAGGTTGTCCACCTAAGTGATGTCAAAAGACAATGGTTGAAGGGAACTTTTGGGTGGAGGTATTTGTAGATCTAAAAGAAATGGATGTACACTACAAGTCAAAACTACCTACTCATTCTTTATTACAACAATTAAATGGAAAAACTACTATTACTATATTACAATTAGTACAAAATCATTAATTAAGAGGAACTAATAAGTCATTAAAATGAAGTAATAACACAAATAAAAAATATGGGAATTATGTAGTTACCAGATCAAAACGAAGTAGCTTATATTACAGCTTTGCACACTCAGGGTATTTTCTCAAATCACTTCATGACGTATCCACCTGGGATGATTTTTTAACAGTACTGAAGAAATTAAAGTGTCTGTTGGCCACTTCTTGGATGCTTTTCCTTTATTAAACAGCCCACTCATTCATTTTAAATAAAAAAATAAAAAAATAAATAAATGCTATGTTTGTAAAACAATTCCTTCATAGGCACAATTTATACTAATGTAAAAAAACTAATTTTATACAGTATAATTTCAAGAGTAAAATAATAATTAACAGAACATTGTAACAGGTAAAGGTTGGGCAAGGAGGAGGCAGGAACCGTCTGAACAATCAACATAAACTTTTAATTCATAAATTAACAAACAATGAACTTAAAAAAACAAAACATAAACAGACACACATGCAACGTGGCCGCGGCGTCTCTCTCCCTCGACCCGTGTCATTGGCCGCCCCTTATCTCGTTCTCCGGCTGATCAGCTGATTCAGCGCCGGCTGTGCTCTATCAGGGCCTGACCACGCCCTCCTCATCGTCACAAACGTGTACTGTATGTGCTGTATTTATTAATTGATAATAATGTTTGCTGATGAAGCTAAAGAACTTGCCATTATCAACTAATTGCAAAGTGTTTTTGAATAACAGGATATTTGCTTTTGTTTTAGAGTCATTGTTAAACCATATTTGGTGAGAAATGAGTGCTCTAAGTTTTAACTGATAAATGACAATCACTCCAGAGCAATAAGAATGGGAATAACCACTGTTCACAAGATATGATAAATGAATACATTTTAATAGACCTCTTTCTGAACTGATTATACTTTTGGTACTTATTTTCTGCACCAAACATTAAGCAGAAAAAGCCAATCAGGATAGATTATTGGAATTAATAAAAAGAAATGGCAAGAAACAATTCCAACAGTTATGTACTGTAGCACCTAAACCAAATAAATAGTCAAATAATGCATTTAAAAAAGTTCTACAGCAAAACACCCCAAACTTTTATCAAATATTATTTCTTTTTTCAGCCTCCAAATGAGCTGATTAGCCTAAGAAAATGAGACATTAGGGACCAACTGCCCTCGGGGTAGCAAAACCGTACAATACCCTCAAAATCAAGTTGCTATCATGTGGGCAATTACACTGATGAATAGGAGGTAAATATGATGGAGAACTAATTGCTCAGAAAGCACACTTAAACACCTCTTCTACAGAGTTTTTCCCTCTCTGCTTCCCAAACTACATGAAACAGCCATAATGATCCCTCTTCAGTCTAAGAGAGGATACTCAAAAAAAAAAAAAAAAAAAGCATCTGCACAGGGGCTTTACAAGTATAGATCATAGAACATCTGACTTACATTACCTTTGTTAAATTATCTTAAAAGAGATGTTTTACAACAAAGTGAAAAACTCTTTCATTAAAAGAAAATGTAGTCCCACTGCACAGGCCAAAGTCTCACAGTCCCTTCACTGATTATCTGATGTATATTGCACACTAAACTGGAAAGCTTTTTTTTTTTTTTTATCTAAAAAGCTCCAATCTTATTGACTGGCTTTATGCAACTTCTGCAAGTAAGTATACGTAGGCTTGTTTTTTCCATCTGCCTAGAAACATGGTTGTGTTTACAAGGTACAAAGATGAACAAGCACTTTTAGGATGAAATAATCACTGGATTTACTAAAGTGTGTCAGGTGAATAACATCAAATCTTCTTGATGTTTTGTTTTGTTTGAGTCGCTTAGTATCAAGTAAACTGAGGGGGCCAAAAGGGGGTGCTGAGGGGTTCACAGAAAGTTTCAGAGAAAAAAAGGTCAAATAAATACTGTTAATAAAAATATTAACTGAATTTGACATTAACACTCATTCTGTTTTTTAAAGACAACAAATGAATTATACATTTTAGCTGAATATTTTTTTTTTTGTTCTCTACAAGTTTATAAACCTGACATTAATAGTGTGTAAAAAAAAAAGAAAAAAAGATTCAGCTTCAATTTAGTACAACATATTCTCCAGACATTATTTTAATAATTTATTATGGCTTTAGTACAATAACAATTGTGCTGGACTTTTGAGTTTAGTTTGAGTTAAGATTTTATTATGACATATTTATTTTGACACTCCCGTAATTTGAATTGAGTTTCCTGTTCTAAGAGGAAGTTGTCAAGACCTGTTTTGTGCTGCAGCTGTGTAATGTGCTCCATGTGGTTACGGTAATCCATCTCCATCTTACCTTTAAAAGCCCTTTGAAATGCAGAGTCTGTAAGTGAATTTGTTTAATAATGTTTTGTCATTATTATGAGCACTTTATTTATGCTTTTGGTGTTTAATGTGTGATGATTGTTTGAGTTAGCAATTCTGTGCTAATGTAGCAGTTAACCCATGTCCCAGCATATTTGTCATTTCATTTAATCATTAATCATTCCTTTATCTTGTGTATTAAGTTCATGCTTAGTTCCTGCTGTGTAATTTATATCTGAAATTCATATTTGTATATTTTCTTTTCTTTGTAGTTTCACACTTTACATGATAAAACTTCATAAACATCATATTTGTCTCCGTAGAGTGTATTGTGGAAGTGTTTAGAGGCTGGATAGCTGGGTTAATGTAAAACATCCAGTGAGGACAGTGAAAAAGACATCACAGCAAAGTGAGAAAAGCTGGACACCCTCGACTAACAACTGCATCTTACAAAGAGATATGAGAATACCTCTGCCTCTAAGCCAGCAGTCTCATACCACACTCCCATACCAAACCATTATGTCATCGAAAGGCTCTAAAGCATCAATTCGCAACATCATCATGAAGAAGAAAGTGAGGATGCTTACTCAGTAAGCTCTCAGTCTTCCATGGTATCTAGAAGCTCCAAAGCCAGTTTAGTCATCGTAAAAGCACGAGCTCAGGCAAGAGCTGTGTCTGCTAAAAGAAATATTGAGATTAAAGTCGAACAAGCTCGACTCCAAGCAACATTGGAGGCACTGCAGGAAGAGAAAGAAAAAGATGCAGCTATCACAGAAGCAGAAATTCTAAAAGCAGGTTTCATAGAGGTAGACCATTCATCAGCATGACCTCGCCAAATACCTTGAACACAGTCAGCTAGTGACTTCTGGGTTGAATGCCTTCGATGATAAGTCTATGAATTATTGGGCTTGAAAATCACCTTTCAAAGGTGCCATTGCAGACCTTGACCTCAAGCCAGAGGAAGAAATGGATTTGCTTATCACATTTTGGAAGAGAATCCTCTGAACAGGTTCGAAGAATAAAATCAGTTAACATCAGGAACCCATTGGCAGGTCTGTACATGGCTTGGGAGAGGCTAGAGGAGACATGGGTCACCAGAGGCCATTGAACAAGCTCTTTTCTCTAAATTGGAGAGCTTCCCTAAAATAACAAGTAAAGATCCATTTAGGCTACGTGACCTTGAAGACATGCTTTCAGAGCTAGAGGCAGCCAAGCTGGATGGCTATCTACCTGGGTTGTCCTATTTTGACACCGCTCGTGGAGTAAGCCCTATTATTGAAAAACCTCCACAATATCCAGGAAAAATGGATATCTTATGGATCCAAGTACAAGCTGAGCATTCAGCAGCATTCCCACCATTCTCTGTGTTTGCTGACTTCATCCATACAGAAGCTAAAGCAAGAAGAGACCCCAGCTTTACTAACTTTTCTCCAGCATCACAAGACAAGAGAGACAAACCAGACAGATACAGGCAAGCTTCTATAACATTTCATAAAACCCATGTAAACGTGTCTGAGAAAAAAAGAAAAAATCAGTAGATCCTAGTCGGTACTGCTTCATCCACAGCAAACCTCACCCTCTAAAAAGATGTAGAGGCTTCAGAGAGAAGAGACTTGAAGACCGTAAGCAGTTTCTCAAGGAACATTTAGAATGCTTCAGGTGCTGCTCTTCAACAGATCATATGGCAAAAAACTGCAAAGCTGAAATCTACTGCCCTGAATGTAACAGCGACCGTCATGTGTCAGCCTTACATCCTGGTTAAGCAACCTGGAAGAAAGCCACCCTCCCACCTCAGAGGATGGTGGGGAGGACGATGAACCCACTGATCAAGAAGTAACATCAAAGTGCACTGAAATGTGTGGAGCTGGAGTGAGCGCGAGAGCACGTTCCAAGATTTGTTTGGTTAACGTCTATACTGAGGGTCATATAGAGGAATCGAAAAGAACGTATGCTATTCTGGATGAACAGAGCAACCGCTCATTAGCGAGATCAGAATTCTTTTAAGCTTTAAATATCAAAAGACCTTCCTTTCCATATTCACTTAAGACATGTGCTGGATTGAAAAAGACTGCAGGAAGGAGAGCTAGAAGCTATATTGCGGAGTCAGTGGATAAGAATGTAAACCTTTATCTTCCTACATTGCCAGAATGCAACCAGATTCCCAATAATGCTCTGAAATTCCCACCCCAGATGCAGCACATCACTTCAGTCACCTCAGATGTATTGCTGACAAAATTCCTGCCCTTGATCCAGATGCTAGCATCCTCCTCCTTGGCAGGGATCTCATTAGGGTTCATAAGGGCTGACAACAGATCAGTGGTCCATACAGGGCTCCATTCACCCAGAAGTTAGACCTTGAATGGGTTGTTATTGACGAATTGTGTCTTGGAGGTGCTCATCGACCTTCTCATGTGAATGTTTTCAAGACTTCCACACTTGAGAGTGGTCGCCCAAGCTTCTTTCCCTGTGACAAAACTGATGTACTTTTAGTTGGTTCCACAAATTTTACATCTCGCCACTCTGATCAGTCTGTTGATATTGATGGTGTCCTGGTCAGACGCTCCTCTACAGTCAGAAACCTCAGCATTATTTTTGATTCTTCACTCTCCTTCCTCCCTTCTCTCACAAAAGCTGCTTTCTTTCACCTCCGTAATATTGCCAGACTACACCCCATTCTCAGTATAAAAGATGCAGAGACTCTTGTTCACACTTTCATCACTTCACGACTCGACTGCTATAACGCCCTCTTTTCTGGTCTCCCCATTAAAACAGTCAATAAATTGCAATACATTCAGAATTCTGCAGCTCGGGTCTTCACTTATTCCAAGAAATCATCTCACATCATCCCCATTTTACATAGACTGCACTGGCTAACTGTTTCTTACCGTATTCAGTATAAATGACTCCTCACAACATTTAAAGCTCTACATGGTCTTTCCCTACATTACTACACAGGTCTTATTCATCCCTACACACCATCTCGCTCACTCAGGTCTTCTGACTCCGGTTTACTACTCATCCCACGTTATAAGCTAACATCACTGTGTTGGGGCTCATGTGCTCAGATAGGAGACAACGGCAGGCCTACACACCATCATAAAACCTGACTGCAGCCTGTAGGAACGCTCAAAGCTTGATAACACTATAACAGTGCCAAAATCAAACAAAGGGAGTCCAAACAGACTACAGATCCCATCAAGCCTTGCTCACTTTACACCTAGGTGTGAAATTCTAAAGGATCGAACTCTCAACTCCTATAGGGTGAAACGCACGATAGAACGCATCCCTCAACCATGATGTCATCGAGAGTATAAAACTCCAGAGATTCCTCCTACGCTTGCTTCCAGCAACAGTATGCACTGCGTCTAGTTGCAGCCCTGCTGCTCCCAGGTGTAGCCTCATTGCCCAAGGAAGTAACGTACATACCTGATCTTTGGCCATACAATCTCCATCTCACTGGACGAGCCGAGATTCTCCGTGTTCCACCAAGCACACTAACGGATCCAAAGGAGACCGCCGAGCAATCCGCGTCTTACCCTTTTGCCTGCAGAAGTGAAGGTTTCTCTTCCTTCTTTAACCAAGTTGACTTCACTGATATCTCTGCCAACCCGCCGAGAATCAGCTGCCGTACCGCCCACAGACAGAGCGAGGAAACGGCCTCCCGTCATCACCCGAGCTTCAAGGAACTGAGTCGGAGTCAAACGACAGACGAACACACATTCTACCCTCATCCTCACGCGACTCAAATAAGAGGTTTACGTCTGGGCTGAGATAGATTATTATAGTGTGTTATTCTTGTGAATCAAGGTTATTGCTTGTACAGTTTATGGACCACAGAGTTCGCTCATTGCTGCTAATAACAACTCACTGTTACCACGAATGAGATTTGCTGTGTTGTCATTCAACCACGTTGGGCTGTTTGTGCATTTCCGTCATCACGGGTGAGATCGGCACACTGAGTTTATCCATTAAAGAACCAACGACAGCGGTGGATGGATTACGAGCTGCTCACCGCATCTCTGAGTGATAAAACTAACGGTTGCTGTCTCTCCCACGATCGCTAAACCGGCTTCGGTGCCATCGCCCTGTTCTCTATCCCTCGTACTAACCATACACACACACGACCCCTCACAAACATACCTGCACACACATTTGGCGAACAGATAACTTGGCCCTAAGTTATCGTACCAGCAGCGGAGACATGCGTTAAACAGGCAGACGCCATTAACCAGTCTCTCCACCCACATTCTCTGGCCAGAAACCTTGCACGACATACTCTCCATAAGAGCCAGGCTGCCATTTTGTGCACTCCTTCTCTCCTCACACACACACAATGAATGTTCTATTTATTTTAATAATTAATAATTATCTTTGATGATTGTTGATTTGAAGGATTAATAAGCTAATGTTAATTCCAATCAATGTTCTATTGATTTTAATAATAATTATCTTTGATAATTATTATTTATTGCTAATAACCAAACGAAGCCCCAACAACTGGGTGGCTGGGCTTTTATCACTACTGTTCCAGAATTATGGAACTCTGTCCCACATTCCCTCCGTGACCTCAACACCAAAAATGATTTCAAAACCCACCTCAAAACATATCTCTTTGTCCTATGTCATTCCCTAGATGTTATGTTTAACATATATATATATATATATATATATATATATATATATATTTGCTTGCTAAATGTAAAGCAACCTTGAGTTTGTAGAAAGACGCTATATAAAATAAACGTATTATTAACATTATTATTTATTATTAACAAATATTGCAGGTTAAACAAATATACACTTGATAATTGTGATTCTACAATAAAGCACTGCTACATTACAGTAATTTCATGGCCCTGTTCACTGAGAAGTCACAGTATACAGCTGTCTTTTACGGGATAGTTAAAAATGAAAATTCTCTTATTTACTCACCCTCAAGTCAAAGTCAAGTCAGATTTATTTGTATAGTGCATTTAACAACAGGCATTGTTTCAAAACAGCTGTACATGAAATTATGCTATGACAGAAAATAAATGAATATAATGCCAATAGTTAGTATAGTTATTATTGTTTAGAACTATTATTGGTTAAAATTAGTAAACTAAGTAAGTGTTATGGGTCAATGGTTAAACAAAATTATTTTTTTATGAACTATAAATTTTATTGTTAAAGTCATCTCTGTTACGTATGTAACCATGGTTCCCTGATGCTGCGTATGATCGCCATGGGACACCGTCTGAGTGTCACATGGTCTGAAGCTCTTATACAGTCACGGCAATTTATTGGCTGATGGTGATTAAGCGACGCCCCCTAGGGAGCTACATTACAGGCTCCATAAAGGCACTTGCTTTTGTGCCATCAGGTCCGATTTTCTGCAAAAGGCACAAGCCTATGCAGCTGCTAGAGTGTATGGCCAGCTACACAGTGTCTCGTTCCCCTCAGGGAACCAAGGTTATGTATGTTACCGAGACATTCCCTTTAGTGGTACTTGAGCTGCGTATGATCGCTATGGGAACATAGACTTTAAGCGGTGCTGGGGCAACCCCTGCACCGAAACGCTCCTGCATTTTCACTTCGCGCTGGACACAAAGAAGCAAAAACATGCCACTTAGACTTATACAGCCTTCTCGTTGATGGAGCACAGCAGGGTGATCCATCATTCAAAAGAGCACCCCATTGAGGGGCCACACCCATAACTTCCACAAGTCTGGCCAGGGTTACCAAATGCTGCCCCGTGCCTGAGACAACATGTTCGCTCTGACTGGAATCTCCCAAGGCATCTTTTCAAGGAGAGAGACCAGAGTCGAAAACCATACTTGAGATGGCCAATTCTGCGCCACTAACAGAAGCCGAACCCGATCCTCCTGAACCCTCTGCAGAACTGCGTGCAGCAGACTTATCGGTGGAAATGTGTAAAAACACACTCTCGGCCACTGGTGCGCCAGCGCATCGATCTCCAGTGGTGCCGGGGGTGAGAGAGAAAACCAGAGGGGACAGTGCGATGTCTTGCTCAAAGCGAACGGGTCCACTTCCACTCTGCCAAACCTCCTCCAGATTTGTTCCATAATCTGAGGATGTAATGTCCATTCTCTGGGCGTCAGACCCTGTCTGGACAGGAGATCCGCCCCATGTTCAACTGGCCAGGGACACGTACAGCTCGTAGGGACAGTATATATATCTCTTGCCCACAGAATGTGACGTGCCAGCTTTAGCATGGCATGAGAATGCACCCTTCCATGGTGACTGATGTAGGACACCACCGTCCTATTGTCTGACCGGATGAGGACATGGCTGTCCTGAATCTCTGGAAGGAAAAACCTTAAAGCCAGCAGCACCATGAGCATCTCCAGCCAGTTTATGTGCCAACATTGCCGCTGGCCTGTCCAGATTCCATAGGCTGGATGACCTTCATGTGCAGCACCCCAGCCTGCGGAGGAGGTGTCTGTCTTTATCACCTTGCAGTGGCACACCTGTCCCAATGGAACGGCCAACATCAGAAGGCGGGTCCATTTCCATGATAGCAGTGTTTTGTAGCACCCACATGTCACTCTGAAGGGACGAAGTGCATGCGTCAGTGGTTGAAGTTCCTTTGTGGAGTTTATCCAGCACTGAAAAGGTCTCACATGCAACATGCCCAGAGGAATGACAGTGGATGCTGCAATCATAAGCTCCAAAATCCTGTGAAATGTTCTCACTGAGAGAACATGTCCTACACTGAACATTGCTAGACACTGGCGTTATGACAGAACGTGAGCTAGAGACAGGCGAGTCTAGAGAGACTTATTCCTTGGCAACAGGACCCTCTTGTCTAGGTTTACACGTAGTCCTAGTTTGCTCAAATGGATGAGAACAACATCTCTATGTTGGACAGCCAAAGTCCCTGAGTGAGCAAACCAATGAATCATCGAGATAATTCAAAACGCGGATGCCTTGAAGCCTCAAGGGCATCAGAGCTGCATCCATGCATTTTGTGAAAGTGCGTAGTGCCAGTGCAAGTACGAATGGAAGGACACAACATTGCTACACTTTGGCCCCAAAACCGAATCTGAGAAAATGCCTGTGCTTCAGCACAATCTGAATATGGAAATAAGCGGCCTTCAAATCTATTGTCACAAACCAGTCCCCCGGCTGTACTTGTGACATTATTTGTTTCTGTGTCAGCATTTTGAATTGACATTTCATTAGGGTGAAATTAAAATGTCTCAAATCCAGAATGAGATGTAAGCCGCCGTCTTTTTTTGGGACCAGAAAATAACGGCTGTAAAAGATGCATTCTCTCTGAGAAGGGGGAATCTCCTGTATTGCCCCATTTTCTAAGAGCGAGTGAATTTCCTGAATCAAAAACGGGGCTTCCCAAACAGAAACGTCTGTCGGAACAACCCCATTGAATACTGAAGGAGCCCACCTGAAGTGAATGACATAACCGTGCTCTATCGTTCGAAGTACCCAGTTCAAAATGCCCTGCAACTGCTGCCAAGACACTAGATGGGCAGACAGAGGAATTAATGCATGGCTCTCGCCTGTAGTGCGACATGTAACCACTAGATGGCACGCTTGGCTTACTTTTGGCGACTACCCCACAACCAGTGGCACATTGGAGGGCGTCCTTCATGCCTCTACTACTGTGGCTGGTTGAATGGGATTTAATAATGTTTGTGCCTTTATTGTATTCAGAAATAAATGATGAGCACCCTAAAATTAATTTACAGCAGGGACGCTGAAAGAATAAAACTTTTCCCTGCTAGTTGAATGGGAAAGAGTGTGTGAACATTGGGGGGAATGTTTATTGAGAAAACTGGTTCGCCACAATGTCCCTGGCATTCTTTATGGGTGGACAACGTGTGGTGCTTATGTTCACTGTGTGTTTTGTTGACACTTGTGCTTGGTGAACACTGAATTCTGTTATACATGTCTTGAGACCTTTGGTCATGGTTTTTTAATGTTCGCTTCCCAGTGCTAGCTGTGGGGGAAACTGAATCATATTCTGGCTATCTGGCGTTCAAGGCATGTACAATGGTGAACTCATCCCGATACTGTCCTAAGGGCAAACAAGAGAAACAGATATGTTTTTACGGTCCAGTTTCATTCACTGAATGGGAGCTTACCCTTAGTTTCACCACAAATCCATCAGGGTCACTTCTGGTGTCCTGCCAGCCATTTAAAAGGGGCCGGGCCAACATCCAAATGTGATAGCAGGAACGTATGAGGACCCCAATCCCTCTGAAGTGGTGCAAAACTTGTGTCCAGCGATTTATGTGGCTCTCTGGTGGGACGTTGCTAAGATGCCGGACATGAGCGTACCAGAGCTACAGCAGGCTTTTCTCTCTTTGCAAGGAAGCATCTGCTGGAATGTGGCAGTCTGCTGTTTTACAGCACAGAATTTTTCCACCACTGACTGGACTGCATCACCGAACAGCCCAGATTGTGACACAGGGGCATTCATTAGGAAGGCCTTGTCCTTGTCACAAACATCCATGAGCATAAGCCACAGATGGTGTTCCGCCGCCACAAGGCCTGCCATATATTTTGACCAACAGCATGAGCAATGTGTTTGGTAGCTCTCAGCGCCAAATCAGAAGCCCGCATAGTTCCATGATGGCCTCAGCATCCAGCACAGCTCCCTTATCTAAATTCCTCATAAAATTGGCTTGGTAGGCTTGCAAAACTGCCAGCGTGTGCAAAGCCAAAACTGCTTGTCCTGAAGCCAGGTAGGCCTTGTTCAACAAGGACGAAGCCTGTAAATCTGTCCGCTAGGAGGCAAGGACTCAGCCTGGCCTCCGGCGAAATCCACAGAATCCGATGCCGCCGTAGACATGGCATATTTGTCCTTAGCGCGGAAGGAAACCACTGTGCGGGCCTCAGGGCTAGGACACAAATGCCCATGTGTAAACTCCACAGGAGAACATCGAGCCGAATCCGGGGAGAGTGAACGAGAGAACCGAAAGTCGGCCTGCTGCTCAGCTCCCATCTCCTTGACATCCGTGCCAGCATCCCACGAGTCACACGTCCATATGGCACTGCCAGAATGAGCATGCGGCTTGACTGAATCTCTTCCAAAGGAGGCAACCCTTTCGTGGAGCATCCTGACATTCATCAAATCACACTGTGGGCAATCTGAACCCTCCAACGCGGCCTCAGCATGGTGAAACCCCAGACAGGGCCCTGTCCAGAGCCCCGATACTGCCTGCCCATTGCACACGGCGCCCCAGCCTGAATTCGAGGCATCCATCATGACCACAAATCTGCACTAATGGCACCAGGGGGATGATTGATTTTATTACGCCTGGGGTGGGTGGTTCGCGGCGAGGCAGAGCAGATTCCCCACTGGGAAGATTGTCCAGGGGAGGCGTGCTGCCCCACGAGCCTGCAATGGTGGCCAGTGGCTGGGGCAGGTGAGCGGCCCCTAGAACCAACGCACTTACCTGTTTGCTGGATTTCTTTCAACGGAGAACAAGGGAACGCAAGATACTTGTGTCCCGCTCGTTGACCGGAAAGACTTTCAGCACCTGGCCATCATGAGCACGAGGGCCGGAAGGGCTGAGCATTGGAGAATGACCCAGTGAATGAGGAAACTGCTCTTTTATTGACAATTTGGTTGCCGGGGCCCAGAACGGGAGCTCAGAAGATTCGTCCGCTTCTGAAAGCAGAAGCCCACCCTCTGATGCTGCGACCGATAACTCATCCTCGTCGCAAGCCCTGAAAGAGACAAATCTGCCTTGAGGTGGACCACCTGCATCGCTCATGAACTCTTCCGGGCAGAACGAGCGTGCTGGAGGATGTGAGGACCGCGGAGACTGAGCCGGCGGAAACGCTCCCATATCTACATCCAGATCGCCCACGGTGCTCACCGACTCAGCCGCCTGAGATTCAACCCAGGACGGACCGGGTCGGGAAGCAGCCACAGTTGCTCTCTGCTTCACGAAGAAGGAAGAGAGCTGCGACCGCAACGTTCTCATGGGTATGTTCTCGCAGAGAGAACATGACCACTCCACAAAAGCTGCCTCGGCATGCTGGTGACCCAAGCACTCGAGACAGATTTCGTGGCCATCCGGTGGGGAGAGATATCGGCTACACCCAGTAGCACAAAGGCGAAAGGACATCTTTAAAAAGATGCCAATCGTTTGTGCGAGCTCTTTTAGAGAAAATATACTCTCTTGAATATACTCTTTTTACACCTGTGGACTCAGCTGCCGAAGCGCTCAGGGGAAGCACAACACTCGACTGTGCGTGGGTGACCTCTGATATGTGCTGTAATTCCAGCAGCAGATAGCAAGGTGACAGGATGAACACAGACATGCGCTCGGCTCCGAAGAACAAGTCTGAATGTGTGGTGCACGCCATTTCCTTTTATACCCGTATGTCCGGGGCGGAGAGTGGCGTGCAAATTCCACTTGCCAATTTTCATTGGCCTTTTCTGAATAAAGCAAAGGTGATTGGGGCTCTCAAGAGTGAACCCCTAGTGTCACTACATTGACACAATGTCGAGTGAGTGACAGACAGGGAAATAATTTACACCAAAGCAGCCTCTCCACCTCTACACCCCCAGATGTGGGCAGGGGCCAACTATTTTGAATTGATATCCACTAATTACATGTTAAAGGGAATCCCATCTCAATAAAGCAGCTTGGAGCACCACCAATAATCTTTCTGCCTCATTAGCAGCTTTTAGTTTTGATTTCTATCTAGGCTTGCTCTCTTCTCATCCTCAGACTCTGAACCACTTATGTAAATAGGTTATTGTGGTGGGCATTAATCTCTAACAGCACAATAGGATGTCTGTTGTATGTGTGAATTTTGATTTTACATTTTCCGTTCTCTCTCTCACAAGTACAATCTATGCACATAAATGAGCTTTCTGGTAGCTTTTCCATTTAAAAAGGTTGTGGAACCGAGGATGGAGCCCTGAAACCATTACCTGAAGATGAAAAGAGTGTTTCAGCAGGTCTGTGCTTCTGGGATTAATGCGAACACACTTTTTAAAAAACAAGCTGCTAATGTATGAGCCTTTAGAAAGCATAATGCAGCTTAAACAGAAGGACACATTAGAAAAGTAATAATATTTAAATCATAATAATTAGCAGAAGTTGTTCAGCAAAGTGCTGCTGAGAACACAATTATTGGCAATAACAGGATTTGTTACACTTGCAGTTGACCCAAAACCGTAGTTCCAACGAAAAGTCGCAAATAGCATCGCAAAGTTTTGTGGTTGGAACTACAGTTCATTACCTGTGATTAGAAGAATAGTTTCTTGTTAGTTTGCTGTGTGGACATCATTTGACTTCGCCAATGCTTATATATCTTTCATTCAATATATATCTTTCATTCTGTCAAGGCTTTGACCACATTTACATGCACTTAAAACGTTTTATTCTGGGGTTTTGCAGAAAGGGATGTTCCATGACGCGCTTCCTGACTCCTCCTCCACGTGACGCATGACCTTACCAACGAGCTTACGTCATCCCTCTCATGAGCGCACGTCACAGAGATGTACGGAAGCAAACATTTGTAGTTAAAAAGTATATAAGTATCATTTTGTTTCTAAAAATAATCAATCATTAGCGTTCAGAAGAACTTTATTTGTCGACTGGAGTCATGTGGATTATTTTGATGCACCCTAAATACTCATTTTGGATGTCAAAAAATGGAGTACATTCACTTGCATTGTTTAGAGGAGGAGGCCTGAAATGAAATCCTAAAAGTCTTAAATTCTGTTTTGATGAAGAAAGAAACTCCGATACATCTTGGATGGCCTCAGGGTGAGTAAATTATCAGCAAATTTTCATTTTTGTGTGAACTATTCCTTTAATGAACAACATGGCATACTGCTGCGAAGTGTGTGTTGACCATTGGAAAAATAAATTGGCTAATGGTACATGATTTTATGGCATTAAAATGAATCTTCAGAGCTGTAATGCAAGCACTCACTAAGATAAAGTAACACTGCTGAAGCTTTCAAGAGCATCTAATGCTCTTCCTATTTTTCTCTATGAATATAATTATTCTTAACCATTTCAACAACACTGTGCCATTATTATGAATAATGAGCATGTCAGATGTGTCTAATTGCAATAGGAAAGTGGCAGTTTATAGCTTTGTTTTAAGGACAGAAGTGAAGAAAAGAAGGAAAAACAATGGGATAACAAAAAAGGTAAATAAGTAATGTGCTTATCAAAAATGCTAATCTAATATGAGTCATTATATAATTATCTTGTTATTTATTATGCTATGCTGAGTAGGTAACTCCGGGCTTGGTTTATAATTTAAAGGCAGCTACTTCAAAAACATGCAATACACGTGACATGTGAAGTTGCCCTTTTTATTAACTTTTATTTTGTCCTTTCAATTTAGTTTAGCTTTCATTTGTTTTTGTTTATTTATTTACTCTATTACTTTTTTTGTTTTTTACAGTGCTTTCTGGTTTCAGTTTAGTTTTAGCTTTTAAGTAAATTTAGTTTTGATCTTAATATTTATGGGCTACCAAATGTTAATGCATTAACTGATATCATTTAAATATGTTTAACACTTTTACATTTCTTAAGGCCATTTATTGTTATCGTTATTCAATGGCATTTTCATATTAATGAAGGTAAGCTGTAAAATTTGTTCAGATATTTTTATATTTTATAATACACTGTGTATTTACATTTTTGGGGGGTAATTTTAAGGTAATTTTGATTTTAAGTTACTGTAGTTTTGGTGTTATGAAAATATATTTTTGTTGTGTTTTTATCTGTTTTTATTTTTATTTCAGTTGTTTTTCATTTGAAAATGTTATCATTTAGTTTTCGTTTTACATTACCTTTTTTTTTATTTTATTTTTTTACAGGGGTCATTACATGATGAATCAAATGTTCCTTGATCTTTTGACATACAAGAGGCCATTGTACTATAAAAACATACTGTAAGTTTCAGAACTGAAGACTTCAACAACTGAAAACAGCTGATGACATTCTTTTTCCCCCAAAACCGCCGCCTGAACTTGATGAAGGACCAGAACACGAACCTTATTCTTCTGTTGTGGAGTTTGTGGAGTATCTAGCAGAGCAATTCACAACACTGGAAAACTGGAAAAGATTGTGCTAAAAAGGTGGGTGTGTGTTTTTCTCAGACGGGAGTGGAGAACAAGTGTAGGATAGTGGAAGAAAGATTGACTTACCAGATAGAGAGGGAATGTGAAAGAATCCAGAAAAAACTTGAACTCAGCATTCAAGACTTGGGCAAGTCAATGGTAGATTGTTTGAAGAGACATGATCCCTAGATTGACAAGTTAAAAGCCATTATTACTCTCATGTGAACACCAATACATCCACCTCAAAGCTCACTTATTTCTCCATCAGTTTCCAAAGTCAAGAACCAAACCTACAATGTTCAAAGGCTGTTGAAACTTGTTGGAATTTGTGGAACTTGTGATGTCACAGGGACCAAATACATCTGCATATGACTGCCTCCAGCAAGACATCAATGCCTATTTTTTTGTCATTGCACCTTGCCTTGCAAGAGGATAGAGGGCCTGTCATGAGAGATTCATTGACAGCAAGGGGACTTACACAGGACACCTTCATGTGCCTATCTGGATTTAAACATTTTTTTTAAATAAACCTGCACTAGATGAACAGCTTTGACCATTATCATGCGTCTCGTGCCACTTTTAAAAGATGCAATGTCAAGTTAGAACTCTAAAAATGAGACCTCCATCCTGTTTCATCTTGCTGTTTGCTGTTGTGCTGTTTTGAAGACATCCCATCTGTGCTATTTTTAATTGTTGGTCTTTTGTAAACATCCACTAGATGGATGTCTTTGATCATTTCGATGCATTTCCGGCGATGTGCACCACCTTTTAAGAGTAGTACAAGAGCAACTTTTATAAATATGTCTCATTCAGCTGCTGTCACTGTCTGAGAGAACCACATACCATTCTGTGTGTAAACAAACACAGAAGATGTGAGTTGTCGCTCCTGTGAAGACCAGTGTCTCTGCTTTGACCTGTTGAAGCATCCAACATCACAATGGATTGTATTACTGTAACGGGGTTCTTACAATGGGCAAGGAGGAGGCAGGAAATGGCAGAACAGTTAACATAACTGTAATGACAGAGAGAAACTGAAACTGTCTCTCTCTCTCTCTCTCTCTCTCTCTCTCTCTCGAACTGGTGCCTCTGGCTCCTTCCTGGAGGGAAGGTGTTGCACTTCCGGCTGTCCTTCTGCTGGCAGGTCTTCCCCACCTCTCTGGAGCCCTGGGAGAGACGAGGGTAGGGAGAGGGCAGAGGGAAGTAGCGAGGGGGAGGGACAGAGAGAGAGAGAGAGAGAGAAACTCGCTCGCCGGTCCCTGGACACACAATTGCCTGGTCCTCAGCCAGTCCTCCGTCCTCTGGCAGATGACTGCCGCTCCTCCCCTGGTGGAAGGCAGCGAGTCCTCCGACCCCTGGTGGAAGGTCATGGCTCCTCTGCTTCCTGGCGGACGGCTGCGGCTCCTCCGTTTCCTGGCAGACAGCAGCAGCAAGGGCTCCATGACAGCGCATCCCTCCTCCTTCCTGGGTTTTGGTACCAGTTGAACGGGGTTCTTACGATGGGCAAGGAGGAGGCGGGAACCGGCAGAACAGTCAACATAACTTTAATGACATAAAGAAACTGTAACATAACATAAAACACACAAAAACGCACACACACAGTGGCGGCACCTCCGGTCCGTCTTTATCTCCCTCCTGGCTGATTAGGACAATTCAGCGCTGGGCGTGTGTCCTCACGGCCCGGCCACACCCTCCTCCTTGTCACAATTACGTTTGCTTATTCAGAACATTTCGGCATGGATTGGATGTTTTGTCTCATACCAGCGACGATTGCTTGTGAACCAGTCACAATATAATATAAGATTTGCAAAGGCACTGTTATTGAAAGATGGGGCAGTTAAACACTACCAGACCCGTGAGTAAACCGTTTCATTCATGATTGTTTCAAATGTCATGACTGTTTGATAGTTGCTGCACTTGAGTGGACATTTTTATACATTTCGATAAAAAATGTTGGGAGTACGTTGTGTTAACCCTGAAATATAGTTTTATAAATTATAATGTGAAGCTTGTTCATTTTCTTCCGACTGAGTTTCAAATATGGCTGTATTTGAGGGGCTGCACGATGTTAGCCAATCAGAACAGTGGGCATTTACATTGATGTCTCTAAGGGCCAGATAGCTTAAAACTGAGCATTTCAGACAGAGGGCCAGAGACAGGGTGGAAAATGATCATATATTATTAAATTATGACTGTTTTGGTGCAAAAAAAACAAAAAACTTTACTGACATTATAAGTGGACCTCGGGAGATAATAAAATTATAAAGAAAGAGTATGTCATGACCCCTTTAATTCACAAAGATAACACTGTTTTGAAAAGGCACATGAACTGACGCATCCGAGTAGTGGTAGTGTTGAGCTTCTCCAAGCCGTATTCCAGTCGTTCCATCTTGGTGGTGAGATCCTGTCTCTTGAGAGCCAGCAAGTTGTGATACAGCTGAAAGGACTTGGGCATTGTGTAGTTATATCGCCACTCATTGGCTAGGTAGTCCCTTGAGGTCTTATTCATGCTTACATGTATGTAGACCATGAATTTACTCACCGAGTCCTTTACCTCTGTCTAGATATGTGAGAAAATTTACAATGGAGTTCATACATGACATACAGGCTAAATTACCAGCATTTTGCTAAAAATGTCATTCTGTCCTACTGGGCCATCAAAGCCATTTCATTTTCCCTTGAAATATAATGCAGAGACTGGTTGCAAATCGCCTTGCCCAATCTAATTATTTTCTTCGTAACTTTAGGCGCCCCGAACTTGCAAAAAATTACACGCTGCATTGAGCGGTATTTGCACCTGAATCTGTACAGTCGGTCTCATTTTGAGATTGCACTGAGAAGTATTATTGTGGTAAGAGGAGGTTTGATCCTGTCTTAAAAAATCTCTTTCCAGTTGAGACTTTCTGAAAGCTTTAGATTGAGAGAATTTGTTTATATTGTTTATTGGTTCTATAGTCCCTATTAACCCAGGTCAAAATGCTTTTGATGCTGTTGAAAACGGCAAACTTTGGGGTCCCTGTAAACCATGAGTCGGGGCACAAGTGGTATTGTCTAGGGGTGGGAATTGCCATAGACCTCCCGATTTGATATTACAACGAAATTTAGTTGCAGATTCAATATGTATAGCGATTTTTATTTATTTAATTCTTAATTTTATTTATTTATTTTTTTTAAATATTGCAATTCCATTCATCTAGCGATTTAATGTAACGACACATTTACTGTAGCTGTGTTTAGAAAGATTTTTTTTTTTGAAGAACAGTTGTGTCTGACATGATATTTGTTTCGCTCTGCAATTTAGAATTTGCAGGTAAAAAGTAGGGATGTGCAAAACTACCAATTTTCATAATCGACTAGTCGGAGCTATGTCTGAGCTATTAGTCGACTAGTCAGTGTTAAGGAAGCTATATATAATTTGCTGAATTATGTCCATGTGACCCTGATCAAATGTATTTCATGGATATATGGACGCTATGCACAGCCCTTTAACATTGTAATAAACTGATATTTAACCAATAAATAGGCTAAATATCTATAACCTCTTATCGTGCAAATCTATCATAGTAAGAAATAAGAGGCTCCAATACAGTGCGACACAAAACCACTCATGCACATCCTGGATGCACAATGAAGCACTTCAGTATAACCGAAGCACTTGATGTCACTGACCGACTGACCTACCTACGTAGACGATTTAAAATCATTTGTCTCAAGATTCGCGATTTGTAACAGAATCTATTGTGTAGTTTGATTAAATATGATTGTAAATTGTGCATAAAAATTAAATAAATAATTGTATTTAGAACCCCTGTGAGCAAGCTGAAGGTGACTGTGGCAAGGAACTCAAAACTTCATAAGATGTTGGTTAATGGAGAAAAATAACCTTTGGAGAAACCAGGCTCACTGTGGGGGCCAGTTCCCCTCTGGCTAAACAACCTGAATATAATGCCAATATTAGTTATTTGTGTGCAGTGCAAGTCATGGTTTAAAATTTGTAAATTAAGTAAGCCTTAAGGTCCAGTGTTTAAAAAAGAAAAGATTTTTTATGAACTTTAAGATTAATGACTAATGTCTTTGAAGTCCATCCTGGATTAACTGCACGAATTCACATAGATGCACTGTTCTTTGTTAGTTGGCTGATAAAGGCTTTTGTTGGTAGTTAAATGATAATCTATGTATTCCATTTCAAGAGTGTAGTCCATCAATAGACAAAGGTGATGCAGGCATAGATCAATGAGGTGCATCGCAGTTCAACCAGCAGGTCATTTCGGTGAGGTTCGGTGGGGACCATCCTAAGTCCAAGGTTCAGGCAGTGGCATATGAAGTATCCGATGTCTTACAGTTGGAATTATCATCAGTTCATCCTCTGAAGTCAAAAGACTGAAGTGATGTCTGGCTAGCACCGGCTGTAGTTTGTCGTCATCACTCAGTAACACGAAGCAGTGGAGTCCGACACCAAGCAGGAACGGAGCTGGATCTGGCCGGCTCTGGTAACCTCGGGATATAAATCCCGATGTTGAGAAATGAAAACAAATAGAATAATATTAGCGTAGATGCCATTCAATTTTATTCAGAGTTATAGATCATGATAGATGTTTCTGGTTCCGGCAGACCTAATTAAAGCAGCCTAATTGTGAGTTGAAGGATAAATTAGTTGAATGCCTGGCTAAATAGATGAGTCTTTAGTCTAGACTTAATCTGAGTGAGTGTGTCTGCATCCCGAACAGTGTTAGGTAAACTATTCCATTGTTTAGGAGCCAAATATGAAAAGGATCTACCTCCTTTTGTGGATTTTGATATTCTTGGAATTATTAACAAGCCAGAATTTTGTGATCGTAATGAATGTGACGGAATATAGCGTGTCAGAAGGTCACTTAAGTAATGTGGAGCTAGACCATTCGAAGCTTTGTAAGTAGTTAACAGAATTTTAAAATGAATAAGAAATTTAACAGGTAGCCAATGTAACAACGATAAAATTGGGTTTATATGTTCATATTTATTGGTTGTAGTCAGCACTCTGGCAGCTGCATTTTGAACCAGTTGAAGTTTATTTATTGATCTTGCTGGACATCCTCCCAGTAATGCATTACAATAATCAAGTCTTGAGGTCATGAAAACATGAATTAGTTTTTCAGCATCAGCAACAGACAGCATGTGTCATAACTTAGAAACATTTCTGAGGTGGAAGAATTCTGTTCTACAAACATTGGAAATTTGATTTTCAAAGGACAGATTGGAATCAAATATAACACCTACGTTATTTGCTGTAGAAGACAACGTGAGAGTCAAATTATATTTTAGCGGCTTATTTTTAGAGGTTTTTGGTCCAATAATTAGTACCTCTGTTTTGTCGGAATTGAGTAGAATGAAATTTCTGGCCATCCAATCTTTGATTTCATTGATACACTCTGCTAATTTGGAGAATTGTGAATTTCTGTTGGGAAACTTATTCCATGATTCCTGACAGTAGTGGCTTGAGTCTCTATTTCCACATTCCTTACGATAGAATCACCAATTATTAAGGCTCTCAATATGATTCTTAGTGGGTGCATCACTGAGTGGGGAGAATCAATTGGAAACCCTAACAGGAAAAGGAGAGTGATGTTGCTTTGCTGAGTGAGTATGCCGCCAAGACGTCACCCAAACGCCCTGCTGCGGGGGCTCTACATCTGGAACCAAAGTGTGTGTGTGTTGCTCGCTGTACTACTGGCTTCTCTTTCTCATTGACCTCCACTAGCGTTTGGATGCGTGTCTCTAACTCATTAACCTTCTCCGTTAGCCTGACTTATTCCTTACATTTATCACATGTATGTCCCTCACTGCTGACAGAAGAAGCTATAGTAAACGTGGCATGCAATGCAGGAAGAAATAGCATGAGCGGATGCCATGACTTACCACAATTGTTTGATTTTATGTTGTTATGGTTGTTCTTGAACGACGAGGGTTTGAGATTGATGTGGTTCGATGTAGTTCCTGATCAGCAGGGGTTCTCTATAAATACATTTATGCTGTAAACACATGGTATATTTGTGACTCCTACACAGAGTAAAATTGCTAGAGAGGCAAATTTAAAGGGACAGTTTACCCAAAAATGAAAATTATCTTATCATTTACTCACCCTCATGCCATCCCCTATGTGTATGACTTTCTTCAGCGGAACATAAACGAAGATTTTTATATGATAGGTGTGGGTGAGAAACAGATAAACAGATAAGTCCTTTTTTACTCTAAATATCCACTTTAACTTTCAGATGAGTAAGTGAAAGTGGAGATTTAGAGTAAGAAAAAAAGGACTTACATTTTGAACTGTTTCTCACCCACACCAATTATATCGCTTCCGAAGATATGGATTTAACCACTAGAGTCTAATGGATTACTTCTGTGTTTCTTTTATGTGATTTTTGGAGCTACAGAGGCCTGATCACCATTCATTTGCATTGTAAAGACCTACAGAGCTGAGATATTCTACTAAAAATCATAATTTGTGTTCTGCTGAAGAGAGAAAGTCATACACATCTGGGATGGCATGAGGTTGAGTAAAAGATGTGAGAATTTTCATTTTTGGGTGAACTTTCACTTTAAAGATTAGGTTCACCCAAAAAGGAAAGTTTTGAAATCAATTACTCACCCTCATGTTGTTCCAAACCCATATGTCTTTGTTTCTTTCACGGAACACAATAGGAGATCTTAGCCAGAATGACAGCATCAGTCACCATAGTTTCCATACTTTTATTGTATGAAAAATTAAATAAAAAAATATATAATTCAGCTTAACATCTACTTTTGTGTTCCACAGAAAACAGTCAGTCAGGGTTGGAACAACATAAGGTGAGTCAGTTATAGCAGAATTTTTATTTTTGGGTAAACTAGCCTATGCCATATTTAGGGTTAGTGGTAGGACTGTGGGGGTCACATTCGCCACTGAGTGGGTGACTTACCTCAATGTGCTTGACCTCCCATAAAACCCTCAGACTGACCGACTCCAGCGCCTCCTGTGGCCACTCATGGAACCAGTCAATGGCAGTGCAGTTGACCACTGCAGGAAACTTTCTACCATGCACCCTGAGCTTGCTACCCACAGGAGAGAAATAACAATGTTCAGTTATAACAGAAAACAAAATGATTAAGTTTGTAAGAGACAGAACTGGCCCAACAGGTGACAGTTCTATCAGCTGGCCTGAAACTCTTTCACACTCACCTCGGGTGATAGGACCATAGTTATTGTTGAGCCCTGACCATGACCATTACACACCCCCAAAAACACTATACATTACACATCATTAGACACATGCAAAAACAAAGATGCCCCCTACTGCCATCTTCCCATGCACTGTACAACACACAGCAGAATCAGCCCCCGGTCAGCCTCCCTTGAGACGTGAGTCTGCTTATGTTTATCTTGTTACATTGCAAGAGCTGGGAACTCAGTGTTTGAAGCTTGACCAAAAGGCATTTACAGAGGGTGTATAGAGCTTAATGTTTCTCAGAGGCTGTAGGAGCTGCACTGTGATGAATGTTCATGATGTTCATGAATCATTCTTGCTCACACATTTTAAGTTGCCTTCGGACATGGTCGATAAAGAACTTCCAGCAGTTTACCCTGGTGTCCTTCAGACCCATGCCCCACACTTCATTCCTCAAAGAACTGATGATGTTCTCCACCTCGTCATCAGGATTTCACCTGTGATAAAGACAAAATAAATATATTGATGCAAGGTCGTTCAGACAGGGTGCCGACGGCAAAGGGGCTGGATTGTTTGATTAGAAACAACATTTGAATGTTGGATTTTTATTTGAATGCTGGCAGAAGGCCCAGACAGAATCTGTGGACTGTGTTTTGCACTGATTTCAGAGGAAAATCTGCAGGAGTCTGTGGAAAGGATTTAAACATGGTCAAATGTGTTAAACGGACCTGAGAGTAGTACACTCTTAATGGTAGCTAAAAGCAGGTTTGGGCAAAATTCAGAATTTCGGTACAGGCTCCCTTTGAATCCATGAGTTGGAATTTGAATTGCATTGGCCACACCCCCACAGGATGTTACGCTGGAAATGGAATGACAGGAAAAGGAATTTACTGAATTGTAATTCAAAGAAAGTCAACCAAAAAAATAAAAAATAAAAACTAGGCAAGAACAGATAACTTCTAACTAACTGTTCCGTTTCAGTTTTACATCTGGTATGCCTGCTATATGCTGTTTGGATCAGTTTTAAAGACTTTGGGGTAAATTACAGAATTTCATTCTGAACAAATAAGTGTTCTTACATTAAGGTCCATAAAATTAAAGTTAACATATTAAATATAATTAAATGTATGTAGAAATGAAATACAAATTTCAATAGGTGGGTCAATGACGTGACACTCATTTCTTGTCCGCATCTAATAAATTATTCAAAAATATATTACAAATGCAATTCACACAAAATAATTACATGAATACACCTCTTCTATAATGAACATGTTTTCAATTACTGAGTTCAAAGTCATTTTGATCTTTTTTCTGGGGCTAAATGTCATGTGGTGCAACTGTCTGGAGACAGTTAAAAAAAAAAAAAAAGTCTCATTAAAAGCTGGAATTCTTGAAAAAAGAAATGTTGGCATGAGTTGTGCTGAATAATCTTTTATTATTATTTCTTTAAAAAAATGCAGTGGAACAATTTTATTTTAAAATATAAATATTTGAAAAAAATGTGTCCACCAAATCAAAGTTGTGTGGCACAACCAACATCCATCCATCTTCAGCTCAAGACAGCTGGGATTGGCTCCAGCACTATCCATGGTAGGGTCTCAGACCAAAGGCAGGGACAGGTGGCCAGTCCATCACAGGGATGAGACACACAGACATACACATTCACACACACGCAGGCAATTTGGAATTTTCTATTCACTTAACCTGCATGTTTTTGGACTGTGGGGAAAACCTGAGCACCCAGAGGAAACCCACAGGAACACAGGGAGAACATGCAAACTCCACACAGAAAGGGTGAGCCAGGACTCAAACCAGGGTACCTTCTTGCTGTGAGGTGACAGTGCTACCCACTGAACCACCGTACTGCCCATTGCAACCAACATGTAGGTAGAAATTTTGTTGTCGTGACAAAAAGCATAAAACAGAGAAGATCTCAGACCCACAAGACTGTGTGAAGATTTAAAAACAAAAAATTATTTTGTCATATCATTAAAAATCAATATTTTGACATTTTTATGAAAAGGCACATTTTGTTCAGGTCATTTGGTGCAACCATGAGAAAACTTTTTGATATTCTTCAATAAAAAATTTATATTTGTTAAAATTAAAAATTAAATCACCTTGAAACATATACACTATATTGCCAAAAGTATTCGCTCGCCCATCCAAATAATTGATTTCAGGTGTTCCAATCACTTTCATGGCCACAGGTGTATAAAATGAAGCACCTAAGCATGCAGACTGCTTCTACAAACATTTGTGAAAGAATGGGCTGCTCTCAGGAGCTCAGTGAATTCCAGCGTGGTACTGTGATAGGATGCCACCTGTGCAACAAGTCCAGTCGTGAAATTTCCTTGCTACTAAATATTCCACAGTCAACTGTCAGTGGTATTATAACAAAGTGGAAGCGATTGGGAATGACAGCAACTCAGCCACGAAGTGGTAGGCCACGTAAAATGACAGAGCGGGGTCAGCGGATGCTGAGGCGCATAGTGCGCAGAGGTCGCCAACTTTCTGCAGAGTCAATCGCTACAGACCTCCAAAGTTCATGTGGCCTTCAGATTAGCTCAAGAACAGTGCGTAGAGAGCTTCATGGAATGGGTTTCCATGGCCGAGCAGCTGCATCCAAGCCATACATCACCAAGTGCAATGCAAAGCGTTGGATGCAGTGGTGTAAAGCACGCCGCCACTGGACTCTAGAGCAGTGCAGACGCGTTCTCTGGAGTGACGAATCACGCTTCTCCATCTGGCAATCTGATGGACGAGTCTGGGTAGCCAGGAGAACGGTACTTGTCTGACTGCACTGTGCCAACTGTGAAGTTTGGTGGAGGGGGGATTATGGTGTGGGGTTGTTTTTCAGGAGCTGGGCTTGGCCCCTTAGTTCCAGTGAAAGGAACTCTGAATGCTTCAGCATACCAAGAGATTTTGGACAATTTGGACAATTCCTTGCTCCTGTTCCAACATGACTGCGCACCAGTGCACGAAGCAAGGTCCATAAAGACATGGATGAGTGAGTTTGGTGTGGAAGAACTTGACTGGCCTGCACAGAGTCCTGACCTCAACCCGATAGAGCACCTTTGGGATGAATTAGAGTGAAGACTGCGAGCCAGGCCTTCTCGTCCAACATTAGTGTCTGACCTCACAAATGCGCTTCTGGAAGAATGGCCAAAAATTCCCATAAACACACTCCTAAACCTTGTGGAAAGCCTTCATAGAAGAGTTGAAGCTGTTATTGCTGCAAAGGGTGGGCCGACATCATATTAAACCCTATGGATTAAGAATGGGATGTCACTTAAGTTCATATGTGTCTAAAGGCAGATGAGCGAATACTTTTGGCAATATAGTGTATTTGAAAATGTTTTTTAAATGAATGATGAAGTTGTGTACACTCATGTACTCAAGGTGCAAGTAAACTATTTTAATACATTTTACATGATGGTTGCACCATATGACATTTTTTAAGTCATTCATTTTTTTGTACAAAATGCTATAAATGTTTTTCAAACAATATGTAAAAACAACATGAACTCAACGATTACATGTCTATGAACCTGACACTTGTTTTAAGCCAGATTCTTTAAAATGTCTAATTATTATCACCTCAGACAACCTTATTTGTCAATGACACAGGTGCCATTTCAAACACTGCTTGTTTTCATAATCAAATACAGTATAATGTTTCATAATTTCATTATAATTCAGCACTCTGTATGTTCTCAATTCAGTACTGAATGGCACACAGACCTGGCTGAAATAATTTTTTAATTAGCCAAAATAAATAAACACCCAACGTTGTAATTGAGTAGGAGTTGTAATTGTAGGCGTTACAATTTTGCAGACATTTTCTGAGCTTTCTGTGTGCACATATTCTGTGTGGGCCTGGCTATCAGTCTTACAGTGGATTCCTTCTTTATTTATTTTTTTAACCACCAGAATAATAAAGTGCTCTGAAAAAACAGCCATATTTCCGGTAACAGGAAGGCACCCTATCATCTGCCATGGTCCTTATGGCTGACAGAAAAAGCAAGCACTATTGATGCCAATGGCAGAGACACAGCAAGGTTTACCAGATGCTAAAAGGTCGTTCACCAACACTAGGAACTTCTCATCTGCAACCTGGGCATCTATCATGAGAAACAATATTTTCAATGCCAGCTTTAATGTACAATGCTCCCTAATTGATCTGAAAATACACAAAACTACTTTCACATACCACCAAGCTCCTCATCTCTGGAAAATGCCCAGCAGAGCACTTGGAATAAAACATATTACAGGCATAAAAGTTGATGAGCTATGTACAGAATAATGTGCAATATGATGCTGTGGTCAAGAGGTCCTCTGTGTATCTGTTAATTATTCCATTATTTTTCTGGCTTTAGTAGGGTGCTCTCTGAATTTTTACCTATTCAATTTATACTCAAATAAGGAGCTTTACAATGAAAAGTTCAAAGAGTTCAAGTCTCATACAAGTGTGAATTACAGCATTGTAACCTACTTGGTAAGCAATTTTTGTTTCAGATGGGGTAAGGTAATGCTGCCGCACTTTCAGATCAGGGATGGATTATCTTTTCTTCAGCATCATCTGAAAGACCTCCAGGGAGCTGATGAACGCTGCCAGCCTCGTCAGGCTCTGCTTCCCACTTCCTCCCACTCCGACCAGCAGAGCGTTCCCCCTTGGAGATTCCAGGATCTGACTGATACGGCAACTGAACCAGGAGAGAACAGTGAAGATGTGTAAGGTTTAAGGAAGTAAAGCAGGATGTGGAGTAGAGGAGGAACTTTTTCCAATGTTACCCTGTCGACACATTTTTTTTTTTTATGACATTCATACTGGCATAGATTGTACCAAGGTTAATATCATTAATAAAAACATACAAAAACAAAAACTGGCCAAATATTTTTTCTAACTAAATAAATATAAAAATGGAAAATTGCAAATTGCAAAAAGAACAAAAACTAAAATGAAACTAATGTGCACTAAAATATACATTAAAACTAAATCAATTTACAATGACAATTACTTAATGGCTGCTTCTTGAGTAATTGGGTGCTTCTTTTTGACAGAATACATACTACAAACATATATTTTTGTGTGGGTGTGATTGAAACAAAGCTGAGGGTTTGAATAGCCTGTTCTGTGGGTTGTGCTTAAAAGAATATTCAGGGTTCAATATAAGTTAAGCGCAATCGATAACATTCTTGTCATAATGTTGACTACCACAAAAATTAATTTAGACTAATTCCTCCTTTTCTTAAAAAAAAAAACAAAGCAAAAATTAAAAAGTTACTGTAAGGCACTTACAATGGAAGTGAATGGGGCCAATTTTTGGAGGGTTTAAAAGACAGAAATGTGAAGCTTAGAATTTTAAACAAGCACTTACATTAACTCGGGTCGAAACGAGATGGAGATGTGGAGATTCCAGAGGTCTGGCTGCGGGTGCTGGAGCGTGCCCTGCCCCTGAGTGAGAAGGTCCCACCTCAGGGGAATGCGCCAGGGAGGTGCTACTGCCAGGAACATCAGATCCGAGAACCAAGTCCAGTTGGGCCAGTACGGCGCAACAAACAGGACTTGCTACTCGTCCTCCCTGACTTTTCACCAAAGGGGGCAGTGAGAGGACTCTTGGGAGGTGAAAAGGTCTACCTGCGCCTTCCCGAATCTCTCCCAAATCAGCTGGACTACGTGGGGGTGGAGCCTCCACTCCCCACGGAGCGTTACCTGCCGTGAGATCGCGTCCGCTGCATGGTTGAGGACGACTGGAAGGTGAGTGACTCGCAGAGACTTCAATGTCTGCTGACTCCAAAGGAGGAGGCGGCGGGCGAGTTGCGACATGCGACGCAAGTGTACACCGCCTTGGTGGTTTATGTACGCTATGGTTGCTGTGTTGTCCAGAGCCCCGGCACTGCCTGCCAGTTGCACATGGTGCTCCAGACCAAGTTTGAGGCATCTGTCATGACCACGACGTGCCTTGAGATCTGCTCTAGGGGAACACCTGCCTGTAGAAATGCTAGGTCTGACCAAGGGCTGAAAGTCTGACGGCACTGTGGAGTGATGGTCACACGCTGGGTGCCGTGGTGCCATGCCCACCTTGGGACTCGAGTCTGTAGCCAGTGCTGAAGCGGTCTGATATGCATCAACCCGAGGGGGAGAACTGCCACCGAGGATGCCATATGCCCCAGGAGCCTCTGAAATTTTTTCACTGGCACCGCTACCTTCTGCCTGAAGGTCTTCAGGTAAGACGTGCCTTGAGAGTGACTGAGTCCAACTCCATACCGAGAAAAGAGATGCTCTGCACAGGAGAGAGCTTGCTCTTCTCCCATTTGACCTGAAGCCCGAGTCGGTCAAGGTGCTGAAGCACAAGGTCCCTGTGTGCACACAATAGTTCTCGCGAGTGTGCTAGGATTAGCCAGTCGTCGAGATAATTGAGAATGCGTATACCCTTTTCCCTCAGCGGGGCCAGGGCAGCCTCTGCGGCCTTGGTAAAGATGCGAGGGGACAGGGACAGACCGAAGGGGAGGAACTTGTATGGGTCTGCTCGTCCCTCGAAGGCAAACCGAAGAAAGGATCTGTGTCGAGGAAGGATCGATACGTGAAAGTACACGTTCTTCAGGTCGATGGCCGCAAACCAATCCTGATGTCGTGCTGATGCCAGGATGCACTTCCTGTAACATCCTGAACGGAAGCCTGTGTAAGGCTTTGTTCATTGCATGCAGATCCAAGATTGGGCGTGACCCTCCCCCTCTCTTGGGCACGATAAATTAATGCTGTAAAATCTCTTGCGCAACTCGGCTACGGGGACGGGCTCTATTGCTCTCTTCATCAGAAGGGTGTCAACCTCCACCCGGAGGACAGAGGCACCCTCACCCCGCACCGTAGTGGAGAGGATGCCACTTAACCTGGCGTCTGGCGAACTGGATCACGTAACCGAGGCGAATTGTCTTGATGAGCCACCACAAGGGGCTGGAGAGTGCTAACCAGGCCTCCAGCCTCCACTACAGCAGCACCAAGGGGACGACTGGACTTACCGTGCCCGGGCAGGGTGGGTCGCGGCAAGGCAGAGCAGGCGCCCCACCTGGAAGACAGCCCAGGGGAGATGTGCTGCTCCGCAAGCCCGTAACGGTGGTCAGTGACTGGGGCGGGTGAGTGACCCCAGAGACCAACACACTTACCTGTTCACCGGCTGTCTCTCAACAGAGAATGAGGGACTGAATGAGGCTCTGGTCTGACCACAGAGGTTGCTCCCAAGACTCTGTCCATGACCACGACTAAAGAGGTCGCTCCCAAGACTCTGTTCATGCCCACGACCACAAAGATCGCTCCCGAGACTCTGTTTATGTTCACAACCACTGAGGTAATTTCCCAGTCATCCTGGACTCTTAGTCTCAAGCCTGCCATGGCTCTGCCTTCTACAACTTTGCCCCTCAAGCTTGCCATGGCTCTGCCTTCTACAGCTCTGCTCCTCGAGCCTCCTACGGCTCTGCCTTCCACGGCTTCACCCTTCGAGTCTGCCACGGCTCCGCCTTCTATGGCTTCACCTCTCGAGCCTCCTACAGCTCCTCCTACCATAGCTCTGCCATCAGAGTGCTCCATGGCTTCAGTCTCCAATCTGGGGTCACCACCCAGGCCTCCTGACCCTGTTTCAGCTCTGTGGTCATCAACCAGGTCTTCTGATCCAGTCCCTATCCTGAGATGGCCTCTTGGGTCTCCTAGCCAGCCACCTGATCTGCTCTGGTCTTCTGGGTCTCCTGGTCGTCCACCTTATCTGCTCTGGTCTTCTGGGTCTCCTGGCTGTCTGCCTGATCTACTCTGGTCCCCTTGGTCTCATGGCCATCTGTCTGATCTGCTCTGGTCTTCTGGGTCACCTGGCTGTCCGCCTGGTCTGTTCTGGTCTTCTGGATCTCCTGGCTGTCCGCCTGGTCTGTTCTGGTCTTCTGGATCTCCTGGCTGTCTGCCTGATCTGCTCTGGTCCCCTTGGTCTCATGGCCTTCCGCCTGATCCGCTCTCGTCTTCTTGGTTTCCTGGTCGTCCACCTTATCTGCTCTGGTCTTCTGGGTCTCCTGGCTGTCTGCCTGATCTACTCTGGTCCCCTTGGTCTCATGGCCATCTGCCTGATCTGCTCTGGTCCCCTTGGTCTCATGGCCTTCCGCCTGATCTGCTCTTGTCTTCTGGGTTTCCTGGTCGTCCACCTGATCTGCTCTGGTCTTCTGGGTCTCCTGACCATCTGCCTGATCTGCTCTGGTCTCCTGGGACTCCTGGCCATCTGCCTGACCTGCTCTGGTATCCCTGGTCTCATGACCATCTGCCTAGTCTGCTCTGGCTCCCTTGGTCTCCTGGCCCTCCACCTGACCTGCTCTGGTATCCCTGGTCTCATGGCCGTCCGCCTGGTCTGCTTTGGCTCCCTTGGTCTCCTGGCCGTCCACCTGACCTGCTCTGGTATTTCTGGCCTCATGGCTGTCCGCCTGGTCTGCTCTGGTTCCCTTGGTCTCCTGGCCGTCTGCCTGATCTGCTCTGGTATTTCTGGCCTCATGGCTGTCTGCCTGGTCTGCTCTGGTTCCCTTGGTCTCCTGGCTGTCTGCCTGATCTGCTCTGGTTTCCTTGGTTCCCTGGTCGTTTACCTGATCTGCCCTGGTTTCTTTGGACCCTGGTGTCACCTGCCTCCTCGCTTCGGGAGCCGTTCATGGGGGGGGGGCTGCTCTGTCATGAATCCCGCCTTTGTTGTTCCTCCCGCTCACCACCAGAGGGCTCCATCACCTTGGGATTGACTTGAACTCTCTGGACTCCATTTCCCATTATCCCCGTACCTGTCACTGATTACCTGCTCAGCTGTTTCTCATTTACTCAGCTATTTAAGTCTCACTCTCACTCTATAATTGTGAAGTCTTGTTTTGCCCTGGCTGACATTTCTAAGCATTCTCTGAGGTTTTGCATTATCTGTGTATGATCCTGGACTGTTTAAGTTGTTTTGACCTGTTACTGCCTGCCTACTACTACTGCCTTGTTTACCTGGAAATAACTGACCTCTTGCTTGTTTATTTTCTACCACTATGGATTGCCTTTGTTATTACTATTGCTGGTGATTGGCCTGCCTGTCTGTATTACGATGTTGATCATTATTAAAGCTGCACATGGATCTCAACTCTGATGACTCATCATTACACTTGCATAGAATGGACCGACAGAGCTGAGATATTCTGAACAAAAAAAATGATAATTTTTGAAGTCTTTGGAAGTTATAGGTGTAGGTGAGATAAATATTTAAGTCCTTTTTTATAGTAAATAAAAAAAAGACATAGCAGTCTCCTTGGAAATCATTATTTCAAGCACTATTACATTTCCCAGTGATGTATAGCACTCTGCAAACTCTTCTAGGAAGTGTAATCGAACTTGAAATCATGATCGTTCCTGTAGTCTGCAATTGCAAGATGTACAGTGAAAAAGGAGTTACATTTTGGTCTGTTCTCACCCAAAACAAATTAGACCACTCTAGAAGACATGGATTAAACCACTTATGGATTACTTTTATGCTGCCTTTATGTGTTTTTTGGATCTTCAAAGTTTTGGACCCTGTTGTCTTGTATTATATGGTCCTACAGAGCTGAGATTATTCTTCTGAAGATCTTAATTTGTGTTCTGCAGAAGAAAATCATACACATATGGGATGGCATGAGGGCGAATAAGAGATTTTTCCGTCAACTATCCCTTTATTAATTTTTTTTTTTTTTTTTTTTTTAAATGGATGATTTTATTTTGGGATGTGTGGCAGAGCCCATTTCATGACTACTGGTGGGAAAAGCAATGGTAAAGAAAATGGCACAAATTTGAGGTAAATCTAGTTAAGATTATAAAAAAGTAAAAGTTAACTTAATGTTATGATGTGAAAGTGTATAAGAAAATATAAAAATTAGTTCCTAATACTTTGTAGATATTTTCCAGAGAATCAATTGTCCTCTGTCCCACTCAACCTGTACTGCTTAAAAAAAAATGTGATTTGATCAATAGAGAGTCTTCAAAGCTTCTACTTTTCATTATTGAATAGTATTTCATTTTTGCTTTGGACTAAGGTAGAAGACAACCTAAGCTTTCTTCAAAGGTATAATGTTAGGTTATGTGGTGTTTGGATCATAATTCAAAGTATCAATAAATGTAACATTTCTAAAAGTGTCCCACTTTGCCCAAATTTACTCTAGTATATCTCAAACTAAAATGAATTTGAGATAATTTTTATGCTATCTTAATTAGTTTTGAAGTCATGAAAAGTATTTTAGTTTAGATTCAGTTTTTTCCAATAATTTCAGTTTTTGTTTTTATTTTAGTTAGTTTTCTTAAACTATAATAACACCGCCGTGGCGAAATGGCATCACATATTCATTACCTTGGTCTCCTCCATATCCTGGTGGGAATCAAAAACTAGCTTTTGAACATTATTAAATATAAAAAGGTGAATAACTAACATTCAGTGTTGCTACCCTGGAAGCGAACTCATACAATTCTGTTAAATTTATTGCAATCCTGAGAATTCACGCCGGTTGGGTACCAACTGACAACAATTAACACTAACCACTTCACACAATTCTTTGCTTCTCTAAAACCAACATTAATTGGGTGTAATTTATTTTGTTGCTCTGGCTTGTGTAGCAAATTAGCTTAAAAAAAGGGAATTATTTATAATTAATTATAACTGGTTATTATTAATAATAAGTATTTAGATTAGATCTTAGAATTAACTGTAGCAGAATCGATATTACAATTACTTGATCTGTCCGTCCACCGAGCAGACAATATAATTATTTATCAATTCTAGGAAGATTACTATCCTGGCCAAGGAACGATAGCCTTCCTACTTATACAGTGCTAGGAGTAGTTTAGCATGTAGCAAGGAGCAACATTCAGTGACTTTGAATTGTGAGCGGAACACAGAGACTATCAAATTGTGAATATAAGGGATTTAATAAATGAAACTGTAACTAACATACAAACAAACTAAGCAAAACATACATATATAGAATGAAGGAAAGTAAGGAAAGGAGAGAGAAGAGCAAAAAAAATGGCAGTATTTCACCTCAATTAACCACAACCTAAATGAGAATCATCAGAGGCACAATTCACCTTAAAAGGGGTTCAAACTTAAACGTGCATCTAATCAGTTGTAAATGGTTACTTGCATTGGTTTGTTGATGAATAAGAGTCTTGATGCGGTAGACGAGGTTCTCGACGATTTCTTTAGGAGTGAGTTGAAGAAGTCCACAGCAAATCCACAAAGTTACTTGAAGGTAAACACTGCCAGAAGGTTAAACTCAAGAGGAGAGTTTTGGAGTGTGTTGGTCTCAAGAAGAAAAGTTTTTGAGCGATGATTAGTCTGCGTTCTGGAGTTTTGATAGTTCATTGCCGCACCCATTTTGTGGGTTGAGTGGCCAATCAGAGGCATGCATTTTGAGCGGGATAGACATCCTTTGTCTCCGTTTATGGCCCATTCGCATTTTATTGCTGATCTGGACCGCTAGTGCAGCTTTTAATTCAAAACATAGTAAGAATTGTTCGATGCATTTCACGATCACATGGTGTACATTATTGTGTGAGAAATAAAGAGAAGATCATTTTGATACGGTAACCTCCAGACGATATTAAAGCAGAGATACACTCATACACTTGAATATAGGCATTTAACGTCTAACTAATACAAGTAAAGGGTTTTAACTAAGTTAATATGATAGGGGAATATACATACAACACATGCATATAGCAGATACATTTATAACTGCTTACTATGGCCTAAATAGAGAAAATGTCTTTAGGTGTGTGTGTGACGTGTATTGGAATTACTGGAGACAGACAACTGCTCTGGTGCCTGGCACGGGGGGTCACCCCCCTTTCTGTGGAATGTGTTTGAAGCTTGATGGAGACACTCCAGAGGCGACCTGTTTTAGCATCCTTTTGATAGTGATAAAGACCATCTGCAATTTAGCACCCATATAAATGTAAACGCGGAGGCCAGGTCAGTAATTTACATGCAAATGTCAAAAGGCTAAAAGGGTTTTTTTAAACAAAGTGTAATTAACCATCACTGATCTTACACAGACGTTACACTTGTTATACATCTGAGAATCCCAAAGCAGACAGAAGTGACCATACAGTAAACTAGAAGTGTGTATTTGTGTGATTATTAGAAATAGCTTACAATTATTTCCTTACTCATTATTTATTCACCCTCATGTTGTTCAAACCTGTATTATTGGCTTGCTTCTGTGAAAAGAAGACATTTTGAATAATGTACTGGTCGAAATTTTACAATTAATTACAATGAAAGAATGGGGTTTGGAGTTTTCAAGCTTCAAAAAGGATGCAAAAACACCATAAAAGTATCTTAAACATAATCTAAATGACTCCTACGACTTGTGCACCATTCCAGGGGCTGGTTGCACAGATCTGTTTTTTTTTTCTGGTACTACATTTTTCATTCAGTTGCATAAAAACTTCGATCTGTATAATTTTACAATAAAGATCTGTAAAGTTATTTGGATTTGTACAAAATTATCTTTAAAAAACAGTGTCCTGAAAAAGGGATGTTTCTTTTTTTGTTGAGTTTAGAAGAACTGTGGCGAATTCTCCAAGAAGCTTGGAACATCCTATTTGACAACAACCAAGAAAAAGGAGAATTACCTAGGAGAATTGGTGCTGCTTTAAGGGCAAAGGTGTTCACACCGAATATTGATTTAGCTTTTTTAAGTTTACTGGACTTTGTTTGACATTAAGTGATAAATTAAAACTATTTATTTCATTATTTTTGAAGACATCTTCACAATGCATCATTTTTACCTGTATAAATTATAAAGACTGAAATGTAAAGCCTGAACTTTTTTTCTCCTGGACGAATTAAAGCACCCTAGGCGAACATGCTGGTATTTATACTAAACCATAGTCTTTCTAGCAAGTCAGTCCACTATCGGCCATCTTTGGAACACTCCCAGGAGGCTATTTCCAGTCATGACAGTGCAGCTCCTATCTACTTAAATGGGAGAACACCAGAATTTCAAAAAACCGCTTGCCAAGCTTACGTTTAAACTACATATTTAAAATCAGCAAAAAAGCTTTCTTCATCCGTTGACCATTGGTTGCTAGAGCTCCTTGGTTGGGCGTTCCAATTTCTCCCAATCACTTTAATAGAAGTAACCCATCTGTGCTAAATAGTCTCTGACTACGCACAATGTTGTTTTAAAATTATTTAGACTAGGGTGATGTCACGTGTTTAACATACAGTTCCAGACACGGAAGTAATGGCAATAATGCAGGATTTTCAATCTGTGGAGTGCCGTTTTTAGCACTGTATCACTCCTTTGCTTAATTAAACTTGTCATAGAGCCTCTTCCACTTTTAAATACTCCAATCTCTCTCCAGTCATTTGCGTGGCCAAGCTGTCTTTGTAGAGTTTGTACTACAAATCATCAAAACTTCACTGCATTTTGTCATCATTTGTAGGCGAATTAAGCAAATCCTGTTCTCCCAGTAAGTATAAATGACCCTTGGTGCGCTCTTGGGGTGGCCAGCGGATTCACCAGCTGACAGTGTCTTTTCCTGCCCTAAGTGACCCGCCATCAGATTATAATGAGCTGTCTGGAATAACATTTCCCGATGGTTCTTTGGTATCAATAACTGGGTTGTATCTTCCTTTGTCTGAGCGTCCTGCATTGATACAACTGGTCATTTACAATAGAAAAGTATGGATAGGCAAGTGAAATGTCTGGCTGAAGACAGTGACCATCAATCACTCTCACTTGGTCGAATGCGTGCCTAAGAGTATCGTCTCGCATCTGCTCCAGAGGGAAATCCCAGGTGGGAAACCCCCTAAGGGCTGGGGAAGCTAAGACTTCTGTCATCCTGATGCGGAGATGACATAGATGACCCTGGCTCTGCCTCTCCAGTCAGCGCATCACAAATCCCACACCTAGACGCTCTGTTACGGATGGGTGAGACGCGAACTGTCCGCAGCCTCGACACTATGCTTTTGTCCCCGAAATAGAATCGTCATAGTCACTACAGGATAATCGTGGATATCCCCATCTTGATCCAGGCATTGATGGATGGAGGTTTGGCTGAACCCGAATCCACCCAGGCCTGGTATGTAACCCCCTTAATACTCACAGGTATGCGGTACGTCCCAGCTCGATCAGGGGCGGCCTGTGGCGCATCAGGGACCTGAACCAATGTCCCCACCTCCATCACCGGGCATTAGTCCCGGAAATGCCCGGGCTCCCCGCAGATCCAACAGACTAGCCCGTGCTCCACGCCTGCGACAGCAGGCCCACCACCCTGGGAGTGAGAGTGGAGAGGGACAGGGGAAACCGGCGGGTAGTGCAATCCCCAGAGCCGAGGAGCCAGTTTGGAAGGGGCCCCTACCCATTTCTGGGGAGGAGGAACAGGACAGAAAGCAGGGGGAGAAAGGGAGACAAGACAGTGAGTGAGAGAAAGAGAGAGAAGGATCTCGTGGCTCGCCACCTCCCGAATACACCGCCATGTGGTCCTCTGCCAGCTGGATGGCCATTTGGAGTAATGCCGGGTGGTGGCACTGGACCCACTCCACCGTTCCTCTTGGAAGTTGAGCGATAAACTGCTCCTGTACCACCAGATCAATGACAGCTCTGACGTCATGTTGCTCTGCCAGCAACCACCTCCGGCAGGCGTCCCAGAGCTGTTGGGCAAAGGCAAACGGGCAGCTGTGCTTGCCAATGGTGATCGTGCGAAAGCATTTCTGCTGTTGCTCAGGTGTCCGGCCGATCCGTTGCAGGATGGCTTTCTTCAAGTCATCATACACCAGGAGATTCTCCACTGGTAACTGCTGCACTGCGAGTTGGGCTTCCCCGGACAACAGTGGAATTAACCAGACCACCCACTGTGTGCTCGGCCATCCGCATGCCACCGCCGTCCACTCAAAGAGCTCTAGGAAGGCCTCCAGATTGCCTTGGGGCCCATCTTGACTAGCAGTTGTGGGGTCCGGGGTCGTGGCGGCAGCACCATCCTGGTGCAGCACGGTCCTCCGCTTGGGCCTGGAGGAGCGCAATGAACTGCTGCTCCTGTTCGGTGCACAGCTCAAGGAGGGTCTGATGTTGTGTCTGGTGGATGCTGGCGAGGGTCTTGACAGCGTCCTCCAGAGGTGAGGGATCCATGGCGGCGTTCTTCCTCTCTTAATTCCTGGGTTTCGGCACCAGAGTAACGGGCAATGTCTCTGCTTATGGAAAGGAGGAAGCAGGAGACAGCGAAAACCAACTCAAAAGGTATTTTATTTTGTCAAAGCAGAAAACTTGCTTTTCAGCAGAATCAAAACAACACAGGCTCTGGGTGTGTGTGTGTGCAGCTCTCTCTCCCCTCACTGGCATCCGGCTTGCTCTTAAAGCCCATCTCCATTCTCACTGCAATGACAAACAGCTGTTAGAGACAATCATTGCCAGGTGATGATCCTTACCATTCTCATCTCCTGATCTCGCTCTCCATTCACAATCCAGCACTCAACCACACCCCCACCACCACAGGCTCCAAAGAGTAACTTTAATTAAATTAGTATTAGCATTCAAGCATGCATCAGTTGATAAAAAAGAGAAGAAGAGAGATCTGCAAAACAACAGCTGTACTTTATACCCTCTAAATGGGTCACGAGTGTGACCACACATGTCATGAGATATGTCTGTTTGCACGTACACACACACACTCAAAGGTTGGCGATTTGTCACACTTCGTCCCTTCTTGCAGAAACACAAGTTTCCACACCTAACTTATCTCAGGCAAACACACACAGAGAATGTCATAAAAAGGTCAATGCATGGAATGACAGCAAAGTAAAAACATTTATCAATATATTGATTATTGATCCCACAGTATGTATACTTGGGCATTCGGAAATGAAGCTGGCATTTTTTCAACTGTAATCATACATATATAATATTATACAGTATTATTGCTTGTTTATGTAAAACAATGATAGATAATACACACTTGCTTTAAATATTACAAACATGCCCCAAAGCAGCAGCTCTCGAGCAACACTGAGCAGATCTTTTTTCGCGGTAGTGGACAGACACATATGCTCAGCCCCTTAATGAGTCTTTCCACTGCAACAAATCCCCAGTGAAAACCTCCCACCTCATAGAACTTTTTCACCATGTCTGAATGTAGCTTGTCAAATACGGCAACATTTTTGTCCTCCACCATCTTGTCTCGGTAAACTCTGTTGGACTCGTGAAGTTACTGTAGATCTTAGGAGTACGCAAACACACACTGTTGCAAAAAAGTATGCCCTGTATTGAAAAGGGCAAACTATTGTCAACAACAAAAAAGAGGTTTCTTCCAAGCATTTCAAGCACAACATGTAGTTTTGTACCTCTGTGGCAAAGGAATACAACAGTGCAGGTAAGTACAATTCAACTTTGAAACAAGCACAAAAATAATGAATTGTTGGAGGTAGTCCAATTGACAGTCTTGAAAGAAAAGAGAACAAACCACTTATGTCCCTTTGATTTGTGTTATTGGTGAGTTTGGGATGGAATAATACCATATGTTTTGAACTAATTAAGCATATCACATGAGCAAGGGCTGTTGTACATTGTTGAATATCAGCAGAGCTGTGATTTGTGCCCTCCAGAAGCTTGCGATCAGTGGGTGAGCAGTGCCTCATAGTGCCGTCTCACAGAGGCACGAAATCACTTTCTTGGACCTTAACGTCAACTGTTACTTGCTGGTGGAACGACCTGCCAAACCCCACTCGAACAGCTGATTCTCTAGCCACCTTCAAGAAACATCTACTGTAAAAACGCATCTCTATCACAAGCACTTGAGCCAATCCTACTAATGCAATTAATGTCTTCTTCAAAAAAAAAAATAAAAAAAACTCAATACGTTCATTTATCACTGTCTCTAACCTTCCTCTCAACTTGTGCTTCTCTGAGCAATTTGCAACTTTGTATTATAGCACTTCTCCTATAACTGCCTCCTTAAGATGAATCGCTTCTGTTGTATTCCTCATTTGTAAGTCATTTTGAATAAACGTGTCTGCAAGTGTATGAATAAATGTAAATGTAATGCAAGTTTGGCTGCAGACCTGTAATCACAGTCATGAAAATATTCAGAACAACAGAATTCTTGCTTATGTGATGTTGCTTTTAAACAACAGTTTGGTAAACAAGAAGTTAGTATTTAGCAACTAACATTTTAGGTACAATATGGCCAGTTTTTATTGCATTTTGTGTGTGTGTGTGTGTGTCTATTTATGATCGTGCTAAAGAAAATAATTCAAAACTAAATAAAAAAAAGCTTAATTACACATACTGACAGCCTTTCTGGAATGCCGCAAACACAGACAAGTGGAGTGAATCAAACAGTGAATCAAACATCCTAGTGCTGTTGTAGTATTTATCAACACTCTTGAAAATCCACTTTTCCAGTCAGTTAAACAGTCAGAAATATCTGCAATAAAAGTGCAATTCAACTAAACAAGCAAAAAAATAATAAATTGGAGGTAGTCCAATTTGCAGTATGAAGAAAGAACAAACCATTTATGTCCAGCTATATTCCACTGATTTTTGTCTATGAGTTTACAAAGGAATTATGTGCTCTGGTCTGTCTAAAACTGTATTTCCTGCCACAGGCCTTTAATATCTACAATTGGCTGAAAAATTTTTTTATTTTTTATTTTTTTTTAAACTTTAACCAAATATACAGTGCTGTGCAAAAGTTTTAGGCACTTGTGAAAAATGATGCTTTGTGAAGATGTCTTCAAAAATAATGAAATAAATAGTTTTAATTTATCACTTAATGTCAAACAAAGTCCAGTAAACTTAAAAAAGCTAAATCAATATTCGGTGTGAACACCTTTGCCCTTAAAGCAGCACCAATTCTCCTAGGTAATTCGCCTTTTTCTTGGTTGTTGTCAGATAGGATGTTCCAAGCTTCTTGGAGAATTCGCCACAGTTCTTCTAAACTCAGCAAAAAAAGAAACGTCCCTTTTTCAGGACACTGTATTTTAAAGATAATTTTGTAAAAATCCAAATAACTTTACAGATCTTTATTGTAAAGGGTTTAAACAATGTTTTCCACGCTTGTTCAATGAAACATAAACAATTAATGAACATGCACCTGTGGAATGGTTGTTAAGACACTAACAGCTTACAGACAGTAGGCAATTAAGGTCACAGTTATAAAAAATTAGGACACTAAAAAGACCTTTCTACTGACTCTGAAATACACCAAAAGAATGATGCCCAGGTTCCCTGCTCATCTGCGTAAACGTGCCTTAGGCATGCTGCATGGAGGCATGAGGACTGCAGATGTGGCCAGGGCAATAAATTGCAATATCCGTACTGTGAGACGCCTAAGACAGCGCTACAGGGAGACAGGAAGGACAGCTGATCGTCCTCGCAGTGGCAGACCACATGTAACAACACCTGCACAGGATCGGTACATCAGAATATCACACCTGCGGGACAGGTACAGGATGGCAACAACAACTGCCCGAGTTACACCAAGAACGCACAATCCTTCCATAGGGTTGGGGAGTAACGGAATACATGTAATGGGAATACGTATTTAAAATACAAAATATAAGTAACTGTATTCCACTACAGTTACAATTTAAATCATTGGTAATTAGAATTCAGTCACATTCAAAAAGTATTTTGATTACTGAAGAGATTACTTTGCATTTTATTGTCATATGTTTCATTTAATATTTAGTCCTTTCAGATGGAAAACATTTATACATATATATGATGTGATCCAAAGTGCATTTGAACAGCGGTGAAACACTTTCTTATGATGTGTTACATTTATACAAGCAGACAGAGAAGTAAGTCTGAAGTAAGTTTGGAGCAGAAGAAATAGAAATAAACCTTGTGTAAATTGTCAGCTTTACGCTATGTTAAAATGCTATTTCTAACCATTTTACATGCACGTTACCAGGCACAATCATAATTTTTTATCAAGAAAATTCACGTTAGATCATAATTTCTTTTTTTCTAGTAAGAACTTTGATATTAGGGCAAAAATCATATTCTTGATAATATTTTTTGAATTGTTTTCTTGTAAAATATCAGAAAATCCTTAAAACAAGATCAATTTGATTTATCTATTATGATGTTTTGGATTTTCAGAGAATGTATTTTTAACATGTGTATTTTGTCTTACTGTACTGGCAGAGTTTTTATAGTCAAAACAAGTGAAAAAATCTACCAGTGCTGAAGAAGTAATCCAAAGTATTTAGAATATGTTACTGACCTTGAGTAATCTAACGCAATACATTACAAATGACATTTTACAGCATGTATTCTGTAATCTGTAGTGGAATACATTTCAAAAGTAACCCTCCCAACTCTATCCCTCCAACAGTGCTCAGACTGTCCGCAATAGGCTGAGAGAGGCTGGACTGAGGGCTTGTAGGCCTGTGATAAGGCAGGTCCTTACCAGACATAACTGGCAACAACGTCGCCTATGGGCACAAGCCCACCTTCGCTGGACCAGACAGGACTGGCAAAAAGTGCTCTTCACTGACAAGTCACTGTTTTGTCTCACCAGGGGTGGTGGTCGGACTCGTGTTTATCGTTGAAGGAATGAGCATTACACCGAGGCCTGTACTCTGGAGCGGGATCGATTTGGAGGTAGAGGGTCCGTCACGGTCTGGGGCGGTGTGTCACAGCATCATCGGACTGAGCTTGTTGTCATTGCAGGTAATCTCAATGCTGTGCATTACAGGGAAGACATCCTCCTCCTTCCTGCAGGCTCATCCTGACATGACCCTCCAGCATGACAATGCCACCAGCCATACAGCTCGTTCTGTGCATGATTTCCTGCAAGACAGGAATGTCAGTGTTCTGCAATGACCAGCGAAGAGCCCAGATCTCAATCCCATTGAGCACGTCTGGGACCTGTTGGATCGGATGGTGAGGGCTAGGGCCATTCCCTCCAGAAATGTCTGGGAACTTGCAAGTGCCTTGGTGGAAGAGTTGCGTAACATCTCACAGCAAGAATTGGCAAATCTGGTGCAGTCCATGAGGAGGAGTTGCACTGCAGTACTTAATGCAGCTGGTGGCCACACCAGATACTGACTGCTACTTTTGATTTAACCCCCCCCCCCCCCCCCAATATCTGTTAGTCAATGTCTGTGAAACTTGTTCAGTTTGTTTTAATTGTTGAATCTTTTTATGTTCATACAAATATTTACACATGTTAATGTTGATGAAAATAAAAGCAGTTGAAAGTGAGAGGATGTTCCTTTTTTTGCTGAGTTTATCTATTTAGGCTGTCTCAGTTGCTTCTGTCTCTATATGTAATCTCAGACAGATGACACGATGTTCAGTGGGGGGCCTTGTGGGGGCCATGACATCTGTTGCAGGGCTCCCTTTTCTTCTATTCTAATCTTTTCTATTTGCAAATGTAATGTTTGGGAGTCTAACATTTATATTTCCTATTGACACACTAAAGTTGAAGATATAAATAACCATCTTAAGACAAATGCTTTTGTGAAATATCTTATGTGCCTAAGACCTTTGCACAGTACTGTACATTTAAAAAATTTATAAACATTTGTATATAAACAATGTATTAACGTAATTAATGTTAAAAAAAATATTAAAACATTTTAAAAAATAGAATAATTTATACATTTTTATAAACATAAGATTCAAGATGATAAGTTATACAACATAAAAACTGTCCGTAAAAACTTTAGCTCCCGTAATAATAGCATTAAAACATAATACTAAATATTAGTATTAGCTTTTTACAAGTTAAAATGTATCTGTGTTTAGGACGATATTATATTGTATTTAATGTGTTTGTACAGAAACAGCGTGTTCAATGCATTCTAAATTACAGTGCTGTGAAAAAGTATTTACCCCATTCTGATTTCTTCTGTTTTTGTTATACAGTATCTCATACTAAATTGTTTAGAAAATTCAAACAAAATCTAACATAAAACAAAGGCAATCTAAATAAATAAAAAATACAGTTTTTAAATGATAATGTTATTTATTGAAGACAACTCATCCAGGAAGTCACAAAAAAGCCAAGGACAACATCCAAGGAACTGCCGGCCTTTCTCGCATCAATAAAGGTCACTGTTCATGACTCCAATATCAGAAAGACACTGGCCAAAAATGCCATCCATGGAAGAGTGGCTAGGCCAAAACCACTGCTAAACCAGAAGAACATTAAGGCTTGTCTGAATTTTGCCAAAAACATCTTGATGATCCTCAAAGATTTTGGGAGAATGTTCTGTGGACTGATGAGTCGAAAGTGGAACTGTCTGGAAGACAGGGGTCCAGTTACATCTGGCGTGAAATCAAACACAGAATTCCACAAAAAGAACATCATACCTACGGTCAAGCATGGTGGTGGTAATGTGATGGTGTGGGGATGCTTTGCTGCTTCAGGACTTGCAATAACTGAGGGAAACTTGAATTCTGCTCTCTACCAGAAAATCCTAAAGGAGAACATCTGGTCATCAGTCCGTGAGTTGAAGCTCAAGCGCAACTGAATTATGAAGCAGAGGAGTAAGTCTACCTCTGAATGGCTCAAAAGAAACAAAATTAAAGTTTTGGAGTGGCCCAGTCAAAGTTCTGACTTGAACCCGATTGAGATGCTGTGGCAGGACCTAAAACAGACTGTTCATGCTCGAAAACCCTACAGTGTGGCTGAACAAAAGCAGTTCTGTGAAGAAGAGTGGCCCAAAATTCCACCACAGTATTTTAGAATAATAGTAAAGTCATTAAAACTATGGAATAACATAAATGGAACTATGGAAATTATGTTGTGACTAAACAAAATCCAAAATAAATCAAAACTGTGTTATATTTTAGCATCTTCAAAGTACTCACCCTTTGTCTAGAATTTTCAGAAATGTACTCTTGACATTTTCTCAACCAACTTCTTGAGGTATCACCCTGGGATACTTTTTAAACAGTATTGAAGGAATTCCCATCTATATGCTGGGCACTTATTGGCTGCTTTTCTTTATTATTTGGTCCAAGTCATCAATTTCAAAAATGTTTTTTTTTTTTTTTTTTTTTTTTTATTATTACATTTTAGATTTATAATGAAAACAAATTAATATGGTGGCACAATTATATTTTTGAAAAAAAAAAAAACAAAAAAAAAATCACATGTACATAAGTATTCACAGCCTTTGTTCAATACTTTGTTGAAGCATCTTAGGCACCAATTACAGCCTCAAGTCTTTTTGAGTATGATGCTACAAGCTTGGCATGCCTATTTTTGGGCAGTTTCTCCCATTCTTCTTTGCAGGACCTCTCAAGCTCCATCATGTTGAATGGGGAGCGTCGGTGTACAGCCATTTTCAGATCTCTCCAGAGATGTTCAATCGGGTTCAAGTCTGGGCTCTGGCTGGGCCACTCAAGGACAGTCACTGAGTTGTCCCGGAGCCACTCCTTTGTTATCTTGGTTGTGTGCTTAGGGTCGTTGTCCTGTTGGAAGATGAACCTTCGCCCCAGTCTGAGGTCCAGAACGCTCTGGAGCAGGTTTTCATCAAAGATGTCTCTGTACATTGCTGCATTCATCTTTCCCTCGACCCTGACTAGTCTCCCAGTTCCTGCTGCTGAAAAACATCCCCACAGCATGATGCTGCCACCACCATGCTTCACTGTAGGGATGGTATTGGCCAGGTGATGAGCGGTGCCTGGTTTCCTCCAGACATGACGCTTGCCATGCAGGCCAAAGAGTTCAATATTTGTTTCTCATGGTCTGAGAGTCCTTCAGGTGCCTTTTGGCAAACTCCAGGCAGGCTGTCATGTGCCTTTTACTGAGGAGTGGCTTCCGTCTTGCCACTCTACCATACAGGCCTGATTGGTGGAGTGCTGCAGAGGTGGTTGTTCTTCTGGAAGATTCTCCTCTCTCCACAGAGAAATGCTGGAGCTCTGTCAGAGTGACCATCGGGTTCTTGGTCACCTCCCTGACTAAGGCCCTTCTCCCCCGATCACTCAGTTTGTCCGGGCGGCCAGCTCTAGGAAGAGTCCTGGTGGTTCCAAACTTCTTCCATATATGGATGATGGAGGCCACTGTGCTCATTGGGACCTTCAATGCTGCAGAAATTTTTCTGTACCCTTCCCCAGATCTGTGCCTTGATACAGTCCTGTCTCGGAGGTCTACAGACAATTCCTTAGACTTCATGGCTTGGTTTGTGCTCTGACATGCACTGTTAACTATGGGACCTTATATAGACAGGTGTGTGCCTTTCCAAATCATGTTCAATCAACTGAATTTACCACAAGTGGACTCCAATCAAGTTGTAGAAACATCTCAAGGATGATCAGTGGAAACAGGATGCACCTGAGCTCAATTTTGAGTGTCATGGCAAAGGCTGTGAATACTTATGTACATGTGATTTTTTTCCGTTTTTTATTTTTAATAAATTTGCAAAGATTTCAAACAAACTCCTTTCATGTTGTCATTATGGGGTATTGTTTGTAGAATTTTGAGGAAAATAATGAATTTAATCCATTTTTGGAATAAGGCTGTAACATAACAAAATGTGGAAAAAGTGAAGCGCTGTGAATACTTTCCGGTTGCACTGTGTGTGTGTGTATATATATATATTATATATATTTATATATGTATAACTGTATTTTGTGTTTACTCTGGTTGTCTTTATTTTATGTTATATCTCATTTGAAGATCTAAAACAATTTAGTATGAAAAATACACAAAAATAGAAGAAATCAGGACAGCACTGTACATGTAATTTAGTTCAAGTTCGTCTGTGTATTCAGTTTATTGTCTGTGCAGATGTAAGTTCTAACACTACATTTTTGTTTTAGATATACAGTGCCTGATGAATCTCTTACAGTATACAGGATGCGAGTGTGAGAGGTAATTAAGACATTAATAAAGCAGTTCAGTTTACCGTTTTTTTACTCTTTCAACTCATGCAGCTTAAGTAGGGAAATCCCCATGCCTGGACTGGATTATTTGAATTAGTCCTTTCGCCTCACTTTCAGCCCTTTATAGATTTTTCTTCTTCTTAAAACATTGTTATGGCATTGCTAATGTCTTGCAGTATATGTTTTTTCCTCATCACATTTTTGCAAACAGTATGTGTTAATTACAATCATTTAATTATCGTCATGATCTTTTTCATGTCATTGTCGTTGACGTAATAAAAATATCCCTCAACATTTTAATTAATTTTGGTAATGAGATCTGATTCTCATAATCTGACTGTTTTCAAATAACATGAATAAAGTCATTTTGACAAAAGTTCTCAGTGCGGCCTGCAAAGCTGACACCCATACTTCCCGATGTTATGATTGGCTGAAGTGGCAGAGAGGGATTTTTCAACCACCCAAATAAGATCAATACATATAGTTGACTATGCTACAACTGGTAAGGTCAGTAGATGCTCTCCCAAACTAAACACATTAATTGAATTTAGAAAGACATGACAAATTACTATGTGTCTATTACATAAAGTTAAAAGAATAGTTCACCCAAAAATGAAAATCCTCAAATTATACATTATGTTACTTTCTTCACAAAACGTATAATTTAAATAATGTTATGATCGCACTGTTTCTTGTGTCATGATGTCTGGTCATGAGCAGCAATAACCAATGATGTTTGATGTAATTGGTGTGTTGCCATATTTGATTTATGCGCTGTATACAATTCATCAATTTATTTAATTGAATGGATTCGAGAGTGAATAATGACTTACATTTTGATCTGCTCATCAGACAAGTTCTTTAATATCTACAATTAGTTGAAGCAACTGACTTTCTTCAACATTCAAAATAAGGAAACTGATCTAAAAACTGAGTAGGGAACCTTGGGTAAGGCCAATTCATCCTGAAGCTGAGCGCATGAACGGACTCCTGAAACCATCATACTGTGTAATCCAGAACTTGCTGGTGTTGCTGCATAAATTCGTATTGATTAGCCATCAAGAGGCAGGATAAACAGTCTCTCGGATGTGTGGGCTAACCCCTAGTCCATACACAACTCCAATGCGGCTGCTGGCACTTGATTTACAGCAAGCATCTGTCCAAGTTTTCTGGACCATTCATTCTGACACGGTGGAGCTTCCTCTAACTTCTGAAGGCATGGAAAATGACCTTCATTCTAGCACAGGTTTGAAATGAAGTACATCAAGAGATGCACTTTTGTTTTTTGCATTTACCTATGGTATAGGGCTATGGGTAATGGCTAAATAAAATGTGTACAAGATCATTTTGGTAATTTGATTACTACGATAAATGAACAATCCAACAACCCTAAAAAGTATTTGGACTCTAAAAAAATTTAGTATCTACAAAAAAAAAAAAAAATAAAAAAAATATAAAAATTTAATTCTCAGTACTAACTTCACCAATTTTGCAATTACCTTTAAACCAACCATGATGTGACTGACTTTCCTCAATGTTCAAAACAAGAAAATAGATCCAAAAACTGAGTAGGGAACCTTGGGTAAGGCCAGTGGTAATCCTGAAGCCAGTGTCATTTTTAGTGGATAAAGTCAGTTCCCCTAAGGTTTATGGCTTGAAAACATTGTTTAAAATCTAATGCAATGATATTCATAATTATTTTTTATTTTTTTTTATAATTATAATTTTTTGGCCTCTTCATTTAAATATATACTGGCGGCCAAAAGTTTGGAATAATGTACAGATTTTTCTGTTTCAGAAGGAAATTGGTACTTTAATTCACCAAAGTGGCATTCAGCTGATCACAAAGTATAGTCAGGACATTACTGATGTAAAAAAACTGAATATTTCATACAAAGGTGTACACTACAGTCTTCAAAGACAAAGGACAACTGGCTCTAACAAGGACAGAAAGAGATGTGGAAGGCCCAGTACAACTAAACAAGAGGATAAGTGCATCAGAGTCTCTAGTTTGAGAAATAGATGCCTCACATGTCCTCAGCTGACAGCTTCATTGAATTTTGTAATAGTTATTTTTCACGTTATTAATGTCCTGACTATACATTGTGATCAGTTGAATGCCACTTTGGTGAATAAAAGTACCAATTTATTTCCATAAGAGCAAAATCTGTACATTATTCCAAACCTTTTGCCGCCAGTGTAAATGTCCAAGAATTACAATATATTATATGTCCAAATATATTAATAAGTGTATTGGGTCACAAATCCAGATGGGACTCCAGTCCAGTCCCATCTTTCACTGATTAAACTTGAGTGTAAAGATTTTACAGGTGTCTACACTACAATGCTAAACATACACTATATTGCCAAAAGTATTCGCTCACCCATCCAAATAATTGAATTCAGATGTTCCAATCACTTCCATGGCCACAGGTGTATAAAATGAAGCACCTAGGCATGCAGACTGCTTCTACAAACATTTGTGAAAGAATGGGCCGCTCTCAGGAACTCAGTGAATTCCAGCGTGGTACTGTGTTAGGATGCCACCTGTGCAACAAGTAAAGTCGTGAAATTTCCTCGCTACTAAATATTCCACAGTCAACTGTCAGTGGTATTATAACAAAGTGGAAGTGATTGGGAATGACAGCAACTCAGCCACGAAGTGGTAGGCCACGTAAAATGACAGAGCGGGGTCAGCGGATGCTGAGGCGCATAGTGCGTAGAGGTCGCCAACTTTCTGCAGAGTCAATCGCTACAGACCTCGAAAGTTCATGTGGCCTTCAGATTAGCTCAAGAACAGTGCGTAGAGAGCTTCATGGAATAGGTTTCCATGGCCGAGCAGCTGCATCCAAGCCATACATCACCAAGTGCAATGCAAAGCATTGAATGCAGTGGTGTAAAGCACGCCACCACTGGACTCTAGAGCAGTGGAGATGCGTTCTCTGGAGTGCCGAATCACGCTTCTCCATCTGGCAATCTGATGGACGAGTCTGGGTTTGGCGGTTGCCAGGAGAACGGTACTTGTCTGACTGTACTGTGCCAACTGTGAAGTTTGGTGGAGGGGGGATTATGGTGTGGGGTTGTTTTTCAGGAGCTGGGCTTGGCCCCTTAGTTCCAGTGAAAGGAACTTTGAATGCTTCAGCATACCAAGAGATTTTGGACAATTCCATGCTCCCAACTTTGTGGGAACAGTTTGGGGATGGCCCCTTCCTGTTCCAACATGACTGCGCACCAGTGCACAAAGCAAGGTCCATAAAGACATGGACGAGCGAGTTTGGTGTGGAAGAACTTGACTGGCCTGCACAGAGTCCTGACCTCAACCCGATAGAGCACCTTTGGGATGAATTAGAGTGAAGACTGTGAGCCAGGCCTTCTCGTCCAACATCAGTGTCTGACCTCACAAATGCGCTTCTGGAAGAATGGTCAAAAATTCCCATAAACACACTCCTAAACCTTGTGGAAAGCCTTCCCAGAAGAGTTGAAGCTGTTATAGCTGCAAAGGGTGGCCCGACGTCATATTAAACCCTATGGATTAAGAATGGGATGTCACTTAAGTTCATATGTGTCTAAAGGCAGATGAGCGAATACTTTTGGCAATATAGTGTATATTACTATGAAATACTGTATTATTTTGGTGATGTGGGCGTGGCCAAGCAACGTCTGTGGAGAGCAAGGCCAGGAGGAGGAGAATGGTAAGGATTGACACCTGTGGGAAATTATCTCTAACAACTGTTCTGTGTTTCAATGAGAGATGGAGGGGGATAAAAAGGGTGTCCAGACTGCCAGAGGGGAGAGAAAGAGACGCACACAGCCGAGTTTGTGTTGTGGGTGCATGTTGTCCTGAAAAGCCAATACTTTGTGTTACACTGAAATTTGCTGTCAATAAAAGACTGCGTGGATTGTTTACCTGGCTCCCACTTCGTCCTTAATAAAGAGAGCAAGATACCTGTCACAAATGCATATAACTGATCCTGACAGAGTATCTGATATGAGGGGAATTCAGATACATATCCTACATAACAACTCTGATTTACATCATGGATGCTGCATTTATTACTCTATAGTTCATCACTGCAGGCAGCAATCAAGAAACTCTCTGTCAAGCATGTGGCTTTTCTGAAGATGCCATTTTCCATTTCACCTTTCTTTGAAAAAAAAAATAAATCGAACTGATTGCCCACTGCTGCTCAGCAAGCAAGTCTCTAGCTAGTCCATCCCTGAAGTTATGCCTGGACAGCACCTGAGGAAGTCTGTTACAGTGACATACAGCAGACAGCTAGGTGCTCTGCCTCCCAGAGAAGGAAAACATCACAGAAAACACAGTGCTGTCATATCACAGCGGTGCATACCCAATGCACAGCGCTGAGATTGGTCCTCAATGGAGCCTAATTGTCGGAGCATTTCCTCACAAACAGGCTATAAATTAATGACTCTCCATCAATCAATGTATTGAAATAAGTACCGACCGGCAGAATGTAAGTTGAAATGTTTTTCACAGAACTTTAAACGTTTTAAGAGAAACATTTTTAGCTATGGGGCAAATAGGCTCCCTTACTGTTTCTTTTAAATTTTTTAAACAGTTCACAGAAACAAATTGGCTATGATTGTGCCTTTGGGTCCATTTAATACTATGCATCATGAACCAATTAAATTGGTCTGATTAATCACTGATCAATCACCTTCTCGCTGTCTCATAACAACATTAATTCTGAACAGACATAAAAAAGTAGAGAAAGTACAAAACCTAACTTATGTAAAATACAGACAGAAAGTGTCATAAAATGTGGATTGCTTTGTGTGTGCTGCAAGTCAGTCCTCTTCTCTCTTTCTTTGTGTCCTCAGGCAGCTGAACTGTAAGTTGAATTAGTAAGGCAGAACTAAGGGCTGCACTTCAAATGTTTCTTCAGCTGCATCTCATCTGTTTTTCTCTCTCTCTCATTTTGCTTCATTACTTTGACTGCACCCAAAACAATAAGTAGAGGTTCAGAGGCCTTTTTTTTTTTTTTCTTTCTGGTCATTCATCATCCAAAAGAAGAGAAATAGGGCCCAATAAAGTCCTTTTAAAACAATGAAATCCAAGACTTTTATTCTAAGCCACAATAATAACAAGAACTGGGACACAAACAGCACACTTAAAAGGTGGACATGCCGAATTGTTTATACATGAGCATCTGGCAAATGATGTTGACTTTCTTAACTAAGTTGAGAGTGGACTATTTAAATTTGACCACAAGCCTGTCTGACTATGGCTTGTGGAAAACATGAAATTGCTCTAATTAATGGATAAAATTAGGTAACTTCTATCAGACTGTGCACATGAAAATGATCCGTGGATGAATCAATTATTTACATTTGCCAGTAAAGAGGCTGATTGGTGGGCTGTCTGACAGAGCTTTAGCCCCAAGAGTCCACTGTCAAGCATATTTAAGTAAAGTGATATTTTCATTTAAATACATAACCACATAATAGCTGTTCTTTTACAATAATCTCTGGCTTAATTCAAACTATTAGCTTTGCCTTCCAATCAATAGTCATTTGAGACAGATAATACTTACACTGTCTTTTCTGTGAACTCAAAGAGGCATAGGCTTATGAGGGTAATCATATAAGCCATTTCAAGTTGTCACTTTTATTTGTATAGAGCTTTTCACAATATTGTTTCAAAGCAGCTCTACAGAAAATCATGCATTAACGAAAAATGAAACTGTAATATCTATAATGTCTTAGAGTGATCATGTAGTTTGATTAAATATGATTGTAAATTGTGTATAAAAATTAAACAATTAAATAATAATTGTATTTAGAACCCCTGTGAGCAAGCTGAAGGTGACTGTGGCAAGGAACACAAAACTCCATAAGATGTTCGTTAATGGAGAAAAATAACCTTGGGAGAAATAAGGCTCACTGTGCCATGTGTCATGTGGCTAAACAACATGAATATAATGCCAATATTAGTTATTTGTGTGCAGTGCAAGTCTTGGTTTAAAATTTGTAAATTAAGTAAGCCTTAAGGTCCAGTGTTTAAATAAAAAAGAAAAGATTTTTTATGAACTTTAAGATTAATGACTAATATCTTTGAAGTCCATCCTGGATTAACTGCAGAAGTTCACATAGATGCATTGTCCTTTGTTAGTTGGCTGATGAAGGCTTTTGTTGCCAATTAAATGATAGTCTATGTATTCCATTTCAAGAGTGTAGTCCATTAATAGACAAAGGTGATGCAGGCAGAGATCAATGAGGTGCACCGCAGTTCAACCGGCAGGTCATTTCGGTGAGGTTCGGTGGGGTCCATCCTAAGTCCATGGTTCAGGCAGTGGCATATGAAGTATCCGATGTCTTACAGTTGGAGTTGGCATCAGTTCATCCTCTGAAGTGATTTTCAGAGGACAGATTGGTATCAAATATAACACCTAAGTTCTTCGCCGTAGAAGACGACCTAACAGTACATCCATTGAGAGTCAAATTATATTTTAGCGGCTTATTTTTATAGGTTTTTGGTCCAATAATTAGTATCTCTGTTTTTTCGGAATTGAAGGAAATTTCTGGCCATCAAATCTTTGATTTCACTGATACACTGCTAATTTGGAGAATTGTGAATTTTCGTTGGGTTTAGAAGAAATATAATGTTGGGTATCGTCTGCATAACAGTGGAAAGTTATTCCATGATTCCTGATAATTTCTCCCAGGGGAAGCATGTATAAGGAGAAAAGCAAGGCCCTAAAACTTATCCCTGCGGCACTCCATACTTAACTTTTGCTTGATTGAACAATTCCTCATTTACACATACAAAGTGGTAGCAGTCTGATAAATTGGAGCTAAACCATGCTAATGGAAGTCCACTAATGCCAACATAATTCTCCTGCCTATTCAAGAGAATGTTGTGATCTATTGTGTCGAATCGAATGCACATAAAGATCTAAAAGCACTAGAAGAGAAATGCAGCTGTTATCAGGTGATAAGAGCAAGTCATTTGTAACTCTGATAAGTGTAGTATCTGTACTTTGATGGGGCCAAAATCCTGACTAAAATTATTCATATATACCATTTCTCTGTAGAAATGAACATTTGAAATGAACTTTTCTAGTATTTTTGACATAAATGGTAGATTTGAAATCATTCTGTAATTAGCCAATTTTCCAGGATCAAGCTGTGGCTTCTTAAGTGGTTTGATAACTGCCATTTTAAAGATTCTTGGGACATGTCCAAAGGATAGCGAGGAGTTTATATTAAGAAGAGGTTCTGAGATTACAAGGAATACCTCTTTTAAGAGCTTAGTTGGTATTGGATCTTACATACATGTTGTGGATTGATTTTTTTTTAATACGTTTTATTAGCTCTTCATGACCTATGACAGCAAAGGATTGAAGCTGCTCATGAGGAAAATTATGAGACACTGTTTTCTGAGGTGCTGTGACAGCTGATTGTATAGTTCCAATTTTATTTCTGATTATTTAAATTTTATCAGTAAAGAAATTCATGAAGTCATTACTATTGTGCTGCAACGGAATATCTGGTTCGGTCGATGCTTTATTCCTAGCCAATTTAGCCACAGTACTGAATAAATGCCTAGGATTGTTGTGGTTATTTTCTAGGAGTTTGCTAAAATATGCTGACCTGGCAGCTTTTAGTGCCTGTCTGTAGCTACAGACACTATCTTTCCATGCACCGCAAAATACCTCTAATTTTGTATTCTTCCACTTGCGCTCCATTTTCCGAGCTGCTCTCTTGAGGGCATGAGTGTGATCATTGTACCATGGTGCTGGGCTTTTTTTCTTGAATATAAATGTATTATCAGACATAGTAAAGATTATAAAACTTTCACCAGTCTGAAAAAAGCCAGACATCACAGTGGGTAAGTCATTTTGTCTCATCCTGATTGACATTCAGAGAGTGCCCAAGAGGGGTTGCTGGGGATAAATGGTTTATTACTGAGAGTTTAATATTTCAATCAGTTTCAGTATGAGCTGACCTAAGGGCTGTCAGTGTACCTGGAATATGTTGGAGAGATCCGAAAATTGAGGGTGTAGTGGAATTTGATGGCAGTTGGGAGGAACGTTGCGGCCACATGCTGAATGATTTTTTAATTTTTTTTTATGGGAATGACAACAAGGCTGTGAGGGATAGACGTACGGTCACTTCAGTGGGCTGTACTGCAGTTTAAAGTGTTTCTGGATCAAGAACACATAGTAGACAAAAAACTCCAGACAACATGAGTTGTGGAAAATCAAATGTGATATAGAAGCTTTTTACAGCTTTATACCATGCGTGCCATTGAAGAGATGGTAAGTCGATCCCTCACAGCCTCATTGTCATTCCCATTAAAAAGATGCTGCTAATGTTAATAAGGTGCCACATGACCAATAAGAATGGAGTGATCCAGACAGCCATGCAATAATGTATTATAATACATGCTCAATGCCAAATTTCACGTGTTATAATATGTGATCAAATTCATTATGCTCTTTAAAGGTGTAACCATGGATAGGTGAGCATAATAATGTATTATATCTGTGGTTACAATTTTCTATGGAAAACCATGATAGATTACAATGTTATTTTAAGAATACTTTTATAATTCATTACATACAGTTTACAGGCTATGTATAAGGTGTCAACAAAATATTGCAAAATAATGTGATTAAAAAAATATCTATTAGCAGCAGCTAATGGGGCAGAGAGGGAGACTGAGAGGGAGGAAGAGAGATGCCCAGTGTCTATCATGTCTACTTTTTAATTTGCAGTCATAGCGGGCTGTTTGAATGTGCACCTGCAGTTGGGGGTTGATGGTAAAGCTGCCTGCAGTGGGGTTAATGCAAGACACATACTGAACATTGTAGATCTCCTTCAACTGCAGCTTACTCCTGTCGTACCTGAGAGGACACAGCGTTCCGTCAGTCACTGAGATGCTACTCACACATGCTGCTCTGTATGCATGCTGTGTCTTTCTCTAAATCCACTGCAGCTCAAAGAAATACACTGACTTCAGCTGTTCTCCTGCACATCTCAGATCTAATAGACACAGCAGAGACACTGCAGAACCCAGAGTAGGCATGTTTTCTTTCAATGACAAAACATCGCCTCCAGTGACTTGCTGCACAACAGTGCAGACAAACAGAACCTCATGTGGCCTTGCGCACTGCATTATCCCCAACGATTTTATGTTGCTTAACAATATAAACCCTTATGTAACAAATTCCATTAATGTAGCAATTCAATTCTCCACCTGGGCAAAGGTAGCAATGTGTCACAATCATAACTAGCATGTCCATTGTGTAAAATAGCTTAAAGCCATCAGGGCAAGCTTGTGCCTCTCGGGGAATGACTCTAGCCATGAAATGGAATGATATGGCTGTTAGGGTGTGCTTAAAGGTAGATTGTTTAATAAATCATTGTGATGCTCAGGCTCAGCTCGAAAAGCATTTGAGCCCAGGTGTGAGTGCCAGTGGTTGTAGTCCATGTGTAGATGGATCAGGGTGTGAGGCTGAACAGTGCCATACGCGTCCACCTCCGGCATTTTCATATCATCGATGAAGTAGCAGAACCTTTTACTCCCAGGTGGGCCGTAGTTCCTCCCTACCTTCTTCTCTAAAGGTAATTTTTTTTTCTAATTGCTTATTAACACAAATTTTTTATTAAATCAAATGCAACTATTTAAATAGTTATGAGTACACCAGACATTGCCTCATCAAAATGAAACATGGCAGAGAAGAAAAAGGACGAAATCAGCACATCAAATGTCCCTATTATAATTAAACTTAAAATCAAAGATTTGTGGCTTTGTGCTTATCTGTTAGTTTTGATGCCATCCATATGAGAGTGTATACCTGACAAATGATGAAATCATCTTTTATCAGATATCCAAATTTAGAATTTAGTATTCTTTTTCATGAAAACAGATTAAAAGCACTCTGGAATGAGAATGTCCCTCCCCCAAGTTCCACCTGTTTCTGACTTTCAATAGCAAGTAGCAAATCATGGTTCACTAATTGACAATCAAATATGTCAATAAAGGACAGAAAACTGCACTTGTCAAGCCATTTCATGGGGTTTTTAAACCTGTGTTTAATTATTATTTTTTTAAATATAAAAATAGGTAACTCTTGGCTATAACCTACTGATTGTAAAGTGTAATGTATGTTCTCTTTCTTTCTCTGTGAATAAACAGTGGTGAGAGAGAAAGGAGCAAATACAGGTGCATCTCAATAAATTAGAATGTCGTGGAAAAGTTCATTTATTTCAGTAATCCAACTCAAATTGTGAAACTCGTGTATTAAATAAATTCAATGCACACAGACTGAAGTAGTTTAAGTCTTTGGTTCTTTTAATTGTGATGATTTTGGCTCACATTTAACAAAAACCCACCAATTCACTATTTCAAAAAATTAGAATATGGTGACATGCCAATCAGCTAATCAACTCAAAAAACCTGCAAAGATTTCCTGAGCCTTCAAAATGATCTCTCAGTTTGGTTCACTAGGCTACACAATCATGGGGAAGACTGCTGATCTGACAGTTGTCCAGAAGACAATCATTGACACCCTTCACAAGGAGGGTAAGCCACAAACATTCATTGCCAAAGAAGCTGGCTGTTCACAAAGTGCTGTATCCAAGCATGTTAACAGAAAGTTGAGTGGAAGGAAAAAGTGTGGAAGAAAAAGATGCACAACCAACCGAGAGAACCGCAGCCTTATGAGGATTGTCAAGCAAAATCGATTCAAGAATTTGGGTGAACTTCACAAGGAATGGACTAAGGCTGGGGTCAAGGCATCAAGAGCCAGCACACACAGACGTGTCAAGGAATTTGGCTACAGTTGTCGTATTCCTCTTGTTAAGCCACTCCTGAACCACAGACAATGTCAGAGGCGTCTTACCTGGGCTAAGGAGAAGAAGAACTGGACTGTTGCCCAGTGGTCCAAAGTCCTCTTTTCAGATGAGAGCAAGTTTTGTATTTCATTTGGAAACCAAGGTCCTAGAGTCTGGAGGAAAGGTGGAGAAGCTCATAGCCCAAGTTGCTTGAAGTCCAGTGTTAAGTTTCCACAGTCTGTGATGATTTGGGGTGCAATGTCATCTGCTGGTGTTGGGCCATTGTGTTTTTTGAAAACCAAAGTCACTGCACCCGTTTACCAAGACATTTTGGAGCACTTCATGCTTCCTTCTGCTGACCAGCTTTTTAAAGATGCTGATTTCATTTTCCAGCAGGATTTGGCACCTGCCCACACTGCCAAAAGCACCAAAAGTTGGTTAAATGACCATGGTGTTGGTGTGCTTGACTGGCCAGCAAACTCACCAGACCTGAACCCCATAGAGAATCTATGGGGTATTGTCAAGAGGAAAATGAGAAACAAGAGACCAAAAAATGCAGATGAGCTGAAGGCCACTGTCAAAGAAACCTGGGCTTCCATACCACCTCAGCAGTGCCACAAACTGATCATCTCCATGCCACGCCAAATTGAGGCAGTAATTAAAGCAAAAGGAGCCCCTACCAAGTATTGAGTACATATACAGTAAATGAACATACTTTCCTGAAGGCCAACAATTCACTAAAAATGTTTTTTTTATTGGTCTTATGATGTATTCTAATTTTTTGAGATAGTGAATTGATGGGTTTTTGTTAAATGTGAGCCAAAATCATCACAATTAAAAGAACCAAAGACTTAAACTACTTCAGTCTGTGTGCATTGAATTTATTTAATATACGAGTTTCACAATTTGAGTTGAATTACTGAAATAAATGAACTTTTGCATGACATTCTAATTTATTGAGATGCACCTGTACATGGGTGAACATGCTGCAGATTGATAAATATCAGCCCAACAGATTGCAAAGGCAGTGGAGGACAACAGCACAAACACTTTGAGAAATGTACCCTGGGTATATGGATCAGATCACAAAAAAATCTGTCAATGTTCAAAAAGCACTGATGTTACGCTTTCAGAAGCATCTTCTCAATGAAATGAACAAAGCAATTTGTCTCATTTGAAGGTGCACAAACAAACCCTGTAACATGGCTGAAGTAGTGTAGTAGTTAAAGGGAACATTTTTGATGGTGTAATTCTCAGGGTCCAAGGAACTGAGCTTGTCTCCCACTAGAAAAGACCTTCCAATGCCAGCATTTCCCACCAGCATTACTGGTCGCCTCCTCTCCAACAGACGGTCCATGAAATAGCGCACACGGATGGCCTCTGTAGTGTGGATGAGGCAGGCCTGGAGGAGACACACACGGTTCAGTTCTAATGTCCATCATTTATAAATAACTTAATTCCAACAACAGCTAATGTTACAGATATCATGACTTAAGCTCTGTTCCAAAACTTAGTGAGATTCCTATGTAGTCAGCATTTTAAGCATTATAGGTACATTCTGGATGAAAAGGCTATTCCATAATTATGCTGTCTTGTTTTGATAAAACTCTCAGGTAGAATAGACCTTATTCACAACAGTGCCCTCTTTGTTTTTTTTTTTTTTTTTTTTATGGGAATGACAACAAGGTTGTGAGGGATAGATGTACTGTCCCTTCAATGGGCTGTATTGCAGTTTAAAGTGTTTCTGGATCATTCCGCGGACAAAACACTGAAAAAAATATATTTTCAAGAACACCCAGTAGACAAAAAACTCCAGACAACATGAGTTATGGAAAATCACAGCTTTATACCATGCGTGCCATTGAGGAGATGGTAAGTCGATCCCTCACAGCCTCATTGTCATTCCCATTAAAAAGATGCTGCTACTATTAATAAGGTCTATTTAATGTATCCTGCAACAAGCTCAGAGGCAAAACAAACAATTTTTTTGTAATACTGTAAATATACATATTTACTATATATAAAAGTAGATCAATGTAATTTAAAATGTAATGTTAATCCCGGACAAGCCCCCCTTTACATTAGAGATTGATGCTAGCACACTGGGAGCTGGGGCAGTGTTCTTAAAGTAGGAAGCGGAAAGAGTGGATCATCCAATCTCATATTTTTTCACGAAAATGTAATCGTCACCAAGCAAATTATAGTAAGATTGAAAAGCAGCTTTGGAACACTTTGAAATCTAAATTGGTTCTACATCGATACCCATGGTTGTTTACAGACCATAATCCCCTTGTTTCTCTCAGTCAAATGTATAACACCAGAGATTGATGTGTTGGTCAGTGTTGGTGCAAGGTTTTAATTTACAAATCTGCCACAAGAAAGGCATTGATACTGTAGTGGCTGATGCTTCGTCCAGGGTATAAAAAATGTTTTGGTTTAAACTTTGTTTAAATGTTCTAAGGGTGTGAGTGTTTCGAGCCAGATTGTAAAATCATTTGGGGAGGGGTTGTTGGGTATTTCTTGCTCTTGTCCTCTTGCTTCTCTTTCTCCACCAGTCACTCTCTGTAGGTACAAGTTTCTATTTCTGATTGGCTTTTTTTTCTGCAAGTTTTCTCCTGTTTTTAGCTTGGAGGTGGAATGTTGTTACTCTATGACGATGCACTACACAGATGGCTTTCGCAGTTGCACACAATCTCTGTGTTTATATCACTGTCACCCGCTGAACACATTTACATATGTGCCCTTGACGGGAAGGATAGGGTGGCGGATGCTGCGAATGCACACCCCCCCACCACCACCAAAAAGAGTAGTTGGGGTCCCCCGTATGCCTGTGCATTAATAAAACCCTGCTTATAAGGTTCTATTTCAATTAGAATGCTGCCTAACACTCTGTCTACACCGGATGCGTGCAGCGTGTCACATTAAAAAGCGATAGAACCCATTTTAATTAATTATGCTGTCTACACTGGAAGTGTCCGTTGCGGCATGTCGTGATGCGCCGACAGTTTTGCGCTGCATGCGCTGGCGCTACTCCTGCCAACAACACAATTAATCGGTTTAGAACATTTGCGCCCCGTGTAGACAGGGTGTTAGAAAGAAGCTTTTGTCAGACTTTTGTCCCTGCTGAATGACCAATATATGCAAACCAACAGAAACGGCAAATAAACATCAATACAAACCTGGAGAGGTATTTCTGGATCCATCTCAAATTTCGGAACCATTTTTGACCATGGCTTAATTTTTTTTTTTTTTTTTGTCTCGGGATCAGTGTAGTAATCAAACACAGTACCTTGAGGTGGGAACCTTACGATTCACCACTTACTGAATTCCACGCTGTAATCCATGAGCTGGAGTGAAAGCATACAGAAATTACGGCTGAAGATAGTTGCTGTGCTAAAACATTCATTATTCATTTTGAACTAAGGTGAAATTTAAAAAACAAAAAAGGTTCATTATGTTGGATAACAGGAAACAACAACAACAAAAAAAAAAAAATACAGACGTTTGTATGAGCTTTGTGATAGTTAATTTTTAAAATGTGTTTGGACTTGATTGACATGAATAAAGCTTTGTTCACACGGCACACAAACACATATTGGTCTTCAAATCCGATTTTTAGGACCACCAGTGCTCATTGTTATTTTAAAAACTGATGAAATCTGATCTGTCTGACAGACAGTCATGGCCGTAACCAGCTTTGAGGTCACCGAGGTCTGAACATCTGTAAATTTTTCATTAAAAAAAACTATATACAACTGATTAAAAAAATTTGCAGTTGAAAACTTCTCCTTTTGAGTGTCTGCATGTATAATTAAGTTTAGACAGTGGGCTAGATTGTTTAGTGTCCAATGTGTGCAAGAGAGTCGTAAGTGAGGGTGCAGGTGCAGCCCCTCCCACCCAATACTTTATGTATATACAGTACTGTGCAAAAGTTTTAGGCACTTGTGAAAAATGTTGCATAGTGAGGATATCTTCAAAAATAATGAAATAAATAGTTTTCATTTGTCACTTAATGTCATACAAAGTCCAGTAAACATAAAAAAAGCCAAATCAATATTCGGTGTGACCACCTTTGCCTTTAAAGCAGCACCAATTCTCCTAGGTTATTTTCCTTTTACTTGGTTGTTGGCAGATAGGATGTTCCAAGCTTCTTGGAGAATTCACCACAGTTCTTCTATCTATTTAGGCTGTCTCAATTGCTTCTGTCTCTCTATGTAACCTCAGACAGACACGATGTTCAGTGGGGGGCTTTGTGTGGGCCATGACATCTGTTGCAGGGCTCCCTGTTCTTCTATTCTAATCTTTTCTATTTGCAAAAATAATGTTTGGGAGTCTAACATTTATATTTCCTATTGACACCGGATCATTGGATCATCCAGATCACATCCTAATACCAGCTGTAAATGGGGTCTAAATGACCTCTGCCTTCATATGCGAATGCTACAGAACCACTTCCGGCGGAAGTTCATCCCATGCCCGTTTCCCCAATAAGACCCCAGGAATAAGGTGGATAGTAATGATGTATCAGCACGATGCCAAGAGCCTTTCTCATACAACAACTGAAAATAGCTGTCAGTGTGTAGAGAAATGTAGAAAACTGGAAATGTTGCACTGTAATTCCCTTTGGCTAAAAGTGCCTGGCATTTTCCAATCTGAGCATTTAGACTGAGATGCATTCCAAAAAGATTAGATTTAAACTGGATTTTAATTCACATATGGATGTGGTTTACATCTGGGATGTTATGTGCTATTTTATTGTTTAAACTACAAAAAAAAAAAAAAAAAAAAAAAAAAATTAAAGGATTTGAGTCAGATGCAATAAAAAATCTGATTTTTGTCTTTCTGAGCAAAGCCTAAAGGGCTCAGGCAACAGTTCAAGTTACATTTTATCCAACCTGATCCTGCAGCATCGTCCCTCCAAAGGCCCAAACAGCTGAAAAGACAAAGTAGAGCTCATAGAGATCTTTATGGCAGTCTGGAGGGTTGTGTTCTGGGATAAGAAGACACTCTAGGGGGTAGCAGAGCATCTGAACCATATTCTGCTCAGGAATCTGGATGATTTTCTTGAACCTGTTCAGAGGAGAGATAGAAGTCCTGTAACATTTTAAAAAGTGAGTGCGTACTGCAGTTGTTACCTTGACAAGCTATTTCTACCTGATCTGACCCTTTAAAACTACTTTCATTGCAGTAACCTTGTGTATTTAGGTTGATCCAGTCATACATGAAGCACTTTTTAGGATCCCAGAGAAATATATATATATACACACACACACACATACACACAGTACTGTGCAAAAGTCTTAGGCACATAAGATGCTTCACAAAAGCATTTGTCTTAAGATGGGTATTTATATCTTCAGCTTTAGTGTGTCAATAGGAAATATAAATGTTAGACTCCTAAACATTACTTTTGCAAACAGAAAAGATTAGAATAGAAGAACAGGGAGCCCTGCAACAGATGTCATGGCCCCCACAAAGCCCCCCACTGAACAAGTTTTGAAATGGATTACTTGGACTGAATAATAAAGAAAAGCAGCTAATAAGTGCCCAGTATTGATGAGAACTCCTTCAATACTGTTTAAAAAGCATCCCAGGCTAATACCTCAAGAAGCTAGTTGAGAAAATGTCAAGAGTACATTTCCGCAAATTCGATTCAAAAGGGTGACAAAAGATGCTAAAATATAACATAGTTTTAATTTATTTTGGATTTTTTTTTAGTCACAACATAATTCCTATAGTTACATTTCTGTTCTTCCATAGTTTTGATGACTTTACTATTATCCTTAGATGTGAAAAAAAATAATAATAAAGAATGAGCAAGTGACCCTAAACTTTTGACTAGTAGTGTATATATATATATATATATATATATATATATATATATATATATATAAGTCTTAGGCACATAAGATGCTTCGCAAAAGCATTTGTCTTAAAGGAATAGTTCACCCATAAATGAAAATTTGCTGATAATTTACTCACCCTCAGGCCATGACGTAAGATCGTTGGTAAGGTCACGCATCACGTGGAGGAGTCAGGAAGCGCGTCATTGTTTACAAGAGAAACTTGTGCCGTTCACAAACCAAAACAGTCCAAAACAATTTAAAAACAATAAAAAATAAATAAAAAAACATTTCCAAATAATAATAATAATAAAAAACTATGTAAACAATGACAAGCTTCCTGACTCCTCCTCCCCGTGACATGTGACCTTACCAGCGAGCTTACGTCATCCCTCTCATGAGCGCACGTCACAGAGATGTACGGAAGCGAACATATGTAGTTAAAAAGTATATAAGTATTGTTTTGTTTCTCAAAATAATCAATCGTTTGGATTAAGAAGAACTTTATTTGTCCACTGGAGTCGTGTGGATTATTTTGATGCACCCTAAATATGCATTTTGGACAGTCAAAAAATGGAGGACATTCACTTGCATTGTTTGGAGAAGGAGGCCTGAAATGAAATCCTAAAAGTCTTAAATTCTGTTTTGATGAAGAAAGAAACTCAGATACATCTTGGATGGCCTGAGGGTGAGTAAATTATCAGCAAATTTTCATTTTTGGGTGAACTACTCCTTTAAGATGGTTATTTATATCTTCGGCTTTAGTGTGTCAATAGGAAATATAAATGTTTGACTCCCAAACATTATTTTTGCAAATAGAAAAGATTAGAATAGAAGAACAGGGAGCCCTGCAACAGATGTCATGGCCCCCACAAAGCCCCCCACTGAACATCGTGTCTGTCTGAGGTTACATATAGAGACATAAGCAATTGAGACAGCCTAAATAGATAGAAGAACTGTGGCAAATTCTCCAAGAAGCTTGGAACATCCTATCTGTCAACAACCAAGAAAAACTGTGTCCAGGTGTACCTAGGAAAATTGGTGCTGTTTTAAAGGCAAAGGTGGTCACACCAAATATTGATTTAGCTTTTTATGTTTACTGGACTTTGTATGACATTAAGTGATAAATTAAAACTATTTACTTTATTATTTTTGAAGACATCCTCACTACGCACAATTTTTCCACAAGTGCCTAAAACTTTTGCACAGTACTGTATATGTATATACATATATATATACACAGTGCATCTGGAAAGTATTCACAGCGCTTCACTTTTTCCACATGTTGTTATGTTACAGCCTTATTCCAAAATGGATTAAATTCTTTATTTTCCTCAAAATTCAACAAAAAAAAAAAAAATACCCCATAATGACAACGTGAAAGAAGTTTGTTTGAAATCTTTGCAAATTTATTACAAAAAAATAAATAAAATAAAATACAAAAAAATAATATCACATGTACATACGTATTCACAGCCTTTGCTCAGTACTTTGTTGAAGCACTTTTGGCACCAATTACAGCCTCAAGTCTTTTTGAGTATGATGCTACAAGCTTGGCACACCTATTTTTGGGCAGTTTCTCCCATTCTTCTTTGCAGAACCACTCAAGCTCCATCAGGTCGGATGGGGAGCGTCAGTGCACAGCCATTTTCAGATCTCTCCAGAGATGTTCAATCGGGTTCAAGTCTGGGCTCTGGCTGGACCACTCAAGGACATTCACAGAGTTGTCCCGTAGCCACTCCTTTGTTATCTTGGCTGTGTGCTTAGGGTCGTTGTCCTGTTGGAAGATGAACCATCACCCCAGTCTGAGGTCCAGACCGCTCTGGAGCAGGTTTTCGTCAAGGATGCCTCTGTACATTGCTGCATTCATCTTTCCCTCGATCCTGACTAGTCTCCCATTTCCTGCCGCTGAAAAACATCCCCACAGCATGACGCTGCCACCACCATGCTTCACTGTAGTGATGGTATTGGCCAGGTGATGAGCGGTGCCTGGTTTCCTCCAGACATGACGCTTGCCATTCAGGCCAAAGAGTTCAATCTTTGTTTCATCAGACCAGAGAATTTTGTTTCTCATGGTCTGAGAGTCCTTCAGGTGCCTTTTGGCAAACTCCAGGCAGGCTGTCATGTGCCTTTTACTGAGGAGTGGCTTCCGTCTGGCCACTCTACCATACAGGCCTGATTGGTGGAGTGCTGCAGAGATGGTTGTTCTTCTGGAAGGTTCTCCTCTCTCCACAGAGAAACGCTGGAGCTCTGTCAGAGTGACCATCGGGTTCTTGGTCACCTCCCTGACTAAGGCCCTTCTCCCCCGATCGCTCAGTTTGGCCAGGCGGCCAGCTCTATTAAGAGTCCTGATGGTTCCAAACTTCTTCCATTTACAGATGATGGAGGCCACTGTGCTCATTGGGATCTTCAATGCTGCAGAAATGTTTCTGTACCCTTCCCCAGATCTGTGCCTTGATACAATCCTGTCTCGGAGGTCTACAGACAATTCCTTAGACTTCATGGCTTGGTTTGTGCTCTGACATGCACTGTTAACTGTGGGACCTTATATAGACAGGTGTGTGCCTTTCCAAATCATGTCCAATCAACTGAATTTACCACAGGTGGACTCCAATCAAGTTGTAGCGACATCTCAAGGATGATCAGTGGAAACAGGATGCATCTGAGCTCAATTTTGAGCGTCATGGCAAAGTCTGTGAATACTTATGTACATGTGAATTTTTTTCATTTTTTATTTTTAATAAATTTGCAAAGATTTCAAACAAACTTCTTTCATGTTGTCATTATGGGGTATTGTTTGTAGAATTTTGAGGAAAATAATGAATTTAATCCATTTTGGAATAAGGCTGTAACATAACAAAATGTGGAAAAAGTGAAGCGCTGTGAATACTTTCTGGATGCACTGTATATTGTCTATTGTGTATTCTATATATACTTTTTTCTTTTCGATATTTATCTATTTTTTTATTAAATTTTAATACATTTTTGAAAGTCTTGTTGCTGTATTTGTATTGTTGTGTACTGGAAGCTCCTGTCACCAAAACAAATTCCTTGTATGTGTAAGCATACTTGGCAATAAAGCTCATTCTGATTCTGATTCTGATTCTGATATTATCCCAGTGAACAACATGGGCTGCAGCCCATTGGCCCAACCAATAGGTGGCCCAGGGAACAGGAGATCAAAAGGTGAAGTGGCTAATTTTTGCACAATCGGCAACATTATATAATAAGATTGTTTCCAGACAGGTTTTCCAAACGCTTCTGCTGCCCTTTCTGCCCCGCCCCATCTTCCCTTGTTCAGTCAAAAACAGGTAGGTTCCACCCACTGATATATATATATATATATATATATATATATATATATATATATATATAGAACTGCATGCAGGAGATGAAGCCACCAGAAGTGTTCAAGCGGCCATCTTTGTATGCCCAAACTGCCATAAAGCCTCAATGACTGACAGACGAAAACACCCCCGTTTCACCGTCTCTGACCTGCAGATACGACAGTTGCATTTTGCCCTCTAATGATAATCATGTTTAATGTTTAATTTGCTTGTTATGGATAATATTTGTTACGAGGGAGAAGATATACGTGGATTGTGATGTCAGAGCATTCACCTGCCCCGGTGTTTAGTCTATCAGCACAACAATCATCAAAGGAAGTGGGAAAACTGTCCACAAGTTGTAATGTAAGTAGGAAAAGCTGTAATATTTGCTTGTTTAGGGTGACAATACATCCTTACCCTCGAAAGGGACTTTAAAAAAGTCAGACCGGGATTTCTAAATCGCTCAAAATGCCTGGGATTTGCCTGTTTTTTATAGTGATGTGCTACCAATGTCTGTTGGTATCTTACCTCAGTTTCAGTTAACTTGTTTACGTTCAGCTGATCTGTTCGCTGATAAAGTTTGTTAGTGGTGGATACTGTTTGATATATAGTAGATATACAGAAGTTTACATACACTTAAGTTGAAGTCATTAAAATTAATTTTTTAACCACTCCACAGATTGCATATTAGCACACTATAGTTTTGGCAAGTCGTTTAGGACATCTACTTTGTGCATGACACAAGTAATTTTTTCCAACAATTGTTTACAGACAGACTGTTTCACTTTTAATTGACTATATCACAATTCCAGTGGGTCAGAAGTTTACATACACTAAGATAACTGTGCCTTTAAGCAGCTTGGAAAATTCCAGAAAATGATGTCAAGCCTTAAGACAATTAGCCAATTAGCTTCTGATAGGCTAATTGGCTAATTGGAGTCAATTGGTGGTGTACCTGTGAATATATTTTAAGGCCTACCTTCAAACTCATTTCCTCTTTGCTTGACATCATGGGAAAATACAAATAAATCAGCCAAGACCTCAGAAAAAAAGATTGTGGACCTCCACAAGTCTGGTCATCCTTGGGAGCAATTTCCAAATGCCTGAAGGTACCACGTACAAACAATAGTACGCAAGTATAAACACCATGGGACCACGCAGCCATAATACTGCTTAGGAAGGAGACACATTCTGTCTCCTTGAGATGAACATAGTTTGGGGCGAAAAGTGCAAATCAATCCCAGAACAACAGTAAAGGACCTTGTGAAGATGCAGGAGGAAACAGGTAGACAAGTATCTATATCCTCAGTAAAACGAGTCCTATATCGACATAACCTGATAGGCTGCTCAGCAAGGAAGAAGCCACTGCTCCAAAACCACCATAAAAAAGTCAGACTACAGTTTGCAAGTGTACATGGGGACAAAGATTTTACTTTTTGAAGAAATGTCCTCTGGTCTGATGAAACAAAAATTGAACTATTTGGCCATAATGACTATCATTATGTTTGGAGGAAAAAGGGTGAGGCTTGCAAGCCGAAGAACACCATCCCAATCGTTAGGCATGGGGGTGGCAGAATCATGTTGTGGGGGTGCTTTGCTGCAGGAGGGACTGGTGCACTTCACAAAATGGATGGCATCATGAAGAAGGAAAATTATGTGGATATATTGAAGCAACATCTCAAGACATCAGCCAGGAAGTTAAAGCTCGGTCACAAATAGGTCTTCCAATTGGACAATGACCCCAGGCGTACCTCCAAAGTTGTGGCAAAATGGCTTAAGGACAACAAAGTCAAGGTATTGGAGTGGCCATCACAAAGCCCTGACCTCAATCCGTTAGGAAATTTGTGGGCAGAACTGAAAAATTGTGTGCGAGCAAGGAGGCCTACAAACCTGACTCAGTTACACCAGTTCTGTCTGGAGGAATGGGCCAAAATTCCAGCAGCTTATTGTGAGAAACTTGTGGAAGGCTACCCAAAATGTTTGACCCAAGTTAAACAATTTAAAGGCAATGCTGCCAAATACTAACAAAGTTTATGTAAACTTCTGACCCACTGGGAATCTGATGAAAGAAAGAAATCTGAAATAAATAATTCTCTCTACTATTATTCTGACATTTCACATTCTTAAAATAAAGCAGTGATGTCAGGGATGTCAGGAATTGTGAAAAACTGAGTTTAAATGTATTTGGCTAAGGTGTATGTAAACTTCTGACTTCAACTTTACATAACTTGCTCGGGCTTTCAAGAAACAGGAAAAATTCCCGGCTTTAAATAAATAATTACATGTGTAGGACATTTGCATTGTAGGGATGTACATGCAGATTTCAGATATAACATCGGTGATTAAATGAGTAATATTTACTTGCTGAAATGAGATGATTTCCTATTAAATCAGTAGGGACATTGGAATGTTTGGGCATAGCAATATGACGGTGCAGTGGCTTCACTAATATGACGTCATGAGCAATCCAGTTCTATATATATATTCAGTGGTTCCACCCCAAACTCACACCACTGGTTGAGCTAAAAGTAGATATGTTGAACCACTCAAAAAAACAGAGCTGTGTTTTGGTAGTTTGGTAGGTGGTTTGGTACTCTCTGGGGATGACAACCTACGAATGTCCTACTTATAGTTGGTTTAGTTGCATTTCTGATCTAAAGGAACTTTCTAGTCAAATCACTTAATTCACCCTCAGTTTCAAATAAAATTGTTGCACACTGAAACTGGGTAAAATTGTCCGATATTTACATCTCTGCTGAACGGTTTCTGTGGTAGTAATTTTACTGCATGGTAAATTACCCTGACTGACATGGGTTATTTTTGTACATGTCCATGCTTGTTGCAGCCTATATGACATGCTTTCAAGGGCTCATGTATTTACTATGTGCTCCTGATAGGAAAAATTATGGCATTTTTTGTCACTGATGAGTCTGCCGTGCTTTTCTTGGCCCTTTGGTCACATCTATGTGGGTTTGGTTTATCTGCTAAAAATGGTGCTAGAAGTGCATTTAAGAAGGCTTAGCTTATAAATATTAATTAGTCAATGCTGATGTTGCTTAATCTTCATAGAGCTTTTAGTCACACAAACTAATTAATATTAACAAGCCAAGCATTAGCCCATGGGCCTGGTGGGCTTAAGGTTATCACAGCTGTAAAAACTTCCCATGATATTCAATAGAGAAGGAAACATCCAGTAACATTACCTTGACCTGAGAGTATCAAGGCATGTTGGGAGGTACTTGTCAAATAAAATGGTCAGATTGGCCTTCTCTGATTGGACTTCTCTCCTGTCAATCCAGCTTGACACCGGAGGATTTCAGCCTAAATCAGCAGGGTTGATGTATAAAATGCCTGTGTGGAGACATACCAAAAAAAAAAAAAAAAAAAATCTTACAGATTCGGTTTAAAGTTTGTAGTTTGGATCTGTTTTCCTTAGAGTGTTTTCCTTAGAATCTCTTATTTATTAGCTCAGTTTGGATCCTGATTCTTGTAGATTGGATCTTGTTTCTTAGAATCTTCTCTTATTTATTAGCTCAGTTTTGATCCTGATTTTTGAAGATTGGATCTTGTTTCTTAGAATCTTTTCTTATTAGCTCATTTCATTAGTTCAGTTTGGATCCTGATTCTTACAGTTTGGATCTTGTTATGTAGAATCTTGTCTGATTTATTGGCTCTGTTGTGTGCTGCTAGGAAGGCAACAGAGGAAACAGTTGAAGAGAAGAGAAGGGCAAACACTGACCAGCTCTGGAGACAGTTGCCGGAGTGGCAGTGCGTAGGTGGCTAATCTCAAACACCAGCCTCATGGTCTGGTTCAGAGGAATTCTCTCATTACTCACCAGTGTCAGCACCTACAGTGTCACACATACACACACACAGCTGTCATCTCCACAAAATGAAAGAACAAAGCCCATCGCTAAAGGTCAATTAAAGGTGAAGCCCGTTTTCATGCGTTTTGGCTGTATGAAGCTGAACGAGTTTTATAAAGATATTTGAATGCTATATTGAACTGGAGTTCTGGCTGTCCTGGCTTTACCTTGTTATCATCCATTACTGTGTTCAGTGACTCAATCCACATTGGATCAATATCGCCATCCAGGACAATCCACTTGGGCCCACTGTGACTGATGCTGGCCAGCTCACGCATGATATTAGAAAACAGCCCTGGGGGGAGAAAGCACTTGATGAATCTCACATTCGGCTGTGCGTCACGCCACAAACCATTGTGATGGAACTGCTGCGCCTTTCAAAAGGCAAAAGAGCAAAACAACAGCAGCCCTCACCATCTTTCCATTTGTGCATGGCTGGATTTATAATGCCGAACAGCTCGTTGTTGGTGACTGCTTTGGGGTTGAGATCGGCCCATACAGACCAATGCTTCATGTTCTGGTGTGTCTTATGGAGAGATCTGAGGACCTGGGATTTGCCGGTGCCGGCATTGCCCACAATGAACATGGAATGACGAACGGCCAACAGCTCCTCCAGCTGAACCACCTGAGAGAACCCTGAAGAACAGAGCTTTATTATAAAGAAAAGGCCATAAAGTTGCTTTGCTCAATGTTTTGTTGTCTTTCTTTTTTTCTATAAAACAGTACACAGGAGAAACAAACTAGCTTGGCTGGATAAAATCAGCTTTTCTCTGATCTTGAAAATGTATCTAGTGGTTTTTAACATCAGTGTGATTTCCTGTTCATGCCTGATATTTCAAAGCAAAAAAACAACAAAAGTTAAATAAAATGTTTTCCCTGTCCTGTTCAATGGCAAAAGTAGCAGCAACAAAACTTGCTGCACCAAGAAGTGCATGTTCAGCTTATTTTTAATTTAACTTTTAATTTGCATTGGAGTTAAGGCATAAAGCAATGTCCACTATCAAATATCCCCAAACTTGTCTTCATACCCACAAGTATTTAAAAGTTGTTAATGGGACTGGACTGTCTGAAAATAATTGTCTTTTTTTTGTTTGTTTGTTTGTTTATTTTTGGCATATGTGAAATATAGTCCTCAGATCCATGTAGTGTTAGGAAGTAAACACATTCACATAAATCAGTTATTTCGAACTGTTCGAAGGAATTGGTTCAATGAATCGACATCACAAGTTTTGAAGTCACGGAAGTCAGCTCTCTTTTCAAGTGAACATTCAGCATTTGTGAGCCGAGTTTGGATGAGAGACGGCCAGTGCTGAAATCTTCCTCAATTATCGACAAACTGTTAGCGAATGGCTGTTTAAATAGTTTAATATCCCAGCAATAGACCTTATTCACAGTAGTGCCATCTTTGATTTTTGATGGGAATGACAACGGGGCTGTGAGGGATAGACATACAGTTTCTTCAATGGGCTGTACTACAGTTTAAAGTGTTTTTGGATCATTCCGTGGACCAAAAATATCTTTCCAAGAACATTCAGTAGACAAAAAACTCCAATCAGCATGATCTGTGGAAAATCAGATAGGATCTAGTAGCGTCTTTATATCGTCTGTGCAATTAAAGAGATGGTAAGTCTATCCCTCACGGTTACGTTTATAAATCAAAGATGGTGCTACTGTCAATACGGTCTATACAGTTTTCATTTAAGTTTAAAACTTCTCTGTTTACCTTTGTGTTAACAACACATTTGGCATTAATGTATGACTGAAACATTCATCTGTTTTTTTTTTTGTTTTTTTTATGATTTAATTTATATTGCTTAATGGCAAAAACACTACACACAATAAAAAGGCCTATATACCACTAGTACATTTTTTATTTAATCTTTCTTTTAAGACATAAATGAGAACAGTAAACAGCTACAAAATTGCAGGATAGCGGGAACGTTTTTTTAAGTTGAAAGTGAGCAGTAAAATTCAGTTAGTATAAGGAATATTTCGGGTTCAGTACAAGTTAAGCTCAATTGACCGCATTTCTGGCATAATGTTGAAAAACACAAAAAATTATTTCAACTTGTCTCTCCTTGTCTCTTAAAAAAAAAAAAAAAAAAAATGCTAGTGCTTTAATTAAATTACAAGCATCACATTTCTGCCTTTAAACCCTCCAAAGATTTACCCCATTCACTTCCACTGTAAGTGTCTCAATGTAACCTTGATTTTTATTTTATTTTTTTTTTTTTTAAGAAAATGAGATAAATATTATATATTTATTTATTTGTGTCAGTTTACATTATGCCAAAAATTATGTTAATTGAGCTTAACTTGCATTAAACCTGAAAAAAATATTCCTCTTGCTGGAGCCCCGCACAGACCTCTAGTTGGGGTACTTGAGTTCGGACTCGTACTCGTCTTGTCATGGACTCTGATGCAATTTTACTCAGACTTGACTCGGACTCAAACCTTTCAGACTTGTGATATTTTTATGAGTCCGGCTGAGTCCATGGCATTTGTGATGCAATGAAAAACAAACAAACAAACAAAAATTATAATGTAACATAGGGTGACCACACGTCCTCTTTTCTCCAGACATGTCCTCTTTTTCAGACCTGAAAAAAGCATCCGGTCAGGATTTCAAAATTGTCTCTAAATGTCTGGGATTTGGCTTTGTTTTCATATTGATGTGCTCTCTACAGTTAATACTATCATACATTCTGTGTATTTGATACTGCACATCAGTTTTCACACGTATATGTCCTTCCGTGTGATTATTCTGGCTGAGAGCAGCAGCGCTCACTCTTTCAAAGTACTTTTTTAACTCTCTCACCCACGCGCCCATGCTGTACACTAGCAGCCAAAAGTTTGGAATAATGTAGAGATTTTGCTCTTATGGAAAGTATTTGGTAATTTTATTCACCAAAGTGGCATTCAACTGATCACAATGTATAGTCAGGATATTAATAACATGAAAAATTACTATTATAATTTGAAAAACATTTTCAGACATCCAAACTTAAACTATTTCAAAGAGTTCTCATCAAAAAATCCTCCACGTGCAACAATGACAGCTATGCAGATCCTTGGCATTCTAGCTGTCAGTTTGTCCAGATACTCAGATGACATTTCACCCCACGCTTCCTGTAGCACTTGCCATAGATGTGGCTGTCTTGTCGGGCATTTCAAGTATCGTATAGCCTTCATTCCTCAAAACAATGATTGACTGATGAGTTTCTAGAGAAAGCTGTTTCTTTTTTTTGCCATTTTTGACCTAATATTTACCTTAAGACATGCCAGTCTATTGCATACTGTGGCAACTCAAAAACAAACAATGTTAAGCTTCATTTAATGAACCAAATAGCTTTCAACTGTGTCTGATATAATGGCAAGTGATTTTCTAGTACCAAATTAGCAATTTAGCATGATTACTCAAGGATAAGGTGTTGGAGTGATGGCTGCTGGAAATGGGGCCTGTCTAGATTTGATCAAAAATGACTTTTTTCAAAAAGTGATGGTGCTGTTTTTTACCTCAGTAATGTTCTGACTATATTTTGTGATCAGTTGAATGCCACTTTGGTGAATTAAAGTACCAATTCCTTCCGAAAGGAAGGAAAGAACGAAAGCAAAATCTGTACATTATTCCAAACTTTTGGCCACCAATGTATGTGTGTGGGAAAGAGATCACCAGACGTGCTCTGCCGCTCTCATCCAGAAATATCAATAACGTAAGTACATTTAAAAAATTACGTTCCCCAATTCTGCAAATTATTAAATAGAATACATTTTATGAGACTCACGCTTACTATGCAAAGTCATTTATAACAGAAAATGTTGACTATATCGAGACAAAATCACATTTACTACGTATCAGGTACATTTAAACTAATATGCCGGATGAAACAGACCATGATGGAAATCGTACAACTCAGTCCGTCACATATTTGTAGCACAACCTCTGTGTGTAACCTGTAAAGCTAGCACTTGCATTTCAATGGCAAAAAAGTCAGAAAATACAATGAAGAACACAAGTGAGGGGAGAAGTCTCTATTCACCTATTATCCATACTAAATATAATGTGAAAAGAACAAAACATCAGCCCAAGGTGAGTTTGATCTTGACTTCAGGGAAGTAGGCTACACCTGGACACAGCAGGAGGACTGAAAAGTGTGAAGTGTAGTACTGTAGTAAATAAATGTTTTTTTTTTTTTAATGGTATCTGATCTTTTCTGTTTTTATTTTATGTTGTTGTATTTAATTTTATGGACATTATTAAATGTTTTAATATGACCATTTATTAAATGTATTAAACACATTAAATGTATTTAATTAATTTCATTACATTCATTTCACCCATAATTTTAGGTAAAACTAAACTAAATTGAATGGACAAATTGAAAATGAAGTAGAAATAAAAACTAAATAAAAATTTGAAATAATAACAACTCTGGTTGTAATGACTAATGCAGCTTTCACTTTCTTTGGTGTATGTCTGAGTGGAGGGGAAAAGCAACAAATAATTGAAATGTCAACAGACCGCAATAAGAAGTGTGTTGAAGGACAGTTTTATCTTCACACCTAAAACATACGCTTTCATTCTGAAACCACTTTGAAATTTGTTCAGCAGGATACTAATCATTTGTTTTTTGTATATATTTTGACAAATTGTTTTTCTTAGTTGTGAAGGTTAAAATAAGCTTAGAATATTGATGTTGAGTTTACGGTTACAATTTTAATTCAGATTCTTGAACAGATTCATTCAGACACGACTCGGACTGTTGTGGACTCGGTCTTGAGTCCGACTCGGCCCCTTTTGGACTCGGACTCGACTCAATTGTTTAAAGACTCGGACTTGGGGGGCTTGGGTAGCTCAGCGAGTACTGACGCTGACTACCACCCCTGGAGTCACGAGTTCGAATCCAGGGCGTGCAGAGTGACTCCAGCCAGGTCTCTTAAGCAACCAAATTGGCCCGGTTGCTAGGGAGGGTAGAGTCACATGGGGTAACCTCCTCATTGTTGCTATAATGTGGTTTTCACTCTTGGTGGGGCACGTGGTGATTTGTGCGTGGATTCCATGGAGAATAGTGTGAAGCCTCCATGCGCGCTATGTCTCCATGGTAACACGCTCAACAAGACACATGATAAGATGCGAGGATTGACAGTCTCAGATGCGGAGGCACCTGAGATTCGTCCTCCGCCACCCAGATTGAGGTGAGTCACTATGCCACCACAAGGACTTAGAGCATTCAAAATTGGCCAGTAAAAGGGGAGAAAAATAAAAATAAAAAATCGGACTGACTCGAAACCAACACTACTCTACACCAAATAGTGAACAAGTACAATTTGGATTCGCAATTATGCTCTTACGTTCATGGACATATTGTATGTATCACACTGGCTTGTACTGCATATCTTGCATACATTATACTGCAAGTAAAAAGATTATGCTTTTTCTGCCAGTTTGCAGTGAATTGCTCAACTTGCTCAGTGAGTGTTGGCTCACAATTAGATAATTTCTGAAGCACTATGAGAACGCTAAACATTTAAACAGATTCGCTTCCCTCTGAGTGTGAAAAGGAGAAAAAGAGAGAGGTTTTCCTCTTGGAACTGATGGTATGTTCAATCAATGGCATTGATGGCACTCCCTGTTGGGCTCTTTAGGGGTCTGCTGATTGCTGCTTTTATCTGATGTCTATCAGAGGCAACAGCTAATGGCAGACTAGCACTTAGGTACGCACCTCTCCTTGTCTCCGCCGAGCCTGCCCTCCAACAAATCAAAGACCAGATGCTACTTGCGGTTTGGCCGGTCAGACAGTATGCATACCATTGACCCGGCAGTCTGGAGTCAGATGCGTGTCTCCTCTCGTGCTGTGGCGAGGGTTAAATACCTCGCTGAGAGCCGGGCCTCGATTGATGGAGTGCTGTTATGTTGTTTCTGTGACTCTTTGACCTGTCAGAGATTGCACTTATTTCCCCTGGCTCTGGTGAACAGAATGGCTGATATCTAGGCCTAGGCCTAATACTGAAAATTAGAGCCCTGCTTCGGCACCTGAGGCACCATTAGACTGTAATTCCTGCTATCTTAGATTTGTCCAATACATCCACTTTCAGACTGCTTTGACACTAATGTCTATTTGCTTGAAACACAACAGCAGGTTTATGGCTCTAAAAGGAAGATAATGTGCAGCGGAAGAAGAGACGAAGAAAAAATTTGATTGCAGCATCAATCAGGGCCGTAGTGGTTGAGTTGATGACTTCTTTGAGTCCTGATGAACCTCAGATATGCTCTCGACTTCCTTTCAATAATGGATTGATGTGATCAGTATGTAGCAAAAAAAGCTAAAAAAATAAATGTAAATATGACCACATAAACATATGCTAGCTGAAATAAAAATGTCAGACAAAAGATTTTGAAGGTGTAGTATGTGATGCGTAGACATGGATGAACATAACCAAGGGGTCAGGGTTTGGCTGGATAGCACAGTCCACTTAGTTCCTGCGAGTAGATTGCAAAACTACACCATTCCGGGGGGCAATTTCTTACTGGACAGCCATTCAGAAGTAGGTGTTTATTTTAATGACTTGCATGACAATTTGCAAGTGACATTTAAATAACAAATATTTAATTATATAGATTTCATTTTATATCGATTTTAGGAAGGGATTCTAAAAGAGTGAAATTGACTTTTATTTTTCCCTGTAGTTTTGATTCAGACCGATTGCTTGATGAATCATTTAGACCAATTTGTGAACCAGTTCAATCAATTTATTAACAAAAAAGCAACTCAAAATAACAACTTTCTCACAAATCTGACATCACTATGGCTTGTGGACAAGTTTGACTTTACACAAGCTCTACACAAGAGCACTATCTAGCCAATGAAATATTTTAGAGCAGTGCATTACTAGAAAGTGTAGATTGACTACAGATAGGACTTTTAAGATTTTATTCATTTCCATGACTTTCCCAGGCCTAGAAAACACAATTTTAGAATTCCCTGACATTTCTAGGTTTTCCTTGACTGTGGCAACCCTGAATATCAAGCCATGCTGAGGCTTTTTATGTAGTATATATCCTTCCCCCAAATTTACCTTTAGCACAAAGTTGTCCTCTGCCTGCAGTTTGAGGTCCAACACAGACTGCTTGACAAATTTCTCAAACTCCATGTCCCTTTTGCGTGGCACGTCTAGAACCGGGAAGAGGTCCCCAATGAGGCCCATAAAGACAGGCATGTCATCATCGGTCACGATCTTGGGGACATTGAAGTCTCTCAGGGCTCTCATCAACACCTGGTCCTCTGGTCTGTCCGGGTCCCCTCTCTTCAGAGAACCAGCCACCACCATTACTGATTTAATGGCCTGCAGTCCCCAGTCATAGTGATCATGAGAAAGCAATTCAGAAGAAAAACAAGCACAACAAGAAACAAAAAGTATAAGACAAACAGTGAGTCAAATAAACTGGAACTATTGCCGGTGCAATGCTATTACACACTATTTAATAATAACTGATAAAGCCAGACTATTAATTTTTTTTTTAGTTAATTCCCATATTTCACAGTCTGTATCAGATGTACCTAAAAAAAAAAAACGATTTATAGAGTAACGGTAATAAGATAGTGTGACTGACAGCATTTTTATTAAAAAACAATTGGAAGTCTCATAACACTGAAATCAAATAAAGTCCCCATGACAGATAAACATTTCTCAAACCGTTTAAAAAAATTGCTCTAACTAAAAGGGAGTTGAAGTCTTTATATGAAACACAGCTCTGTAAAATGCTATACAAAAGTAAACAATAACAACTTAAAGGTTAAGTGTGTCATTTTTGTGGCAGTTGCATCAACGAACAGAAATTCAAAATTAATGACCGTTTTCAAATAGATTACTCGACCACTACCCCCATCTGCCATTGGTGGGAAAACAGATAGTCCCGGCCAAAACTCATGCCATTAGTTGGACCAATGTTACTATGTCGGGCTGCAGAGCAATAATGAATTTTCACTGTAATATATTCTTGCCATGTTAGTTTTCATGTTCTTTGAAGTTTTGAAAGTCATTGGACTGATTATTGAATACTACACAGCCTAAAGACTGTTAAACCTGTTTAGAAAGCAATTCCTTGTAGAGCTGATAGAGAGTGATGAACTTCCTGGCCAAAAGACGAGCCTTGATGAAGCCCATGATCTCACAGATTAGCTCAAAGTCTGGCATCACCATCGCACAAAGGAAAACAAATGCAAGAGTAAAATATTTTAAAGCCTGGCATTTCACATACAGTGCATATCATATGTAGACTAATATGTTTTAGTATATTGCCACAAAAAATGAAAAAAAATTAAAAATAAAAATCTATAGTTGGTCATATTAAAATTTGGTCAGTAGATGCTGACTCTACAGAGGAAAATACCAATCTAATGGGAAAACTTTATAGTTTGATGTGTAAACAGGAATATTTACATTTTTATGTTTTAAACTTCAAAATCTCTGTTATAAAAAGGCACAGGTGGCACCATATCTCCTTATGAACAGGATGCAGATTCGGATATCTAAAAATAGCAAAATTCCCCTTTAAAACCAAACACCACCTAATGGAATGCAAATCCTAAGTGTACCTAAAGAGAGCCTGAGGTTTTGCGGTAGCTTAGTCCTGCCAGTGTTCACAGTGATAAAGATGCCCACTGAAGGAACCAAGTTTACATCCTCGCCCATGAAGTTAAATCTCTTCTTCTTGTCTCGAATAGCATCTTGAATACTTTTGACCTGATGGATTGTACATTCTCAATATAAATGTAAATGGCACATAAATCTTGCAACAATATTTGCAATTGGTGCTTTAAACAGCCAATAAGAAAGTGAGAATAAAACAAAAGCAAGACAGAACGTAAATATATGGATCTGGAAGTAATACCATAACTTTTCTTAGGGATTATTTTTATTTTTTTATTTTTTAAAACAGACCTACAATGAACCCTGAGAGTCTAAAGTGATGATATATACTTCTGCACAGGTCTCAAGTCAGTGTAATTTCAACCTTTTTAAAAAATAAATAAATAATGTACAATAGCCGAATTACAGGTAAACAACTACACTATGCATAATCCTGAAGAGAGCTTCACCAATCAGAGTGTAGTCGCTGTTAACATGGGAACAGATATAATTGAAAAGAGCTCATCAGCGATTGCCTACACCTATGAAGCATTAGAAATGATGTAATCAAGTCTCCCAACAGTCTCAAACGTCATGGTTACTTGTGTAACCTCCGTTCCCTGATGGAGGGAATGAGACGTTGTGTCAATGTAATGACACTAGGGGTCACTCTTGGGAGCCCGAGACACCTCTGGTCTTTGATAAAAGGCCAATGAAAATTGGCGAGTGGTATTTGCATGCCACTCCCCCGGACATACGGGTATAAAAGGAGCTGGTATGCAACCACTCATTCAGGTTTTATGCTGAGGAGCCGAGACAAGGTCTTGGCCATTTCAGCGGGTAGTTCAGCGTTGTGGCAGGAGGGACACAACGTCTCGTTCCCTCCATGAGGGAACGGAGGTTACACAAGTAACCATGTCATTCCCTATCTGTCACTCACTCGACATTGTGTCGATGTAGTGACACTAGGGATCCCTATACAAAATGCCGCAACTGGCTGAACTGTGTTACGTGAACTGGCGGTGTGTGATGGGCAGACAACTGTGTGCCTCGTAGCCAGTGCACCAGGCCGACACGTAACCTCCCCCAACATAGTTATGAGTGTCGAACGGCCCTTTGGGGACAAGTCGACTACCCAAAAGATAGAGACAGGCTAGCCCAGTCGTGGCCTCTTTTCCCCTTCTTTTTTTTTTCCACTCCCTAAAAAAAGGGGGATTATCCGACTGGGCCAACCAGGTCTAGTCGGGGGGTGTCATTCCCAAGGGGAGGACACCGTGGAGACCACACCTCGCCCAGAGAGAGGGGGGATATTTAAGTGGGAATACGTCACATGGTCTTGCCGAGCTATGTCGCAAATTTGCCATGTGGGGAAGTCTCATGGTAGGTCCTACCCAACAGGTGAGGAGTGACTACAAACATGGAGACTGTGGCAGAGGGGCCTCTGCACAAGGAAGACGCAGTTTGCCAACAGGGAAACGAATTAGCGGAAGATATACATCGCATGGGGTTACCTACAGGGAACTGCCACATGCAGAGCACCTACCCCAGAACGGGGCTTTTAGTAGCACGTGTACTGGGCCGGCAGCGAGTCTCTCCGAAAACTCGACTGCCACAGGGCTCGGAGGAAGTCAACCAGGGAACATAGTTTGTGAACACTACTGGGAGTTAATGGCGCATGTCTTAAGCTCAGGGGAGGTGAAAGGCACTATGTGCAAGCGATACACCCGGCCGGCTATCCCGGACTTATCTGCTTGTATTGTGTGCCACTACACGGGACGAAACCGGTTCCACCCGGAGGTTGTAGAACCTCGCAAAGGTGTTTGGTGTTACCCAGCCAGCTGCTCTGCAAATGTCTGTTAGAGAGGCACCCCTGACCAGGGCCCAAGAGGCTGCTACACCCCTGGTAGAACGGGCTCGTAGCCCTACCGGGGGCGGCACGTCTTGGGCGTGATATGTCATAGCTATGGAGTCAGTGAGCCAGTGGGCGATCCTCTGCTTGGAGACAGCGCTTCTTTCCGCTGTGCACCAAAGTAGACAAAGAGCTGCTCAGAGACTCTAAAGCTCTGCGTGCGATCCAAATAGATGCGTAAAGCGCGCACCAGACACAGCAATGACAGGGCTGGGTCTGCCTCCTCCTGGGGCAGCGCTTGCAGGTTCACCACCTGGTCCCTAAAAGGGGTCGTGGGAACCTTGGGCACATAGCGTGGTCGGTGTCTCAAGATCACGTGAGAGTAGCCCGGACCGAACTCCAGGCACATTTCACTGACAGAGAATGCTTGCAGGTCTCCTACCCTCTTGATGGAAGTGAGCGCAGTCAGGAGAGCAGTCTTCAAGGAGAGTGCCTTAAGTTCAGCTGACTGCAAAGTCTCAAAGGGGGCTCTCTGTAGACCCTGATGAACTACAGAGAGGTCCCATGAGGGAACAAGGTGCGGTCTGGAGGGATTCAGCCTCCTGGTGCCTCTCAGGAACCTGATGATCAGGTCATGCTTCCCTAAGGACTTACCATCCACTGTGTCGTGGTGTGCCGCTATAGCGGTTACATACACCTGCAAGGTGGAAGGGGACAGCTGCCCTTCCCACCTCTCCTGCAGGAAGGAAAGCATCGATCCGACTGCGCATCTCTGGGGCTCTTCCCGTCGGGAAGAACACCACTTAGCGAACAGACGCCACTTAAAGGCATACAGGCGCCTCGCAGAGGGGGCCCTAGCCTGAGTGATCGTGTCTACCACCGCGGGTGGTAGACCACTTAGGTCTTCCGCGTCCCGTCCAGGGGCCAGACATGGAAATTCCAGAGGTCTGGTCGCGGGTGCCAGATGGTGCGCCGTCAGATACAGCAGAGTTGAATGAACAGTCATGGGAATTCAGCTCAGTGAGCATGACCGTTCAGCTCTGAAGAGAAAATCTGAATGAGTGGTTGCATACCAGCTCCTTTTATACTTGTATGTCTTGGGGAGTGGCATGCAAATACCACTCGCCAAATTTCATTGGCCTTTTATCAAAGACCAGAGGTGTCTCGGGCTCCCAAGAGTGACCCCTAGTGTCACTACATCGACACAACGTAGAGTGAGTGACAGATAGGGAACAACTTTTATATCTGTATATATTTTCAATAAATGTAAATATATTGGTTTTATACTGATAAAAAATGTCTAGATGTGTTTTTGTTCATGTTTTGTGTTAATGTCTTTTATTTTGAAAAGTGTTCCATGTCATGTTATTTCCTGTTTCCCTGCCATGTCATGTGATTCCCTGTTTCCATGTCAAGTCATGTGATCATCCTGTTTCTCTCCATGTTCATGTGTCTTGTTTCATTGGTTTATTGTCTTGTTAACTTGTTATCAGTTCTAGTTTGTCATTGGTTTAAGTTTATTAATCTTGTTATCTTGTTTATAGTTCTGTCTGTTCACTGGTTGTCTTGTTACCCTTGTCCATGTATTTAAGCCCTCATGTTTGCCCTTGTCTCTTATCAGGTATTGTGTGTTGTAACATTGTCTGGAAGTCTAGTCAAGTCAGGTCAAGTTATGTTATGTTATTTCAAGTTATGTCAAGTCTAGTTTAGTCAAGTTCATGTTTGTTTTGTTTTATAGTCAAGTTCATGTTTATGTTTTGTAGTCATGATTTTGGTTTTCACGCTTCTAGTAATACACTGCACTTGGGTTCTACACCATCATCATCATTGTCTGCCTGTCATTGCCAGCATCATTACATTTATTTTGTACATTATTTTTATTTTTTATTTGATAGCATCATTTGCAATGTTTCAAATGTTTGGATGAGTACGTACTTCATGAAAGAATTAAAGTACACATTATTGTTGTTTTATTTATTCGAATTTCATATACTTTTTTTGCTTGTTTATAATGGCCTAGAACTCTATATTGAAGGTTTTTCTTAAATCCCATAGAAAGAGAAAGATTTCCAGAACCAACTGAAAAAGCAGGCACTCTATAACTCAACTATTTGCTACTGTATGTATGGTTAGGTATAACCAGGGTTGGGGAGTCACTAAATACATGTAATGGGAATACGTATTTAAAATACATAATATAAGTAACTTTCCCCTTCTGTCACTCACTCAACATTGTGTCGATGTAGTGACACTAGGGGTCGCTCTTGAGAGCCCCAAACACCTCAGATCTTTGAGAAAAGGCCAATGAGAATTGGCGAGTGGAATTTGCATGCCACTCCCCCGGACATACGGGTATAAAAGGAGCTGGCTCGCAACCACTCATTCAGATTTTTTCTTCGGAGCTAAGCGGTTGTACTATCAGCGAGCTGAATACTACTGCTGTTCCATTCACCTCTTAAGAAGCATATGCTGTTGGATATATGGCGCATTTCCAGCGGCTTTCTCTCCTTTTGCAAGACGAGTGCAGATTTCGCCCCTGGGCACTTCGACAGTGCTAAAAGAGTGTATATTCCTGCTAAAGAGTATATTTTCTCTATTAGAGCACACACATTGACGTTGAACGTCTTTTTAATGACGCGTCTTTATAAAGATGCCTTTCTGTCTTTGTGTGATTCCTGGATGCAGTCGCTATCTCTCCGCTTCCGATGGCCACGGGCGCTGCCTCACGTGTCTGGGCAGCGATCACACTGAAGCAGCATTCTTGGATGGTTCATGTTCTCATTGCGAGAATATGACCATGGCAATGTTGCGGTCGCGGCTTTCCTTCTTCTGGGGGAAAGCCAGTCTAGCCGCCCCCCCGCACCTCGCCTTTTACCTCCGGGTACAAGGCCGACCCGGCTGGCGCTGGAGGCTATTTGGGGGCTTCAATGGGCGTGGCTCCACCGGGTAAATACCCATGGACCTCCCATTCCCCAGCATGCTCATTTGCCCCTGGCAAGTTCCGAGAGGAGACCAGCTCGCCCCAGGACCAGCTTAGTTTCCCTTTTGGAGCTCCGGAGCAGGATGAGTGCTCGATCGCTGCATCGGAGAGCGTACTGGTAATGTCAGACTCCAAGGACTGCCACCTTCAGGTCAGCCCACCCAGCCTGAGGCTGACAGCAAGATGACCGCCATGCTTGCCCGGGCCGCCACGTGTGTCGGGTTGGAATGGAACCTTCCACCCTCCCTTGAGCCCTTGCGGCTAGATGATTGGTTACTGGGTTTGGGGCGGCGCTCACAGTCACAGTCCTTGGTTTCCTTTTCTTTTATGTTCGCCACACCCCAAATGGGCTGCGGTACCCACATTTTCAAAAGAGCAGTTTCCTCACTCCCTGGGTCACATAGCCAGTGTTTATGACCACAGTTATCAGAGCAACTGGGCACTGAGCATCTGTGACTTAGATGCCGCGAACGTGGGCCCCCCGCCTTTGCGCGTCCGGTCACACCACACTCACACCCACGGCCAGGTGGTTGTGACGGACTACAAGGATGGTCAAAAAGTCCCTCCTCCCCCCCTTCGCCGACACCCCCGACACCGGGTACATTTAGCAAGGTAAGTGCTTCGAGGGTCCCTTCAGCGCAGCCACGAGTTCGAGACAAAGCGAGGCTCCTCGATGTGGCATCCCCTGCTCCCTCCCGCGTGAGGCCCCACCCACAGGTACGTTAACGTGATCGTCCCCTCAGTGCCCCTCGCCTGGAGCTTGGACGCGTGGCTCGCGCTTTCCAACCCGTCGCGGTGGTTGGCCAGGACCATCCGACTCAGCTACGCAATTCAGTTCACCAGGCGACCACCCCGGTTCAGAGGCGTGTGCTTCACTTCGGTGAGGGGTGAGAATGCCGCCACCTTGTGTGCGGAGATCGCGACTCTTCTGTGCAAGGGTGCGATAGAGCTTGTCCCTCCAGCCGAGATGAAGAAAGGGTTTTACAGCCCTTATTTCATCGTACCGAAGAAAGGCGGTGGGTTGCGGCCAATCTTGGACCTGCGAGTTCTGAACCGGACCTTGCACAGACTCCCGTTCAAGATGCTGATGGCAAAGCACATTTTGCCATGTGTCCAGCATCAAGATTGGTTCGCGCCGGTAGACCTGAAGGATGCGTACTTTCACGTCTCGGTTCTACCTTGACACAGACCCTTCCTACGTTTTGCTTTCGACGGCTGGGTGTATCAGTACAAGGTCCTCTCCTTCGGCCTGTCCCTGTCCCCTCGCGTCTTCACGAAAGTCACAGAGGCAGCTCTTTCCCTGTTAAGGGAAGTGGGTGTCCGCATACTCAACTACCTCGATGACTGGCTGATTCTAGCTCACTCTTGAGAGTTGCTATGCACACACAGGGACCTTGTGCTCAGGCACCTCAGCCGGCTAGGGCTTCGGGTCAACTGGGAAAAGAGCAAGCTCTCCCCAGTTCAGAGCATCTCTTTTCTCTGCATGGAGTTAGACTCAGTCTCGATGATAGCGCGCCTCACGAGCGAGTGTGTGCGGTCAGTGCTGAACTGCCTGAAGTCGTTCAAGCAGAGAACAGCGGTTCCACTGAAACACTTTCAGAGGCTCCTGGGGCATATGGCATCCTCGGCGCCGGTCACGCCACTAGGGTTGATGCATATGAGACCGCTTCAGCACTGGCTTCAGACTCGAGTCCCGAGATGAGCATGGCACCGCGGCACACATCGCGTAGCCATCATGCCGATCTGCCGCCACTTGTTCAGCCCTTGGACAGACTTTGCATTTCTACAGGCAGGAGTTCCCCTACAGCAAGTGTCCAGGCACATCATCATAATGACAGATGCCTCCAAGCGCCGTGTGTGATGGGCACACAGCCGCTGGCTCCTGGACAGGACCATGACTGTGTTGGCAAATCAACTGCCTGGAGTTGCTGGCAGTATTGCTTGCCCTGCGGAGACTTTTGCCGTTGATCAGGGGCAAGCATGTGCTGGTCCGGATAGACAACACAGTGACAGTAGCGTATATAAATCGCCAAGGTGGCTTACGCTCATGTGTATCAGTGTATCGGGTATGTTGCAACTCGCCTGTCATCTCCTCCTATGGAGTCAGTGGCAACTGAGGTCGCTGCGGGCCACTCACATCCCGGGCAACCTCAACGCCACAGCGGACACACTGTCATGGCAGGTGATGCTCAGGGGAGAGTGGAGACTCCACCCCCAGGTGGTCCAGCTGATTTGGAGTCGATTCGGCACAGCACAAGTAGACCTATTTGCCTCCCGAGAAGCCTCCCACCTCTGGTATTCTCCGACGGGGGCCCCCCTCGGCCCATACACGCTGGCACACAGCTGGCCCTGGGGGCTGTGCAAGTATGTGTTCCCCCCAGTGAGCTTACTTGCACAGACCCTGTGCAAGGTCAGGGAGGACGAGGAGCAGGTCACCCTCGTGGCCCCGTATTGGCCCACCCAGACTTGGTTCTCAGACCTCACACTCCTCGTGACAGCCCCTCCCTGGCGAATTCCCCTGAGGAAGGACCTTCTTTCTCAGGGACGGGGCACCATTTGGCACCCGGGCCCAGACCTCTGGAACCTCCATGTCTGGCCCTTGGACGGGATGTAGAAGACCTAAGTGGCGTACCACCAGCAGTGGTAAACACGATCACTCAGGCCAGAGCTCCCTCCACGAGGCAGCTTTATACCCTGAAGTGGCGTCGGTTTGCGAATTGGTGTTCTTCCCGAGCTGAAGACCCACAGAGATGTGCAGTCAGGTCAGTGCTTTCCTTCCTGCAGGAGAGGCTGGAGGAACAGCTGTCCCCCTCCACCTTGAAGGTGTATGTGGCCGCCATAGTGGCACACCAAGATACAGTGGACGGTAAGTCCTTAGGGAAGCACGACCTGATCATCAGGTTCCTGAGAGGTGCCCGGAGGCTGAATCCTCCTAGGCCACGCCTGTTCCCCTCATGGGATCTCTCCGTGGTCCTCTTGGGCCTTCGCGGAGCCCCCTTTGAGCCGCTAGAGTCAGTCGAGTTGAAATCCTTCTCCTTGAAGATGGCCCTCCTGATTGCGCTCACCTCCATCAAGAGGGTTGGGGACCTGCAAGTGTTCTCTTTCAGTGATACCTGCCTGGAGTTCGGTCCGGGTGACTCTCACGTAATCCTGAGACCCCGGCCGGGCTATGTGTCCAAGGTTCCCACAACCCCCTTCAGGGATCAGGTGGTGAACCTGCAAGCGCTGCCCTAGGAGGAGGCAGACCCAGCCCTGTCGTTGCTGTGTCCAGTGCTCCTCAGCACAAAACCTGAATGAGTGGTTGCGAGCCAGCTCCTTTTATACCCGTATGCCCGGGGGAGTGGCATGCAAGTTCCACTCGCCAATTCTCATTGGCCTTTTCTCAAAGAGCTAAGGTTTTCGGGGCTCTCAAGAGCAACCCAGAGTGTCACTACATCGACACCACATCTCATTCCCTCCATCAGGGAACGGAGGTTACGACAGTAACCGAGACAGTATTCCACTAGTGTTACAATTTAAATCATTGCTATTTAGAATATACTTACATTCAAAAAGTATTTTGATTACTGAAGAGATTACTTTGCATTTCATTGTCATTTGTTTCATTTAAGATTTAGTGCTTTCAGATGGAAAACATTTATCCATATAAATGATGTGATCCAAAGTGCATTTGAACAGCAGTAAAACACTTTCTTATGATGTGTTACATTCATATGAGCAGACAGAGAAGTAAGTTTGGAGCAGAAGAAATAGAAATAAACCTGTCAGCTTTATGCTAAGCTAAAATGCTATTTCTAGCCATTTTACATTCACGTTACCAGGCACAATCATATTTTTTTATCAAGAAAATTCATGTTAGATCATAATTTCTTTTTTCTAGGAAGACCTTTGATATTAGGGCAAAAATCATATTTTTGATAATAATTTTTGTATTGTTTTCCTGTAAAAATATCTAAAAATCCTTAAAAACAATCTTGTTTTAGAAACAACACTGCAAAGATATTTAGGTGTTTCAGTGAATGTATTTTTAATGTGTATTTTGTCTTACTGTACTGGCAGAGTTTTTAAAGTCAAAACAAGTGAAAAAATCTACCAGTGCTGAAGAAGTAATCCAAAGTATTTAGAATACATTACTGACCTTGAGTAATCTAACGGAATATGTTACAAATTACATTTTACAGCATGCATTCTGTAATCTGTAGTGGAATACATTTCAAAAGTATCCCTCCCAACCCTGTGTATAACACACTGTACAAGAGAAATGTCTTCCAATAAAAATATTTAAATGGCCAAATCACACAAAGCTATAAGGCTTCAGATGACTTGGAACATAGTGCATAAGTCATATGGATTACTTTTAAGTGCTTTTTCTTTTTTCTTTTCTTTTTTGGAGCAGCCCAGATCAAGATTTTCTAGTTTTTACTAGAAATGTACAGTATATTCAGAAACTAAGCACTGAGAAGCACAGAACACTCTATTGCATTTACAGATCAGGATACAGGCATGGTTGTGCTTTAAATGGAGCATTTTATACAGTAACAATCAAAATGAGAACTAATTAAATTCCAACACCACATCCTATCTACCAAGGTGTAGACATCAGTGCACAATCTGATATAGTTCAGCCTTGTATCAGATAAACAGTCACATATAAGTATGAGTCACATTGCTGAGAGCTGATGGAATACGTTATAAAGCTTTACTTTGCCACGGCCTTGTGCGAACTCCAAATCCCAGAATATACACCGCCTTTATGCAGCCCTTTATGAATTTAACATATTGTTCTATAGCTGCTAAGCCAAGCAAAAGGTGTGCGTTAAGACCAGCTGCAACAGCATTGGACTGAACATTTGGGGTGAGCTTTGCTTTAGAGGAACTGTGTCTCCTTGCTGGTAATATCTGAAATGAAAACAAAGTGCTTTATATTACAGCAAATCTGTTTCCCCTCCTATGGTGAGGTATAAGGCAGAGCATTGCTAATTTGTCTCAATATTAATATATCTGAAGGCCCTCCTGTTTGTTTTAGCTAAACTGAATAGAAACTGATTCTGTCTGTCTTTGTGAGAATAAAATTCCAATGGAGTGTATCCCCACCAAATATTGTCCAACTTTGGATTATCAAACTCTCCACTGTTAAACAGCTGGCACTTCCTGTCAGACAGCTTATAAGAGCACCCGACAAACACCTCGGTATTATTACTCTGATGTTCCAATTCACTGTAAATTGTTCTTCATGACAGCTGCTCTCTGAAAACACTACAAAAGGAAAAGTAATTCATTTTTATGACAGGGGAGAAACGCCTAATCAGTGTCCCGACATTTTAGAAAAGACTGTTGTTTTCTCTTTCAAGGGAGTGAGTATGAAGTTTCACGGATGGGCCATTGAAGAAATTCTGTTATTATTTACTCACCCTTACAGTATATCGCTCCAAACCCGTATGACTTGATTTTTAAAGAACATCCTGACCACTCTTTTCCAAAAAATGTAAGTGAATAAAGACTGTGGCTGTCAAGTTCCAAAATTACAAAAAAAGCACCATTTAAGAATCATAAAATGGGTCAATTTGTCTATTGTGTGTTATATTCCAATTCTTCTGAAATCAAACGATAGCTTTGTGTGAGGAACAGACCAAATTTTACTTATTATTCTTTGAAATTCTTGGCCTCCACCCTACTGTATCTTCCCTTTGTGCATTCTGAAATAGTGATTGTCCAAAGTAATACGGGGTTGGAACGACATGAGGGTGAGTAAAATGGCAGATTTAACATTTAAGGGTGAACTTTCCCTTTAAAACCTGTCACACTGTACTGCAGTAAAATGTGTCTCTAGATAAATGAGCATCTACACCTCAAACTCTTTTCTAACCATGGCCATCATCGTCAACCTAATCGCCATTGTGAGCAAATTACGTCTGCGGGCGTTGTGAAAATGATTCATTCGGGTACATCGTGTATTGTCTTCTTTCGTGCTCGATTTAAATGCTGCTTTCCTGCGAACCCTGTGTGAATTGAAATGCATGAAAGCTCAACAGCAAATACCAGATGCCAGGACATTATGAGATAATGTGGCACATCAGTATCTGATGTAATTGTTGAGTGAATCATAAAGGCAGAATTTTCCACACTATTGCCTCACTTAGTGTTCTACTGCTGCATAACATTTTATTTGTAGCCTAAAACTTTATACAGTCCTCTTTCAAGAATTCTAAGCTTTAAGTTTGATTGACTGTGAAATTCAGCATATAAATCTGGTCTGCAACTCAAAACTGTTTATACATAAATGTGTCATGGTGCTCCTCAGAGCTGACAACTCACTCACCTGCACAGCCACCACAGAAAGCACCTCCACCGATAGACTGTTAAACTCGTCAAAGCAGCCCCAAGCTCCTGTTTGTGTCAGGCAAACTGTAGATGTTGCCACAAGACTGAGAGATGGATTAAGCAAGAGAACCGGTGAGAAAAGTAAGAGAGGGAAAGAGAGGGTGAGTGAGAGTACCAGGGTTGTGCAGCATTTAAAATTGAATTTGAATTAAGCAATTGAAGTAGCAAAAGGAAGTAGAGTTACGATGGAATAAAATTCAAAGAAATCCATATAATTGTTGTAAGTGTAGTTTTTAAAAATACTTTTAATTTTTTTAATATAAATTACCCTTAAACATATACACACAAAGGCGTAGTTCAAAAAACATTAGATGATATGGCAACACTTTACAGGAAGGTTCTATTTGTTAACATTAGTTAATGCATTACCTATCATTAACTAATAATGAACCATGATTGTTTTACAGCATGTATTAATCTTGGTTAATGTTATCAAAATGCTATTGTTTACTGTCAGTCCATAATGCAATAATTAATGTTAACGTTTATAACATTAAATGTAAAAAAAAAATAAATAAATAAAAATTGCTGTAAAGCTATTGTTCATTGTTAGTAAACTGTTAACTATATAGCTAAGTTAACTAATGATTTTAACTCATATTAACAAATTTAAAATTTTCAACTTAAAGTTTTACCGATGATATTTACGTTTTGAAATGCCATAAATTAAACTGCATATTTAATTCAAATATACATTTCATTATATTTAATATATTAGCATATATGGAACATGGTTGAGGAACTCTTTATTTCCCAGAGTGCTCTAATTTACCAAATCTTGAGATTTTGAAAATATTAATTTAACAAAAAAAAAAAAAAAAAAAAAGTTATCTGAAATCATGTGGTGGACATTCTGTTGTGCTGTATGTCAAAATGTCAAAAAGATTTGCTGGATGTTTTAACTGTTTTGAGAGTACTGAACTTTTGTGTGATTGTTGAATTTCTTTGAATTGCTAATAAGTAATAATGACAATGACTTCCTGTCATTGTAATTGTTATGAATTGACGTGAAATGAAAGGGTTGCAGATCAGAATTTCAGATCTGATTTTTGCCCAACCCTGATGAGCACACCATTGGAATGCATCAAACCCAAGGAACAAAACCAGAATGCCATGCAAAATTATGCAGTACATCTTTTGTTTTCTGGAAACATGCTCCGTGGTTCACTGAGATTAAAGCTTATAAAGAGCAACAAATACTAATCAGGCGTTTCTGAGTGGATGAATTACATTTCCAACCCCACTTTAATATTCTAAACACACTCTGCTCGCTTTCCCAGCTGAGTAACCAGCAAACCCTGTTTTCAGTGGACTGGAGACAAGTGGAGCCTTCCATGGGGGAGAGTTCTCTCTGACACAGATGAGAGCTGACCTGGGGATTGATTGTGGGTGTCTGTGATCCTAAACCCCAGTGTAAGTAATGGTATCCTTTCCCCCCTCTCTCTCTTTCTGCAGTGGGAAGCCATGGCCATTAATGATGCAGCAGTCTCAGCAGGCAGGTACAAGCCGGATGAGGAGATTAACACTGCGCCTCTGTTGACCGCTACATTATAAGGCTTTTTTCTCTGCCAGGCAAAAATGGCTGCAAGCGGTGATGAGGCTTGCATACTGAGGGGACGGTTGACATAGCTTCAGAGGTAAATAAACCTGGCCATCAGAGCCTTACTAATCTGCTGGCCCCTATGGTGGGAGAAGACAGATCTGTGCAACTTAATAAATAGCTCATTAGATGATGGACAGAGTCAGATGAGGTATAAAAAGTGTATAGGAATGCAGGAATTGAGACAAAGAGATAAAGACTCATCACAGGAAGCTGAGAGCTTGCTGTGAACTCAGTGAACTTGATAATCAGTTCCTGGCTGTTTAGCTATTATATTTTTGGCCCTTTTGCAAATTTTGTGGCCTTTTCACCATTTTCAAGACAGGGAAGATCAGGAAAGGGACTAAGAAATAATAGGTAGAAAAGATGGGCAGGGATCAGGACATGACAGAAGACGTAAATCAAACTCGGGTTGCCGACACAAGAAACAAATGGTCAAGGTTGGGCTGGTTCCCTTGAGAAAGGTAGCATCTTTTGATAGATGTCGTAACTAAACTATTAAGGAATATTCTGAATTTAATACAAGTTAAGTTCATTTAACAGCATTTGTGGCATAATGCTGATTATTTTTATTTTTTTTAATCGATTCGTCGATCATTTATTTAAAAATAAATAAATAAATGTGGTAAAAGTAAAGCGCTTACAATGGAAGTGAATGGGGTAAGTCCATAAATGCTAAAACACACACGGTTTCAAAAGTATAGCCACAAGACGTAAACATTATACATGTTAACAATCAGATGCACAGGTAGATGTCTAAACCTGCTGGGAAATACTGCCTGCCGCACCTCCGCCAGTGCCTTAATTTGTCCAGCTACGGGGTCATCAGCCGGGAACCACCTATCACGGATGTTTCGCCCCATTAATCCCGGAACATCTTCTGGTGGTGGGGCAGTGGGCAGGGACATCTCCCTGCCACCCCCCACAGCTGGACACCGGATCCAAGCGATTATAGTGTGAAAAACGCTTACTAACCATATCTGTGTAAAGTTTTATCCAATTGTACAACTATGTTGCCATGACAACGAAACCTTGTAATGCCAGTATTGGATTTAACTTTAAACTGATAAGGATAGTAAGCAATCTTTATGATGTTAACACATATAATGTTTACATCTTAACTTTTTGAAAAGTGTTCAATTAACGTTCATAGACTGGCCACATTCACTTTCATTGTAGGTCCCTTACTATAACAGCTTTTTTTTTTTTTTTTTAAATAAACGAAGGAAGAGTCAAAATATTTTTTTTTTTGTGGTAATCAACATTATTACATAAATGCTGTTAATTGAGCTTTATTGAGCTTGCCAACAAGCATTTTTCTCCATTGATGGCCAGTTAAATATAAACCATGTATTCTGACTTAAATATTTTGCAAGCAAATCGCAAATATTTCAGAATTTTATAGCAGATGTTTTGCCATTTTAATGCGCATACAGATTACAGCTCAGGAAGTGTATTGCAGAAAACTTCCTATCTTAAATTAAGATCATCTTAAATTAAGATCAGATTAGTTAAATTAGGATTTTTCACAAATTCATATTACAGAAGCAAATCCTAACTGTGGTTAAGATAGTGTAATGCATTTAGGAAATGCTATTCTGTAATAGCTTTTGTCCTAAATGAGATCCTAATTGAAATTGCCATTGTTCACACACAGATAATATAGGATTCTTAAGTTAGGACCTTTCTGTAATACGCCCCAGTTGACTAATACTAAAGGTTACTAAACTCTTTAAAAAAAAAAAATTTAAAAAAAGATGAGCAAATATAGCAGCACCCAGGTTTGGGGCTTCTTGTACCAATCATTGATACGAATGGGAATGATAACGAACAGCACACACCACACTGCAAAAAATAATTTTCTTATTTTTGTCTTGTTTTCCAGTAAAAAATTTGAAACATTCTTAAAACAAGATGAATTTACTTGAAAAGCAAAATGATGTAAGATATTTTGTATTGTAATCAGATAAATCTAACAAAATTTTGTGGGGTGTGTGCTTAAAGCAAGAAAAAAAAAAGTATTTGCCATTGGGGTTTTCCCTTTGATTTTTTATCTTTTTTTCTTACCCCATTGGTTATTTCTTCTATCTTTTTTTACTGGAAAACAAAACAAAAATACAGAACAGGGACTAAAGATCAAAAGTTCTCATTTTGGTTAATTCTGAGCAGAAACTTTATTTATTTGTTTGTTCTGGTTCCGGCTTCCCTCAGACTCCTTTCCAAAGGGTAACCAGATAGAATTAAATAAAAGAACGGTTAATAATGTTATTTTTAAAATGACAGTTCTCTGTGCAAAGGATGGGTGATGTTCCATTTGCAGTGTTTCCAGATCTCACAGAAGAAACAAGGCACCTGTTTTGGAAAAACATACTCAAAATAAGGGACTTGCCTCACCCAAAATAAGCAAAAATAATAATAAAAAATTCCCACGTGGGGGAATTTTCAGGATAGAAATCATAACAAGCAAAGTATACAGTAACCTACTGTATATAAAATAATGTCTTTTTAATAAATGTATTCTTACTATTAATTATTTCACAAAAAATATTTCAAAAATTCATTTAACCACCTAAAATCATGCACACACACACTGCATAGGCACGTTTGGACTAAACGTCACCTTTTGTGGCCCGAATGATTATTATTATGTGGCAGACAAGCCTCTTGTTCATCGTGAAAGGAGGAAGCAGGAACCGGGTTATCAACCAAAAAGACTTTAATTACAACTTAAACACAACACAAACACTGACGCACACACACAGCGGCTGCGTGCGTCTCTCCCTCTCTCTTGAACTGGCGTCCCCGGCTCCTCTTTATCCCTCTCTCGGCTGATTGGGCTGATAATGAAAGAGAAAGTGGGAGAGCCAGAGAGAGAGAGGAGAGAAAAAAACAAAAAACCTCTGATTCCTGACTACGCTGCCACATGGTCCTCAGCCAGCTGCACTGCCTCCTGGTGGACGGCAGCGGGTTCCTCCGCCTCCTGGTGGATGACAGCGGGCCCCTCCGCCCCTGGCAGATGGCAGCGGCCGAGGACTCCATGACAGCGTGTCTTCCTCCAATCCTGGGTTTCGGCACCAGTGTGGCAGACAAGCCTCTTGTTCATCGGGAAAGGAGGAAGCAGGAACCAGGTTATCAACCAAAAAGACTTTAATTACAACTTCAACACAAACACTGACACACACACACAGCGGCTGCGTGCGTCCCTTCCCCTCTCTCAAACTGGCGTCCCCGGCTCCTCTTTATCCCTCTCCTGGCTGATTGGGCTGATTCAGTGCCGGGCATCCATCGGTACGGCCCGGCAACGCCCTCCTCCTCGTCACATATTATTATTATTATTTTTTAACTAGCGGTTTCCTTCAGAATCAAAGTGCATTCTTATGTTATACAAAAGAGAAGCCTAATTTTTTCGGGCAACAGGAAGTGGTGTAATTCCAAAAATGTACTGTGAAAAACCTTTTGGTCTTTGGTTTCATGAAAAACTTACTGGAACAAAATTAACCGGTTATTAGCAGCATTTAAAAATAGTGTTTTCACTCTGGAACAATTGAAAAGGATTTCACTCCTGTTTATAGCTACATTCTGCACAAAAAAAAAAAAAAAAAAACTTGAACCATTTTTAGTCCCTGATACAGAGTAAGAATATTTTTTATTTTTTTTTACAGTGATAAGTGCCATTTGCAACGTGACACTGTTTATTTATTTATTTTTTTTTTTAATTTATTTTAGATAAAGTAAACGGGGGCAAAATGCAAGACAAAAAAAAGAACCCCCCCAAAAAAGAAAACCAATGTGGCTTCTGTAGTACATTCGAGGTCAGTTCATTTCAACAACCTGTGATAATTTTTAACACATCTACAGCTGTGCTTGTCACCTTATATTCCATCTGCTCAGAGTTGTTGAAAACGTAGACCACGATGCCAAGGGCTCGGCCCAGGTCCTTGGTGGTCTCGGTTTTCCCCATGACAGCCGGACCAGCTGGGGCTTCACTCATGACGAGATGCAGTGACTGGGTCAGGGTAATGTAACATCTGCGTTTGGGTAGAGAAAAAGCCACTTTAGCAAACAAACATAAGCACACACACACACACACACACACACACACACACACACACACACACAATTTTACGCAAGATGTGCCATATAAAAATAGACTGCATTAAATTCACATATTTACCCATGGATAAAGCCATTATTACAGTGGGTTACATCTGAGTGTTCAACCTGAGCAAACCACTTGATATTGGGAGACGGTCCACTGCTTTTTTTTTTTTTTTATCTCAAGTTTAACATTGTGTCATTAGACTTTGATACCCAAGAACAGGTGGATTTACTAACTGACCTATTTAAACAATGACTGTGTTTTATTTGTTCACAAAAGGCTATTTGACAAGCCTTTACCCCTTAATAATTTGCATTAGTTTGCAAGAATGGCACTATGTTTTATGTTATTTACACAAAGAGGAAATGTTCCTGAATCATGAACATCCTTCACTGCTCCTTCAAAAATCTATCTTTTAACCTCCTGAGATGCAAGCATGACTGCTGTGTGCCTTTTCCATTTCCCTATTTGATTTGTTACTAAACTCAGCAAAAAGAGAAACGTCCCTTTTTCAGGACACTGTATTTAAAGATAATTTTGTAAAAATCCAAATATCTTTACAGATCTTTATTGTAAAGGGTTTAAACAACGTTTTCCATGCTTGTTCAATGAACCATAAACAATTAATGAATATACACCTGTGGTACGGTCGTTAAGACACTAACAGCTTACAGACGGTAGGCAATTAAGGTCACAGTTCTAAAAATTTAGGACACTAAAGACACCTTTCTACTGACTCTGAAAAACACCAAAAGAAAGATGCCCAGGGTCCCTGCTCAGCTGCGTGAACGTGCCTTAGGCATGCTGCATGGAGGCATGAGGACTGCCGATGTGGGCAAGGCAATAAATTGCAATGTCCGTACAGTGAGACACCTAAGACAGCACTACAGGGAGACAGGAAGGACAGCCGATCATCCTCGCAGTGGCAGACCACATGTAACAATACCTGCACAGGATCGGTACATCTGAATATCACACCTGCGGGACAGGTACAGGATGGCAACAGCAACAGCCTGAGTTACACTAGGAACGCACAATCCCTCCATCAGTGCTCCGACTGTCCGCAATAGGCTGAGAGAAGCTGGACTGACGGCTTGTAGGCCTGTTGTAAGGCAGGTCCTTACAAGACATCACCGGTAACAACGTCGCCTATGGGCACAAACCCACCTTCGCTGGACCAGACAGGACTGGCAAAAAGTGTTCTTTACTGATGATTCGTGGTTTTGTCTCACCAGGGGTGATGGTCGGACTCAGGTTTATCGTCGAAGGAATGAGCGTTACACCGAGGCCTGTACTCTGGAGCGGGATCGATTTGGAGGTGGAGGGTCCGTCATGGTCTGGGGCAGTGTCACAGCATCATCGGACTGAGCTTGTTGTCATTGCAGGCAATCTCAACACTGTGCGTTACAGGGAAGACATCCTCCTTCCTCATGTAGTACACTTCCTGCAGGCTCATCCTGACATGACCCTCCAGCATGACAATGCCACCACTCATACTGCTCGTTCTGTGTGTAATTTCCTGCACCTAGTGCGTGAGAATTGTTTTCTTGGTGCTGTTTTATATGGTCGCATCTGCGTCGACCGGCAGATAAAAACTTGAGCTAGAGGTAGTAGATGAGGAAAGGGATGTCAAATCAGATGATTGTAGTTGTTCTTGTTGGTGGATACGGGAGTACCAGTGGGTAGGTTTGGGTTCGGAAGTTCTCCAGTAGTAGATTCTGCCTTCCTGTTTCTCTCTTTTATCTCTATTGGTCTTTTTGATTTTCAGCTCTTTCAATTGTTGAGTGAGTTTCTGTTGTTGGTCTCGATTTGTGTTCAGGAGTTCAAGCACTTTGTCTTCTGATGTGGTGGTTCTCAAAACTTCAACTTTTTCTTCATATTCTTTCTCCATATCCTTCAAATCATTCTTTAGCTGATCTACAATTAAAGTCATCAGATCCATTGTGCACTTATTCAGGATGGTATGAAGAAAAAAATGTATTGCAGAGGCTATTTTGCCAAACAATTACAACCTGCAGAAGAAAAAATGTAAAAACAATCCCATTTAGACTTATTTAAGAAAAAAGAGAAACACCCAAAAAATGGATAAGAGACTTGGTGTTTTTCAGGACCCTCCACATACAGTCGATGGACTCAAGATGGCGCCGAGTATGGCTGCTGCGTTGCGAGCTCCGACACAACATGGCAGTGTTTTGTTTGTTTTGTTCACAATTCTTATGTTTTTTGTCTTGGATGTTGTCTGCCTTATTGTCTATGACAGACAAACACTTTTGGACATTGGTTCAGCAATTTCACACTGTAAACCGGACTTCAAATTCCTCAATGCCGACCCGCTGTTTACAAACACGCCAGTGGAGCCCTTTGTCTGTGCTGCTCGGCCACGGAAACGCAGGAGGAAAAGGGGAAACAAAGCCGGCGTTCTCATCAGAGTAAGATGCCACGCAAATCGACCCCCGCTACCCACTGTTCTACTGGCAAATGTTCAGTCTCTGGATAACAAGCTCTGCGAGCTGAAAGCGTGGATCTATTTCCAACGAGAGACAGGGGACTGCTGCATTATCTGCCTTACAGAAACTTGGATGTCTGCAGAGATTCCAGACTCAGCCATTGAACCCGCGGGGTTCTCTGTGCACCGAGCGGACAGAGCGAAAGACCTCTCAGGTAAAAGCAGAGGTGGTGGTGTATGTTTTATGATCAACAAATCCTGGTGTGATCAGAGGAACGTACACTCTATCAAGTCTTTCTGCTCTCCTGATCTGGAATTTCTCATGCTTCTTTGTCGACCATTCTGGCTACCGAGGGAATTCACAGCGGTCATTATCACTGCTGTGTACATCTCGCTACAAGCCGACACAGACCGGGCACTCAAGGAACTGTATGGGAGTATAAGTGAGCAGGAAACCGCGCACCCTGAGGCCGCGTTCATTGTGACCGGGGACTTTAATAAAGCCAGTTTCAAATCAGTCGCACCAAAATACCACCAGCACATTAGTTTCAACACACGAGGGGACAGGGTTTTGGACCATTTCTACTCTCCCATCCGGGATGGCTACAAATCCCTCCCCCACCCACCATTTGGCAAATTGGACCACTCTTCCATTCTGCTTCTGCCCGCTTACAGGCAGAAACTGAAACAGGAAACACCCACCCTCAAAAGATCCAGTGTTGGTCGGACCAACATCCACCATTGTGTCTGTTCCAAAGCAATCAAAAATAACTTGCTTAAATGACTGGCGTCCTGTTGCTCTGACCCCCATCATCAGCAAATGCTTTGAGAGACTAATCAGAGATTACATCTGCTCTGTGCTGCCTCTCTCTCTTGACCCATTGCAGTTTGCTTACCACAACAACCGCTCCACTGATAATGCCATTGCATCTACAATACACACTGCTCTCTCCCACTTGTAAAAAAAAAGAACACTTATGTGAGAATGCTGTTTGTAGACTACAGCTCAGCATTCAACACCATAGTGCCCTCCAAGCTAGATGAGAAACTCCGGGCTCTGGGCTTAAACAGCTCGCTATGCAGCTGGATCCTGGACTTCCTGTCAAGCAGACACCAGGTGGTTAGAATAGGCAGCAACATCTCCTCATCACTGACCCTCAACACTGGAGCCCCACAGGGCTGTGTTCTCAGCCCACTCTTGTATTCCTTGTACACACATGACTGTGTGGCAACACATAGCTCCAATGCCATCATTAAGTTTGCTGATGACACGACGGTGGTAGGTCTGATCACTGACAATGATGAAACAGCCTACAGAGAGGAGGTGCACACTCTGACACACTGGTGTCAGGAGCACAACCTCTCCCTCAACGTCAGTAAGACAAAGGAGCTTGTGGTGGACTTCAGAAGGAAAGACAGAGAACACAGTCCCATTACCATCAATGGAGCACCAGTGGAGAGAGTCAGCAGCTTCAAGTTCCTGGGTGTCCACATCACTGAGGAACTCACATGGTCCATCCATACTGAAGTCGTTGTGAAGAAGGCTCATCAGCACCTCTTCTTCCTGAGATGGCTGAGGAAGTTTGGAATGAACCACCACATCCTCACACGGTTCTACACCTGCACTGTAGAGAGCATCCTGACTGGCTGCATCTCTGCCTGGTACGGCAATAGCACAGCCCACAACCACAAAGCACTGCAAAGGGTGGTGCGAACTGCCAGACACATCATCGGAGGTGAGCTTCCCTCCCTCCAGGAAATATATACAAGGCTGTAAGGGGGTTTGGTGGAAAGGAGGAGGCGAGAACCGGCTTGACAACTTAAATAATAATTTAATAAACAATTTAAACAAAACACACAACCAAAAACACACAGTACAGCTGCCTGCAATTCTCTCTCTCTCGAACTGTCGTCCCCGGCCGCCTTTATCCCTCGCGCGCCCCATCAGGCTGATTGGGGACCGGGTGTGTCTCATTCCAGCCCGGCCCCACCCTCCTCGGCTCTACACTCCTCCCGGAGTTGCCTCAGGCCGGGGAGTCCCCGGCATGACGTACATCCCCCACCCTTCCTCTCCGGGGGGGCGTGCCTTATGCCCCGACTGCCAGCGGGTCATCCCCACCTTCCTCGACACAGGAGGAGACAGGAGGGGAAAAACAACAAAACAAAATGGCGAGGGAAAGGCCAACATGGAGCGACAGAGAGAGAGAGAGGAGAGAGAGAAAAAAGAAACTCACCGGTTCTCTGATGCGCCGTCGCGTGGTCCTCGATCACTACTCCACCCTCTCAGGCGGACTGCAGCTGCTCCTCCCCGGGCGGACCGGAGTCAGACCTCCGACCCCCAGTGGACAGAACGCCCCTCCGTATTCCCGGCATCCCGTGGGGACACTCCTCCGCCCCTGGCAGTGGCCCTACCACTCCAGGTGGTCGGGGAGTCGCTTCCCTCCTCCCCCCCGTGGACGGCGGTCTTCTCTCGACCCCTCCACGTTCCTGGGGGACAGCAGGGCACTCCTCCGCCCCCGGCAGCGGCTCCCTCGCTCCAGGTGGTCGGGGAGTCCCGTCCCCACTCGCCTCGCGGACGGCGGCCGTTCCCCGCGTCCGGGTGGTCGGGCTACTCCGTCCCCCGTCGGACAGCAGCGGCGCTCCCCTGGGTGGACGGCAGTGTCGAGGACTCTGCGACGGGAATCCCTCCTCCTTTCCGGGTTTCGGCACCAGTGTAAGGGGGTTCAGTGGAAAGGAGAAGGCGAGAACCGGCTTGACAACTTAAATAATAATTTAATAAACAACTTAAACAAACACACAACCAAAACCACACAGTACAGCTGCCTGCAATTCTCTCTCTCTCGAACTGTCGTCCCCGGCCGCCTTTATCCCTCACAAGCCCCATCAGGCTGATTGGGGACCGGGTGTGTCTCATTTCAGCCCCGCCCCGCCCTCCTCGGCTCTACAAAGGCGCTGTGTGAAAAAAGCTTGGAGGATCATCAGAGACTCCAGCCACCCGAGCCATGGGCTGTTCTCACTGCTACCATCAGGCAGGCGATATCGCAGCTTCCATGCCGACTCCATGATAGCTTCTTCCCCCAAACAATCAGACTGTTGAACTCTTGATCTCCCACGATCAAAATACATCAGCACTGTACTTTATTATTATTACTATTACTCTTATATCTCATAAATTATATTATTATATATATTCTCTCTTAACAACTTACTATCAACCGACAGCCTGAATGTCAATACAGTACAATACAACCTACTGTACATTCTATATATACTACTATATATACTTTTTTAATTTTATTGAATAATGTGTATCTATATTGTGCGTATTGTATACTGTACAATGTATGTTATTATTTGTATATTGTGTTGTGTGTAATTATGTGTATATTAGACTTTAAATTGTGTTGTGTTAATTTGATGTTTTTGTAAATTGGTATATGTCTCATCACTGTCACGACTGCTATATTGATCGAAACTGCACCCAAGAATTTCACACACCATTGCACTTGTGTATATGGCTGTGTGACAATAAATGTGATTTGATTTATTATCACACATAATGTTTAATGTTTATGTTTACAGTGTTCAAAAGAGGATGTAATTTAAGAGACTCCTTGGTTAAGTCTGACTTGATACCTTCTCCACCTGTGAAATTACAAGGCATGTTGACACCTATCCTAGAAGGTAACTGTCGTTGTGGTGCATGTAGCCAATGTAACTACACATATCGTTGTACGTCATTCAAAGAGCCTCACACTGGAAAATCTATTTTGATAAAAGGTATAATAAGCTGCAAAACAAAAGCTGCGATTTACTTAATAATGTGTTCTTGTGGTAAATCATATGTGGGAAAAACAAAAAGGGATTAAAAAACACGAATTGCAGAACATCATAGTACTATAAGATGTAAAAATATAAATTACCCATTAGCAGCACATTTTATAGAAAATAATATTGAGAAGGTGTCAGTACTAAGAAGAGGTGGGGATTTGGATCAACTCTTGCTAAAATGAGAAGCCTTCTGGATACACAGATTAAAAACTTTGGTGCCACATGGTTTGAATGTTGATTTTTAAGTGCTTAAGTAATGTTTCTTGTGACATACAAATCAGCCTGAAATCTCAGTTGTCTTAATTGGTTGAGACAGGCTTATTAGTTAATTACTAAACACCCATTGTGATGTCACTGCTTTCACCTGTGTGTAATGACTGACTCTATTTATGCTGCTCTCCACTGTGAGGAAACTGTACCTTGACAAAGGCTTGTTGCCAAAATGTTAGTAAAATAAACTTGTTAGATAGTGTGCAGTTATAAATTTTTCTTTTGAAAGTAAAATTTAGCATTATCAATTCTGAATCTATGTACTGATTACCATTGTTCCATGTCTGCCAACCATGTTGAGTGGTCCAAACATCATCTACAGCCAGAAACTGAACTTTTGACCGGAGGTTTGGAGTGTATGCACTCAGCTGCATGGGAAAGCTATACGATGTTTCTTTGCTCCCTATTTAGTGAATTACTTAACCTCCAGTGTGCGGTCTGTCTGCACTGGTCTCAGAACAATTTGAAATGCACCTTATTTTCATCCTATCTCTGTATACAGCCTCTGAAAGCAACATTTTCCATCTTTGAATGCCCCCAATTCTCAGTGTGTTAATGCACAGTGGAAACAGGATTTCTTAGGGAAAAATAGCCCTATAGTCCTCGTCTGCGGTCATTGTGTTTAACAGCGTGCTGTTTCGCGATACATCAATTCAATTTTATAATGGCATATCGGATGAAATTAGAGACTCTAGTCTTTTGACTCAAACAGGTTTCAATGTAAAAACATTATGAGGTTTCTTACCATATGTAGTTTTGTTGGCGTTTCTCCCAAAGACAAACTCCGCTGTAATTTGTGCCATGTTGTTTTGTCACATGACTCCATGTGTCAAAACTTTTACCCTTTAATGACAGCCCAGAGTGTCCTGAACTGAAATCAGTCAGTTTAAATGAAATTAAATTATGTATAGCATATAGTGAAGACAAAACATAATGTACGTGCATGAGGATGTGGGGTCGCACAAGGTTAAATAATCACTGCCCTCTGGTTTTTTTAAATAGAGGTAGAGTTTAGGCTAAGGGTTAGGATTAGGTCTAAGGTTAGGGTTATTGCTTTGATTGGTATATGAGGTATAGTTCATTCAAAAAGGAACATTTTGTTATCATTTACTGACCCTCATGTTGTTCCCATTCCATAAAACTTTCTTTCCCCCATGGAAATCAAAAGGAAATGTTACCATTGCCTCAGTTACCATTCACTTGCATTGTATGCAATAAACAAAGATGACATGAAAGTGAAGAACGACTGAGGCTAACATTCTGTCTAACATCTCCTTTTGTATTCCATCGACAAAAGAAAGTCATATGGGACTGGAACAACATGAGTGTGAGGAAATAATGACAGTATTGTCATTTACAGGTGTACTATTTGATTTCCCTTTCAGTAGCACAACTCGTTGAACATGCTGCAGAGAACACAGGGACTGATCAAATGTATATCTCAGCGCACAATAAGTTGCTTTGGATAAGTGTCTTCTAAGCAGATACAATTTTTAATGGTTTTCAGGGTCAACAAGGGGTACTGATCCAGGAACATGTATAGCTTGTGTTTATGAAGCATTTTGGATATACAGTATATTCATGGACAATACTGTCCATCTCCATGCCATTACTTATTTAGGTTACTTTAGAAAAATGAACTGACAAGAATAAAAAATAAGCTATGCACATTAATAACTTTCAGCGCCTATGACAGCTAAATGGAGCCATCTGTGCCACCGGTGGCATCTTTTTTTGCATCCTCTCATTTCAGTGTGAATGAAAGACAGAGCTCTGACATGGTCAGCAGTGCACTGCAGAACTCAGAGACTGACCATATGTTCAGGAAGCAGCCCTGCTATTTATTTGACTATCAAACAGGACCGTCTCTGCTTTGTTATTGTTTAAAAAGGCGGCAATACTGCTCGAGACAGATCTTCATAAGCAGCCTGTCTAAAGCAACCTGCTGTCGTCTTTGAGCACAAGGACGTTAGGACACATTGTCATCACTGACTCACCCTCATGTTGTTTCAAGTCTGTACGACTTTCTTTTTTCCTTGGAACACAAAAGGCGACATTTTGAAAAGTGCACTGGTCACTCTTTTTCGTGCAGTTTTAATGAGTGGGGACTGGAGATTTCAAGCTTCAAAAAGGATGCAAAAGCACCATAAAAAACTCATCAAAGTAGTCCACACTACTCATGAGTTATATTCTAAGTTTTAAGAACCTATACAATAGCTTTGTGCGAGGAAAAAGACACAAATTTTAGTCAGTATTCACTGAAAATCTCTGTTCATGAGAGAAGCTGCCATGTCCATTTTGTGTATGAATTGTTCTTTTAAACTTTGAACATTTTCAGTGATTTGGTTGATCATGCTCACAAAACTAGTGAATGATACATTCACAAATTGGACTGATCCAGTTCTGGAGTTCAACTCAATAACTCAGTGATTCGGTCATAGTCAAACTACCAGCTCAATGAAGGGGAAGGGAAATATCGATTTAAATTTTGGTTGGTTTCTCACACAAAGCCATCATGTGACTTTAAGGAATATTCCGTGTTCAGTACAAGTTATTAGTAGCTTATTCAACAACATTTGTGGCATAATACTGATTACCACAAAAATTTGTTTTACTTGCCCCTCCTTTTCTTTAAAAAAAAGCTAAAATCTGTGTTACGGTGAGGCACTTACAACGGAAGTGAATGGGGGGCAAATTTTAAATGCAAATTTTAAATGCTAAAATACTCACTTTTTCAAAAGTATAGCCACATGACGTAAACAAAATGCAGGTTAACATGATTTTAGTGTGATAAAATCACTTACTAACCTTTTCTATGTAAAGTTATAGGCAACTGTACAACTGTTGCCATGATGATGTAATGTCAACAAACGCAAAAACCCTAAAATGACTGAAAAAAAAATGACAATTTATACAACTTTACAGCTCAAATAATACAGAGTTTTAACAGAATTAATGTAAGTGCTGTTCTAAAATTATAAGCTTCAAATTTCTTCCTTTAAACCCCCCACAAAGTGCCTCACTGTAACTTCAATTTTTGCTTTTTATAGAGAAAAGGAGGGACGAGTCGAAATTAATTTTTGTGGTAATCAACATTATGCCACAAATGCCTTCGATTGAGCTTAACTTGTTTTGAACCCAGAATATTCCTTTAAGAAGATTTGAATACAGTGCATGAGTCATAAGGACCACTTTTATCCTTTTTGTAGCTTAAAAGATCCATTACCTTTCACTGTACTTTAGTTGCATGGAAAAGAGCAAGCAATCAATATTTCATAATTTCTTCTTTTGTGTTCCACAGAATAAAAAAAGCTTTGGAATGACATGAGTGTGAGATGACAGAATTTTCATTATTGGGTGAACTATTCCTTCAATAGGCTCTGTAAGTGCAAGCTATGTTAAAGACTCCAAGAACTGCAATTGTTTTTTGTTTTTTTTCAGTGCGTCTCACCTGTCTGTGAGTGGCGTGATTACTAATTGTGGTGTATTACCCAGATACTTGTATTAATAGAGGGACAGGGTGTAGCAGATGTTTGCAATGCAGTATTTCTCTCTCTCATCCCAGCGGTGGCGGAGTTGGGACAGCCAAACAAAGGCCTGAGAGTTCTCCACCTGAGAGCCGGAAACACAAACTCTGAGTCTGGCTAATGCGTGCTGCAGGAGGGAGATGATTATGAAGGATTAGCAGGAAGAAAAGAAATAACACCTGCATGGGATAAAAAACATTATCCCGTTTCTAAGCCACTCTATGCAGCTTTCATTAGGACTTCTATTCTACAAAACCGTGGGTCTTCAAGTGAGACCAAAATATGAGCAATCACGTAAGAGAACATTGAGACTCTCATTACAGAGGCAAATTGTGTGAATAAAGCCAGTATTAAATATTCTTTTCATGAGATGCCTAATGCATGCGTTGGTTTTACTGATCCTCAGAAATCTGAAGAAAATATTTCTCAATGCTGTGGACTGAATAGATACAAATAAGACAGATGACATGGAGACAAGCGGTGGTAACTTTTACACAGTGATTTTGGCCATCACATCTCTCGCATGGATGTCAGTGGTACAGATGGTCATGACTTTTTGCCTGTCTCCAGGGGTGAGTTGGTCAATCAGCATGGTGATGAGGATGTTTAACTGACTCACTTGTTTTTTATACTATTCCTTCATTGGATTCTCATATCCCTCCTCCAATCTCAAGAATGTCATACCTACATCCGTTGTCCACCAGATTTGGGTGCAGTTAAGGGCGACCTGTCAGAATACACACAAGAGAGATGTTTCTTCAGGGTGCACTAGTGAAAATGCTTCTATTTGGATTTTATTTTATAATGTTATACATGTTTAATTACAAATTACATTATCAGTATAATAATGACTGAAAAGGTCAATTGAAAAAATTTACAGAATGTTTCAGAATTTCTTAATATTTGATAAGTTCCTCTTTTGCTTTAATATCAGCATGGACTCCACAAATTTGGGCAAAACTTGATGATCCATCTTATTTAATGAGTTCTCAAATATTATATAATTTAAGAATGTTTCATAGAGCGTCTTGTGTGCTTGGTAGAAATGAGTTAAAAGTTAACAAGGTCAGTCTCACAATCTCATTTGATTAATGACCAAGAAATAGTGCAAAATCTTAAATATTTTGTCTTTATTTCATGTCACAAAGTTTCTTTGTTAAAATTTTCCAAAAACCTAAAAATGTGTTTATTTTTCCATTTACATTAGTTTTTAAATCACAGACTTTCAATGTTATTGCAGACTTTTGGACCTCACTGTATGTATATATAAAAACGTATCATGATAAACACAGCCACTGCAGCCCCATCGCTATTAGGCAAATTTCAATACCTGGACTTCATGAGCCTTCATTCTGTAAACCGATACAGACCTTTCCTCTGGCTTATGAATACTGCTAGAAATATCTCACAATATTTTAATTCCACACAGTACATTCCCTTCCTTCTTATAAATATTCTCTTATTCAAAGAAAAATCAGCCTAAGGATGTTTACAAGCACTGTGTCAGACGTCTGAAGTGACAATAGAAGAGTGGTGTTAAATACCTGATCAGGGTAGTCAAACAGCCACTGTTCCCTGGGTTCTCTTCATAGGCTGAGACCGCCTCTGTCATCTCATGACGTACAGTGGCACACATGGTGTCCAGAACACGATTCAGCCACAATTCCACCTGTATAACCGTAGCCAACTTCATTTAACACAAGCATTTCATTCCACACACTAAGTATTTTGACAAGAGAGTATGATAAGAGGGTTTGCCAGCAGCCTTATATTGTACATTAGTCCCACTTAAAATATGCATGCATCTGTCTAGTCCCTAGGCAGATACGTTGGAGCAGCGTTAGTGCTAAACTGTACAGGGACCTTCAGAATCTTCAGAAGCAGGGCTAGAATGTGATGTGATCCAGAGCATTATATTATGGGACAGCAGGCACTGTAAACATAACTAGATTTTAAATTTTCTTAAGAAAATTTGAGTGGTGCTTAGCAGTGCAAAAGCTGCCAACATGATTCTAGGGTGTTTTGGGTGGTGTCCAGGGCACTGCTACAGTATGCGGTTGCTAAGATATTCTGGATGGTTGCTTGGTGGTTTCTTACTGAGAAAAGTTAAAACGATCTCAGCCTCAAGTCTCTATGATTTTCTGGCCTCTCGATTTGGCTTGGGTCCCTCCTTTAATGTAGGTGTATAGGATTTTTGTACTAGTTTTGTTAAAAAAAAATAAATAAATAAATAAACAATTAGAAAAGGAATAGCACACCTCTCAACAAGATACACAATTGGAGGTACAATATAATTAATTCATTTGTTAGAGTTATGAGTTTTGAAAAACCCCAAACCCCTAAGTATGAGCACAAGTAATAGATAATTCATCAAAATCAAGGTGTTTTCCAAAGTTACTGGCCATAGCCTAGGGTATATACTAATTAAAATACCTTATGTATAAAAGCCACAGATAAGCATGGACACGTCGAAATTAATATTTGTGGTATTTAACATAATGCCACAAATCCTGTCAATTGAGCTTAACTTATATTAAACCCAGAATGTTTCTTTAACACATTATGCATTGTGTGTGTATAAGGTGTGTATACATAAAATGTGTAAAATGTAAATGTGTATAAAGTGTAAAATGTAAACAAAGGCTTTTTGTACCTGTCCAGTGCAGTCACAAGGCTCACTGAAGGGAACATACTCGTCCTCTTTACTGAACATGCCGAGCCCTGTCTTTGTGGGGTTATTATCCCCATCCGTTTCAAACTTCATCTTTGCCATTTTGTCAAACAACTTTGACAGATGCCTTTGAACCTGGGGGAGATAAAGAAGGCTTCACTGCACAGCTGTTATTTTGGTTAAGTTTGTTCTAATATGACATATGAAAAACATTTTTAAATTTGCCTCCAGACAACTTGGTACGCAGTCAACACTGCCATCTATTGTATGAAAAAGGCAAATTAGGCCTTTGGCCATTGGCACCTTAAATGTAGGTTGTTCACAAAAAAATAAAAAAATTCTGTTATCATTTACTCACTCTCTTGTTGTTCCAAACCCTTTCTTCCATGGAACACAAATGGAGAAATTCTGAAGAATTATGCTAATAGTTTTTTACCATGCAATAACAATTAATGAGTGAGGCTTTAAAAAAGGATTCAAAAAATACATGTGAAAGCACCATAAAAGTATCCAAAAAATGATGGCAGAATGATGTTAGTGACTGATGGCCTTGGCCACCATTCACTTTCATTGCATGGAAATAAGACGCAATGAAAGTGGATGGTGACTGAGCCTAACATTCCGCCTAACATCTCTTATTGTGTTCCATGGAAGAAAGTTGTCGGGGTTTGGAACAATATGAGGGTTTTAATTTTTGGATGAGCTATCCCTTCAATGTTTGAAAACATTAGGCATAAAAACTAAGTAAAACTGTGAAAAGATATTACAACAATATGATAAGGACAGGTGTCAGTAAAGCCATGTGCTGTATCTAGTGGGGGTCAGTGCAGGTCAGATGAGGAGATAAAGTAAAAGCGTGAAAAGACCAGGCGCTTGGTGTCCGGACATTCGGCCAGGCTTTTCACAAAGAGCCAGTTTGCAGGAACAGGTGCATTGAATGTCACACTCTCAATATAACAGATGAGCAGCTCAAGGCAAGACTTTATGGGACACTGAAAACAATTTTGAGTGTACCTGTGTGCATGCTGAAAGAAGCACCTTCTGAATTACGTTCCCTATCTGTCACTCACTCGACGTTGGTGTCGATGTAGTGACACTAGGGGTCACTCTTGGGAGCCCGAGACACCTCTGGTCTTTGATAAAAGGCCAATGAAAATTGGCGAGTGGTATTTGCATGCCACTCCCCCGAACATACGGGTATAAAAGGAGCTGGTATGCAACCACTCATTCAGATTTTCTCTTCGGAGCCGAACGGTCATGCTCGCTGAGCTGAATACTACTGTTCATTCACCTGCTGGATCTGACGGTGCATTTCAGCGGCTTCTCCCTCCTCTGCACTGGTGCACTGCAGAGAACGCCCCTGGGTGCTTCGGCAGAAAAACTAGAGAGTATATTTTCTGAAAGAGCATTTTTCCCCTCTAAAAGAGTATATATTTCTCTAAAAGAGCGCACACACGGAACGTCTTTTTAAAGACGCGTCTTTTTAAAGATGCTTTTCCGATTGTGTGTTATTCCTGGTTGTGCTCGTTATCTCTCGCCTTCTAACGGTCACGATCACTGTCTTTCGTGTCTGGGCACTGCTCACGTGGAGACAGCGTTTGTGGATGGTCACGTTCTCATTGCGAGAATATGTCCATGGCAACGTTGCGGTCGCGGCTCGCCTTCGTAAGAAAGCGAGCCACCCCAGAGGCTCCCGCCTCGGTCCTTTTACCCACGGGTTTGAGGCCAGCGCGGCTAGCACTGGGGGCGATTTGGGGACCCCAATGGGACCGCCTCCGCCAGGTATCCCCCCGCGGACCTCCCATTCCCCAGCACGCTCGTCTGCCCCGATCGGGCTTCCGGGTGAGTCTGCCGGCTCGTCTCACGGCGAGTTCGACCTCTTATTCGGAGCCCGCGAAAGTGATGAGCTCTCGAGCGCAGCATCGGACAGCCGCTCAAAGCCACGCCCCGCCCCATTCCTTTCTTCCCGGAAGTGCATGAAGAGCTGACAAGGTCGCGGGAGGCACCTTTTACTGCCCGGTCCCGATCTTTTCAGCTTCCCCGCTCTCACTACCCTCGATGGTGGGGCGGCCAAGGGTTATTCGGCAATCCTCCGGTGGATAAAGGCGCTCGCGGTGCACCTATGCCCGCAGAGCGCCGCCACCTGGCATGGGTGGGTGCCCAAAGCCCCCATCCAAGGCCTGTAGGTTTACGTCGTCTCTGACGGTCAAAGCCTACGGCGCTGCTGGACAAACTGCCTCCGCCCTGCACGCCATGGCTCTCCTGCAAGTCCGCCAAGGCGCTAAAGGAACTGCACGAGGGTAGTTCTGCCCCGGGATTGATGCAGGTACTGCGTTCGGCGACCGATCTCGCTCTCCGAGCGACGGAGGTCACGGCGCGGTCTCTCGGGCAGACGATGGCCACACTAGTGGTCCAGGAGCGCCACCTTTGTCTCAACCTGGTCGAGATGGGTGAGGCCGACAGGACACGATTTCTTGCTGTCCCCATTTCCCAGGAGGGCCTATTCGGCGATACCGTCGAGGACTTTGCCCAGCAGTTCTCGATGGTAGAGCAGTAGATGGATGCTAGCCGGCTTATCCTGCCCCGGCACGGCTCAAGATCCCGCACCCCATCTACTCATCGCTGAGGGCGTCCCCCTGCGGTGACTGCACCGGCTCCGCCGCAGCCCGCCCCTCCGGCCCGGCCCCGGTGTGGAGCCCACCGCAGGAAGCCGACGCCACCCGTCTCACAGCCGGCACCGAAGAACCCACGGAGGTCTTCGAAGCGCCCCTGAGACGGGCGACCCAGGGACAACGAAACCCGCTGCTCTGGAGCTGGTAAGCAGATCTTCATCTTTTTGTTACCTTTTGCATTTAATTGCGCTGCATGCCTAAGTGGCTGCAGTACTCAAGAGCTCCGCAAGAGTGGTTTCCTTGTTCCCTGGGTCACATATCCGGTGTGTACGGCTGGCATCACGACCACCGTCCACCACTCCATTTGGCAGGTTGGCGCTCCAGCGGCGGTCTCCTGCCCTGAGCGCCCAGCTGTGGCACAAATCCGCCCCCGATGTGACAGTCTCCACGGGTCATGAGGACAGGCCTCTTCCTCCCCCGACCCAGGCTGTTCCGGGGGTGGTCACAAGGAGCCAGGTAAGTGCTTCAATGTCCTCGGACTCAGCACGGCCACGATGTGGTGTGGCACCTCGAGCTCCACCCCGCTGCGAGGCCCCACCCGCCGGTACATCCGATGACATTGTCCCTTTGGTCCCCCTTGCGCGGAACTTGGACGCATGGCTTGCGCTTTCCAGTCCGTCACGAGGGCTGGTCCGGACCGTCCGACTCGGCTGCGCGATTCATTTCGCCGGGCATCCGCCCAGGTCCAGCGGTGTCCACTTCACCTTGGTGAAAGTCGGAAAAGCTGCTACCTTGTGTAGAGATCGCTACCCTCCTACGGAAGGACGCGATAGAACCTGTCCCTCCAGCCGAGATGAAGAAGGGGTTTTACAGCCCCTACTTCATTGTACTGAAAAGAGGCGGTGGGTTGCGGCCAATCTTGGACCTGCGAGTACTGAACCGGGCCTTACACAGACTCCCATTCAAGATGCTGATGTAAAGACGCATTCTAGCGAGCGTTCGGCATCAAGATTGGTTCGCGGCGGTAGACCCGAAGGATGCGTACTTTCACGTCTCGATCCTTCCTCGACACAGACCCTTCCTGCAGTTCGCGTTCGAGGGTCAGGCGTATCAGTACAAAGTCCTCCCTTTCGGCCTGTCCCTGTCTCCTCGCGTCTTTACAAAAATCGCAGAGGCTGCCCTTGCCCCATTAAGGGAGGTGGGCATTCGCATTCTCAACTATCTGAACGACTGGCTAATCTTAGCTCACTCTCGAGACGGGTTATGCACACACAGGGACCTGGTGCTCTCACACCTCAGCCGACTAGGGCTTCGGGTCAGCTGGGAAAAGAGCAAGCTCCTCCCGGTTCAGAGCATCTCTTTTCTCGGTTTGGAGTTGGACTCAGTCTCCTTGACGGTGCACCTTACGAACGAGCGCGCCCAGTCGGTGCTGGCCTGTTTGAAGGCGTTCAAACAGAAAACAGCGGTTCCACTGAAACTTTTTCAGAGGCTCCTGGGGCATATGGCATCCTCGGCGGTGGCCACCCCACTCGGGTTGATGCATATGAGGCCGCTTCAGCACTGGCTCCAGACTCGAGTCCCGAGACGGGCATGGCGCCACGGGACACACCACGGGCCATTACGTCGGTCTGTCACCATCTTTTCAGCCCTTGGACCGATCTCTCGTTTCCACGAGCAGGTGTTCCGCTAGAACTGGTCTCCAGGCGTGTCGTGGTCATGACAGACACCTCCAAAACAGGCTGGGGCACTGTTGGCAACGGGCACGCAGCCGCCGGCCTCTAGAGTTACTGGCAATTCTGCTCGCCCTGTGGAGGTTCCGGCCGTTGATCCAAGGCAAGCACATGCTAGTTCGGACAGACAGCACGGCAGCAGTAGCATATGTCAACCGCCAAGGCGGTCTGCGCTCCCGCTGTATGTCATAACTCGCCTGCCGTCTCCTCCAACGGAGTTAGCAGCACCAAGTCGCTGCAAGCCACTCACATCCCGGGCAACCTCAACACTTCGGCGGATGCGCCGTAACAACAGGTTACACTCAAGGGAGAGTGGAGACTCCACCTTCAGGTGGTCCAGCTGATTTGGAGTCGATTCGGTCAGGCACAGGTGCACCTGTTCACCTCCCAAGAATCCTCCCACTGCCCGCTCTGGTACGCCCTCACCGAGGCCTTCCTCAGCATAGACGCGCTGGCACACAGCTGGTCCCCTGGCATTCACAAATATGCGTTTTCCCCAGTGAGCCTGCTCGCACAGACCCTGTGCAAGATCAGGGAGGACGAGGAGAAGGTCGTCCTGGTAAGCACCCTACTGGCCCGCCCAGACGTGGTGCTCGGACCTCACGCTCCTTGTGACAGCTCCCCCCGGGCAAATTCCCGTGAGGAAGGCCCTTCTTTCTCAGGGAAAGGGCACCATCCGGCACCCACGCCCAGACCTCTGGAATCTCCATGTCTGGCCCCTGGACGGGATGCGGAAGACCTAAGCTGTCTCCCACCTGCGGTGGTAGACACGTTCACTCAGGCTAGGGCTCCCTCTACGAGGCGCCTGTTTGCCTTTTAAGTGGCATCTGTTCGCTAAGTGGTGTTCTTCCCATCAGGAAGACCCCCAGAGGTGCGCAGTCAGATCAGTGCTTTCCTTCCTGCAAGAGAAGTTGGAAGGGAGGCTGTCCCCTTCCACCTTGAAGGTGTACATTGCTGCCATAGCAGCACACCATGACGCAGTCGACGGTAAGTCCTTAGGGAAGCATGATCTGATCATCAGGTTCCTAAGAGGCACCAGGAGGCTGAATCCCTCCAGGCCACGCCTTGTTCCCTCATCGGACCTCTGTAGTTTTTCAGGGTCTACAGAGAGCCCCCTTTGAGCTTTGCAGTCAGCCGGGCTTAAGGCACTCTCCTTGAAGACTGCCCTCCTGACTGCGCTCACTTCCATCAAGAGGGTAGGTGACCTGCAAGCGTTCTCTGTCAGCGAAACGTGCCTGGAGTTCGGTCCGGGCTATTCTCACGTGATCCTGAGACCCCTGACCGGGCTATGTGCCCAAGGTTCCCACCACTCCTTTTAGGGACCAGGTGGTGAACCTGCAAGCGCTGCCCCAGGAGGAGGCAGACCCAGCCCTGTCGTTGCTGTGTCCGGTGCATGCTTTACGCATCTATTTGGATCGCACGCAGAGCTTTAGAATCTCTGAGGAGCTCTTTGTCTGCTTTGGTGCACAGCGGAAAGGAAGCACTGTCTCCAAGCAGAGGATCGCCCACTGGCTCATTGACGCTATAACTATGGCATGTCTCGCCCAAAACATGCCACCCCCGGTAGGGCTACGAGCCCATTCTACCCGTGGTGTAGCGGCTTCTTGGGCCCTGGCCAGAGGTGCCTCTCTAAAAGACATTTGCAGAGCAGCGGGCTGGGCAACACCCAACACCTTTGCAAGGTTCTACAACCTCCGGGTGGAACCGGTTTCATCCCAGGTAGTGGCACGCAACACAAGCGGATAAGCCCGGGATAGCCGGCCGGGTGTATCGCTTGCACATAGTGCCTTCCACCTCCTTTTGAGCTGAAGACGTGCGCTGTTAATTCCCAGTAGTGTTCACAAAAGTTGTTCCCTGGTTGACTTCCTCCGAGCCCTGTGGCAGTCGAGTTTTCGGAGAGACTCACTGCCGGCCCAGTACACGCGCTAACTAAGAGCCCGGTTCTGGGGTAGGTGCTCCGCATGTGGCGGTTCCCTGTAAGGCTAACCCCATGCGATCTATATCTTCCGCTGGTTTGTTTCCCTACTGGCAAACTGCGTCTTCCTTGGGCAGAGCCCCTCAGTCTCCATGTTGTAGTAACTCTTCCTCAGCATTGGGTAGGATCTACCTTGAAGGCTCTCCACATGGTAGGAAAGACCATGTGATGTATTCTTCCACTTAAATATCCCCCCCTCTCTTGGGGCGAGGTGTGGTCTCCGCGGTGTCCTTCCCTTGGGAGGGACACCCCCCGACTAGACCTGGCGGCCCAGTCAGATAATCCCCCTTCTCTTTTAGGGAGTGGAAAAAGAGAAGGGGAAAGAGGCCACGACTGGGTTAAGCCTGTCTCTATCTCTGGGTAGTCGACTTGTCCCCAAACAGGGCCGTTCGACACTCATAACTGTGTTGGGGGAGGTTACGTGTCGACCTGGTGCGCTGGCTATGAGGCACACAGCAAGTCTGCCCACCACACACCGCCAGTTCACGTAACACAGTTCAGCCTTGTGGCGTTTTGTATAGGGACCCCTAGTGTCACTACATCGACTCCAACGTCGAGTGAGTGACAGATAGGGAACGTCATGGTTACTGGTGTAACCTCCATTCCCTGATGGAGGGAACGAGACGTTGGTCCCTCCTGCCACAATGCTGAACTACCCGCTGAAATGGCCGGACCTTATATCGGCTCCTCAGCGTAAAACCTGAATGAGTGGTTGCATACCAGCTCCTTTTATACCCGTATGTTCGGGGGAGTGGCATGCTAATACCACTCGCCAATTTTCATTGGCCTTTTATCAAAGACCAGAGGTGTCTCGGGCTCCCAAGAGTGACCCCTAGTGTCACTACATCAACACCAACGTCTCGTTCCCTCCATCAGGGAACGGAGGTTACACCAGTAACCATGACGTTTCTTAGAGGGGTCACATATTACTTTTTTTTCCCCTCCCTGAGATCCACTTATAATTTTAGTATAGTTTTTTTTGTGCCCAAAATAGTGGAGTTGCCTCCATCTGCACTATTTTTTAATTGTTTTTCAATGTAAATATGCATTAGAATGATGCCCTTTTTGCAGCTTAGTTTCAATAAATTCTGTTTTTTTTTTATTTTTTATTTTTTTATTTTTTTTGATGGGGAAGGACATTTTTAGTTCAGAAAGTGCAACTGATCATAGAAAAAGTAACTCTTATCACAAAAGATCAAGGAAAATTTTATTCTTCATGATAAGATCTCTTGTATTTGCTGAGAGACAGTTGAAACAATCAAACGAACAAACAAACAAAAAATACATAATCCAGCTGCAAACCTGTTCTGAATGTCCTCTTAATTTGCTATAGAGCCCAGGTTTGTTGGTGGCCTCCACAACATTTGGTGGTTTATTAGCACTGTATGTCAGTTCTTTGAAATCAGTATCAATGCTTTCAAAGCATTTGGAATCCTGTGGAGACATTCATTAAAAAGAATGAGTTAACTCAATTTCATTTGCCAGAGAAAGAGAGAAAAAAAAAAAGACATTCTGAACAACATCTGTGTTTCTGGCCATAGGCACAGAACAGTAATTATCCAAATGTTTTCGGCCAAAAGCATAAGATGAACATTTTCATCTCTCATCTAGATCTATGCATATACCGCCAGAGGGCAGGACAAGATGCTTCCCAAATCTGTGAGGTCCCAGTTTACTCTCAGTTCTCCATTAAAACAGCCTAAACTATTCATTTGTTTTATATTTTCTGCTTTAGTATTCTGGCTGTTTTCTTTTATTACTGCTTATGTTTCACTTTATAACATCAACTTTTTTTGTTGCGTGACAAATAGAGAACAAAATAAGTTTTATATTGACTTGTAGGACCGTTCCATAAAGAATTTATAAAATTAGAAACAAATCAGCAGAGTTGACCTCTGGTAACTGACAGCGAATATCCTCAGAATCTATAAAGATGCTCTCCAGTTGAGACCAGGTCCTCTGCACTTCAAACCAGACAGAGATCACAGAGTCAGCCACTGAGAGCTTTCGCTGCCATGTGGATACTTCCTCCAGGAAGAACGCTATGTACTTAGATGTCATGAAGTTCAGTAGCTGCACCTGGTTGTCCTCCAGCGTTTCAGATATTTCCTCATCTGACTTCATCAGAGGAACGTTTGTGCGTGGATGAACCTCATAGCCAAATGCCATATTTGTCCAGGTGGCATCCAGTTCGTTTAGCAACTTCTCTACGTCCATCTCCTTCACTACCCGGTCAATGATGCTCCTGACCTCACCCTCAAAGTGATGCAAGTTGAGGTGAAAAATGTCAGCCAGTGTGGTGTCTTGGTCCATGGTGAAGCATATGCCAGTAGCATTCATAAGCTGCCGCCAGTGGGGTGAACAAATGGCTGAGTTTTGAAGCTCAGCACCTACTCGAAAAGAGGTAAGCATGTTCTTCAAGGTACTGTCTAGCCCGGTGAAGGTGTCCCATGAACAGGCCTCATTATCCAGTGTGAAAAGTTCTTTAGAGAAACGCTTGCACTCCAAGTCCATGTCATCCACGTTTATCTCTTTCCAAAGAGTGGTCTGCCAGGCATCTAAACTGTATTTGACCACCGAGATCATATCCCACAATTCCTTGAGAATGGGCAGCTCCTTTCTGCACTGCTTGAGCTGTTTATAGTCTGTTCCCTAACTGTCACTCACTTGAAGTTGTGTTGATGTAGTGACACTAGGGGTCACTCTTGGGAGCCCGAGACACCTCTGGTCTTTGATAAAAGGCCAGTGAAAATTGGCGAGTGGTATTTGCATGCCACTTCCCCGGACATACGGGTATAAAAGGAGCTGGTATGCAACCACTCATTCAGATTTTCTCTTCGGTGCCGAACGGTCATGCTCACTGAGCTGAATACAACTGTTCATTCACCTCTGCTGGATCTGACAGCGCATTTCAGTGGCTTCTCCCCCCTCTGGACTGGTGCACTGTAGAGAATGCCCCTGGGTACTTCGGCAGAAATAAAAGAGTATATTTCTCTAAAAGAGCGGCACACACGGAACGTCTTTTTAAAGACGCGTCTTTTTAAAGATGCTTTTCCGATTGTGTGTTATTCCTGGTTGCGCTCGTTATCTCTCGCCTTCTGACGGTCACGATCACTGTCTTACGTGTCTGGGCACTGCTCACGCGGAGACAGCGTTCGTGGATGGTCATGTTCTCATTGCGAGGATATGTCCATGGCAACGTTGCGGTCGCGGCTCGCCTTCGTAAGAAAGCAAGCCACCCCAGAGGCTCCCCGCCTCGGTCCTTTTACCCACGGGTATGAGGCCAGCGCGGCTAGCACTGGGGGCGATTTGGGGACCCCAATGGGACCGCCTCTGCCGGGTATCCCCCCCGTGGACCTCCCATTCTCCAGCACGCTCGTCTGCCCCGATCGGTCTTCCGGATGAGTCCGCCGGCTCGTCTCATGGCGAGTTCGACCTCTTATTCGGAGCCCGCGAAAGTGATGAGCTCTCGAGCGCAGCATCGGAGAGCGGGCTCGTCCAGTCGGAAGCCTCAGCTGGGCTCCTCCCTTCAGGGTCGATTGCCCAGTCACAGACTGACGCGGGGAACTCACAGGCTGACGCAGTGGAACTCACTGCTCTTCCCTGAACCCTCGCGGCTCGGTGATTGGTTCCTGGGCTTGCGGCGCTGCTCAAAGCCACGCCCCGCCCCCGTTCCTTTCTTCCCGGAAGTGCATGAAGAGCTGACAAGGTCGCGGAAGGCACTTCTTACTGCCCGGTCCCGATCTTTTCAGCTTCCCCGCCCTCACTACCCTCAATGGTGGGGCGGCCAAGGGCTATTCGGCAATCCCCCGGTGGATTAAGGCGCTCGCGGTGCACCTATGCCCACAGAGTGCCGCTACCTGGTGCGGGTGCCCAAAGCCCCCGTCCAAGGCCTGTAGGTTTACGTCATCTCTGACGGCCAAGGCCTATGGTGCCGCTGGACAAGCCGCCTCCGCCCTGCATGCCATGGCTCTCCTGCAAGTCCACCAAGGTGCTAAAGGAACTGCACGGTCAGGGTAGTTCTGCCCCGGGATTGATGCAGGAACTGCGCTCGGTGACCGACCTCGCTCTCTGAGTGACGGAGGTCACGGCGCGGTCTCTTGGGCAGACGATGGCCACACTAGTGGTCCATCAACCTGGTCGAGATGGGCGAGGCTGACAAGACACGATTCCTTGCTGCCCCCATTTCCCAGGCGGGCCTATTCGGCGACACCTTTGAGGACTTTACCCAGCAGTTTTCGATGGTAGAGCAGTAGATGGATGCTAGCCGGCATATCCTGACCCGGCGCGGCTCAAGATCCCGCACCCCTTCTACTCATCGCCAAGGGCGTCCCCCTGCGGTGACTGCACAGGCTCCACCGCAGCCCGCCCCTTCAGCCCGGCTTGGAGACCACCGCAGGAAGCAGATGCCACCCATCTCGCGGCCGCCCAGAACCCGTGAAATGCTTCAAAGCACCCTTAAGACGGGCGACCCAGGGACAACGAAACCCGCTGCTCTGGAGCTGGTAAGCAGATCTCCATCTTTTTGTTACCTTTTGCATTTAATTGTGCTGCATGCCCAAGTGGCTGCAGTACTCAAGAGCTCACCAAGAGCGGTTTCCTTCTTCCCTGGGACACGTATCCGGTGTGCACGGCCATCATCTCGACCACCGTCCACCACTCTATTTGGCAGGTTTGGCGCTCCAGCGGCGGTCTCCCACCCCTGAGCGCCCAGTTGTGGCACAAATCTGCCCCCGATGTGACAGTCTCCATGGGTCACGAGGACAGGCCTCTTCCTCCCCATCCCAGGCTGTTCTGGCGGTGGTCACAAGGAGCCAGGTAAGTGCTTCGATGTCCTTAGACTCAGCACAGCCACAACGTAGTGTGGCACCTCGAGCACCGCCCCACCGCGAGGCCCCACCTGCCGGTACGTCCGATGACATTGTCCTTTTGGTCCCCCTTGCGCGGAACTTGGACGCATTGCTTGCACTTTCCAATCTGTCGCGAGGGCTGGTCCGGACCATCCGACTCGGCTGCGTGATTCACTTCGCCAGGCGTCCGCCCAGGTTCAGCGGTGTCCACTTCACCTTGGTGAAGGACGAAAATGCTGCTACCTTGCATGGAGATTGCTACCCTCTTACGGAAGGGCGCGATAGAACCTGTCCCTCCAGCCAAGATGAAGAAGGGGTTTTTCAGCCCCTACTTCATCGTACCGAAAAAAGGCGGTGGGTTGCGGCCAATCTTGGACCTGTGAGTTCTGAACTAGGCTTTACACAGACTCCCGTTCAAGATGCTGACACAAAAATGCATTCTGGTGAGTGTCCGGCATCAAGATTGGTCTGCAGCGGTAGACCTGAAGGATGCGTACTTCCATGTCTTGATCCTTCCTCGACACAGACCCTTCCTGTGGTCTGCGTCTGAGAGTCAGGCATATCAGAACAAAGTCCTCCCTTTCAGCCTGTCCCTGTCTCCTCGCATCTTTACGAAGGTCGCAGAGGCTGCACTTGCCCCATTAAGGGAGGTAGGCATTCGCGTTCTCAACTATCTTGACGACTGGCTAATCCTAGCTCATTCTCGAGACATGTTGTGCGCACACAGGGACCTGGTGCTCTCACACCTCAACCGACTAGGGCTTCGGGTCAACTAGGAAAAGAGCAAGCTCCTCCCAGTTCAGAGCATCTCTTTTCTCGGTTTGGAGTTGGACTCAGTCTCCTTGACAGCACGCCTTACGAACGAGTGCGCCCAGTCAGTGCTGACCTGTTTGAAGGTGTTCAAACAGAAAACAGCGGTTCCACTGAAACTTTTTCAGAGGCTCCTGGGGCATATGGCATCCTCGGCGGTGGCCACTCCGCTCGGGTTGATGCATATGAGGCCACTCAGCACTGGCTCCAGACTCGAATCCCGAGATGGGCATGGCGCCATGGGACACGTCGCGTGGTCATCACGTCTTTTCAGCCTTTGGACTGACCACTCGTTTCTACGGGCAGGTGTTCCTCTAGAACTGGCAAATTCCCCTGAGGAAGGACCTTCTTTCTCAGGGACGGGGCACCATCCGGCACCCGCGCCCAGACCTCTGGTATCTCCATGCCTGGCCCCTGGACGGGACACCTGCGGTGGTAGACATAATCACTCAGGCTAGGGCTCCCTCTACGAGGCACCTGTATGCCTTTTAAGTGGCGTCTGTTCGCTAAGTGGTGTTCTTCCCGTCGGGAAGACCCCCAGAGATGCGCAGTCAGATCAGTGCTTTCCTTCCTGCAGGAGAGGTGGGAAGGGAGGCTTTCCTCTTCCACCTTGAAGGTGTACATTGCCGCCATAGCAGCACACCATGACGCAGTCGACGGTAAGTCCTTAGGGAAGCACGACCTGATCATCAGGTTCCTAAGAGGCGCCAGGAGGCTGAATCCCTCCAGACCATGCCTCGTTCCCTCATCGGACCTCTCAGTAGTTCTTCAGGGTCTACAGAGAGCCCCCTTGGAGCCTTTGCAGTCAGCCGAGCATAAGGCACTCTCCTTGAAGTCTGCCGTCCTGACTGCACTCACTTTCATCAAGAGGGTAGGTGACCTGCAAGCGTTCTCTGTCAGCAAAACGTGCCTGGAGTTTGGTCCAGATTACTCTCACGTGATCCTGAGACCCTGACCGGGCTATGTGCCCAAGGTTCCCACCACCCCTTTAGGGACCAGGTGGTGAACATGCAAGCACTGCCCCAGGAGGTGGCAGACCCAGCCCTGTCGTCACTGTGTCCGGTGCGCACTTTACGCATCTATTTGGATCGCACGCAGAGCTTTAGAGTCTCTGAGCAGCTCTTTGTCTGCTTTGGTGCACAGCGGAAAGAAGCGCTGTCTCCAAGCAGAGGATCACCCACTGGCTCATTGACGCCATAACTATGGCATATGTCACCTAGGACATGCTGCCCCTGGTAGGGCTACAAGCCCATTCTCCTAGGGGTGTAGCGGCTCCCTGGGCCCTGGCCAGGGGTGCCTCTCTAACAGACATTTGCAGAGCAGCGGGCTGGGCAACACCCAACACCTTTGCAAGGTTCTACAACCTTCGGGTGGAACCGGTTTCATCCCAGGTAGTGGCAGGCAACACAAGTGGATGAGCCCGGGATAGCTGGCCGGGTGTATCGCTTGCACATAGCGCTTTCCACCTCCCTTGGAGCTGAAGACGTGCGCCATTAATTCCCAGTAGTGTTCACAAACTTTGTTCCATGGTAGACTTCCTCCGAGCCCTGTGGCAGTCGAGTTTTCGGAGAGACTCGCTGCCGGCCCAGTACACACGCTAACTAAGAGCCCTGTTCTGGGGTAGGTGCTCCACATGTGGCGGTTCCCTGTAAGGCTAACCCCATGCGATTATATATCTTCCGCTAATTTGTTTCCCTGTTGGCAAACTGCGTCTTCCTTGGGCAGAGCCCCTCTGCCCCAGTCTCCATGTTTGTAGTAACTCCTCCCCCATTGGGCAGGATCTACCTTGAAGACTCCCCACATGGTTGGAAAGACCATGTGACATATTTTACCACTTAAATATCCCCGCCTCTCTGTGGGCAAGGTGTGGTCTCCGTGGTGTCTTCCCCTTGGGAGGGACACCCCCCGACTTGACCTGGCGGCCCGGTCGGATAATCCCCCTTCTTTTTTAGGGAGTGAAAAAAAAGAATGGGAAAAGAGGCCACGACTGGGTTAAGCCTGTCTCTATCTTTGGGTAGTCGACTTGTCCCCAAAAAGGGCCGTTCGACACTCATAAATATGTTGGGGGAGGTTACGTGTCGACCTGGTGTGCTGGCTATGAAGCACACAGTAGTCTGCCCACCACACACCGCCAGTTCACGTAACACAGTTCAGCCGATTGTGGCGTTTCGTATAGGGACCCCTAGTGTCACTACATCGACACAACGTCCAGTGAGTGACAGATAGGGAACGTCATGGTTACTTGTGTAACCTCCGATCCCTGATGGAGGAAACAAGACGTTGTGTCCCTCCTGCCACAATGCTGAATTACCCGCTGAAATGGCTGGACCTTATATCGGGTCCTCAGCATAAAACCTGAATGAGTGGTTGCATACCAGCTCCTTTTATACCCGTATGTCCGGGGGAGTGGCATGCAAATACCACTCGCCAATTTTCATTGGCCTTTTATCAAAGACAAGAGGTGTCTCGGGCTCCCAAGAGTGACCCCTAGTGTCACTACATCGACACAATGTCTCGTTCCCTCCATCAGGGAATGGAGGTTACACAAGTAACCATGACGGTATGTTGAATTCCAAAAGGTTGGCTGAGTCAATAAGCCCAGCCATTGTGGTCTCCTTCTCCAGAATTTGCTTATGTGCTAAATCCATCATCTGATGTGGATTCACACAGTCAAATCTGAAAAATATAATGAGTTATGACAAGACAGACAAATGTTTGTTGGGAAATTCTAAGCCAATCACTACTGCTGCAGATACATGATTGTCTGATTTTGATCCGTCTGTGTACACTGATACATGACATGGTAAGCTGCATCTTATGTCCAGGAATTTCTCCTGGTAGATGTTTGGATGATTTATATTTTTAGTATACTGAGCCAGGTTCATCATGATAGTTTATATATATATATATATATATATATATATATATATATATATATATATATATATATATATATTCCAGGGCGGTATAGGGCACATATGTGTCGACTTTAGGATATCCAGATTAATGTCCATGTTCTCCAAGTGTGGTTTTGTGTGAATTCCAAAAGGACTGATGTACCTGGGTCTGGCTTCATACAGGTGTGAATGTTGAGGATGAAAGACTGAAGGATATGCTGGGTTACTTTCATTAGCTTTTAGTTTAACTGTATAGTTAAGGGCCAGTTTCAGCCTTCTGTTATATAGTGATGGTTCTCTTGCTTCTGTATTCAAGCTTTGGATTGGGGAGGTCCTAAATGCTACTAGTGCAAGTCTCAATCCTGTATAACATACTGTATCTAACATTTTAATATATGACTTCCTGGCAGATCCATAAACTGGGCTCCCATAGTCCATTTTTGATCGAACAAGTGTCCTATATAGTCTCAAGAGTACTTCACAATCTGCACCCCATTTGATCCTTGCTAGCACTTTTATAATATCCATTGCTTTGAAGCATCTATTCCGCAGCATTTTGATATGAGGGATGAAGGATAGTTTATTATCAAAAGTAAGTCATAGGAATTTTGTCTCCTTTATGACTTTTATAGGTTCCCTTTCCAAAAAGAATTCTGACTTGTGGTGTATAGATTGCAAAATACAAAAATGCATACATACATTTTTTGATTTAGAAAATGTAAATCCATTTTGTACTGACCAGTCATACATTTTATTTATACATATTTGTATTTGTCTCTCAATTACGTTCATATTTTTGCCTTTATATCAAATGCACACATCATCTACATATAGGCTACGGAATATATTTGGCCCCATAACACTTACGATCCTGTTAATTTTAATGCTAAAAAGAGTTTCTGAAAGTATACTTCCTTGGGGCACTCCTGATTCTTGAACATGCAATTCAGATAGCACGTTTCTTACTCGATCACGAAAAACTCTATTAGATAAAAAATTGGGGGAAAAAATGGGTAGACATCACCTGAAACCCATATTGTACAAATCGTTTAGAATGCTATACCTCCACATAATATCATAAGCTTTTTCTAAATCAAAAAATACTGCTACTACATGTTATTTTTTAATAAAACCATCTCGAATAAAAGACTCTAATCTTATAAGGTGCTCAAGAGTACTTTTCCCTCATCTAAATCCACATTGATATTTACTGATCTTTTGGTCTTTTTCCAAAATCCACACCAGCCATCACTGATCATTCGTTCCATGGTTTTGCATAGGTAGCTGGTTAAGGCTATTGGGCAATAATTGTTTGGGTCAGTATGGTCTTTTCCTGGTTTAGGTATTGGTATAACGGTTGCTTCTTTCCAGTTAGCTGGTATTTTTCCTGATTTCCAAATGCTATTGTGTACGTTCAGTAGGATCAATAGTATATTTTTGGGTAGATGTTTCAGGAACTGATAGCAAATTGTATCAGATCAAACTGCAGTGTTGTTGGAGTTTTTAATAGCTTTCAGAAGTTCTTCCATTGTAAAAGGCTGATTATACAGTTCCGTGTTATCCGAATATAACAGTATTTCCTGTTCCTGTTTTATTTGTATTTCCTTAAATCTGGGAAGGCCATTTTCTAGTGATGAATTTCAGCTCGAATGTCTCCGCCAGTTTATTAGCAATATCCTGTTTCGATGTTAATAAAGTATCCTGATTTTTTATATGTTGTATTTGTAGTCCTCCTTCCTTATTTTTCATCTTTCGTATCAAATCCCATACTTTCTTTGTTGGTGTCTGTGATGTTAAACTTGATACGTATTTTTTCCAACTCTGCCTCTTTGTTTCATTAATAATTCTTCATGCTTGTGCTCTATAAATTTTCAATCTGATGAGGTTTTTGGTTGTTGGATGTTTATTCAAGTTTCTTTCTGCCTTCTTCTGATCAGCATTTTTACAGTTTTCATTGAACCATGGGTTTCTCAGACGACATGACTTTGTTGATGTTTTTGGCACAGTTTTTTCTGTTATTTCAATCAGTATGTCAGTGAATTTCTTTATCGGATCTTGATATTCTTGCCAGTCTATGCTGAATTTCACATGACAAAGTTTTTGGAAATTATACCCATTAGCTTTTTTCAGTTGCCATCTAGAAATGTCTTGCTGTATATCTTCTTCAGTAGATGTTATAATCAGTGGGAAATGATCACTTCCACAAAGATCCTTCCATACTTGCCATGAAAAGTCAATTATTATTTCAGGTTCACACAAAGTTAAATCAATAGCGGAGTATGTTCCATATCCTGGATGCAAATATGTGCTTGAACCATCATTTAGTAAGCACAAATCATTGTTGTATATGAACTCCTCTATTCTTCTGCCTTTGGTATTTGTATGTTTACCTCCCCATAATGTGCTGTGGCTATTAAAGTCTAAATGCTGGTACAAAACACAGGATGCTGTTGTGATGGTGTTCCATCTAGGCTTTTTACTATCATAACCAGTACTTCCTTGGTTAAACAGCATTACTAGAAAAAAATATTTTGGTCGACCGTCTACAACAGCCTAGTTTCACTGGTGAAAAACATGGTTATGGTGGTCCACCAGCTAGACCAGCAACAAACCAGCACTAGTCAGCATAAACCAGCCTAGATCAGTATGTGAATTGCATGCTGGTTAAGCTGGTCTTTACAGCAGGATCCTCAAGACTAACATGAGATATTTCTCCATGCTTCGTGTACTGTAGCCTACCTGAAAAACCCATTCTTGCAGAACTGCTCCCTGAAGGTATGCTGATCCACGTCAAAAGTGGCAAATTTACTGCTTAAGTTAGCCACCTCTCTTGCCTGAAGTGGGGCAACACGCTGCTTCACCACCACAGCCTGTTTTTTTTTTTTTTTGTTTTTTTTCAAGTTAATCCATTTCTCTGGCAGGACCTGTATATCAAACCCAGACATTTTCAACTGACGATCTGGAGAATGTGACTATGTTCAAAATGGAAAACTAGCTTTCTACTTCCTCAATACTGTGCAATTTGCATACTTCCAAATCATTTCTTTTTTTTTTTTTTTTTTTTTTTTTTTTTACAAATAGAAGAAATGGAGTGTAATATCTAATGTTAAATGTTTCAATCAGTAGTAAGCTACATTGCAGTAAGCTCAGTGGTACATTGCATATTTTGGTTAATGTTGTAGGTAATCTGAGTGTTCCATGCCACAGAAAATCGGCATACTATGAACAGTATTATTTACTGCAGAAATAGTAAGAGTAGTATGGTAGTATGCCATTCCGAATATGGCCTGTGTCTACTCACAAAACATTATGTTTAAATCCATAACAAAACAGTAAGTGCAAATGAAGTTTAAAATGCTCATGCTAAATCCTGGTATTGTTGTAATTAAAGGAATATTACACACAAATGTGACAATTCTGTCATCATTTACTTGGCTTCGTGTTGAACCAAGCCCAAAATATTTTATGTCTTACTTGGAACACAACAGGAGATGTTAGACAGATTGTTAGCCTCTGTCAAATTCACGTTTATTGCATCTTTTCTCCATACAATGAAAAGGAATAGTGACTGACTGACCAAATGAATGGGTCCAAAATTATTTCTAAAACAGAATATTAAAGCCAGAATCTCTTGGGGGGCTTGGGTAGCGCAGCAAGTAAAGACACTGACAACCACACCTGGAGTTGCAAGATCAAATCCAGGGCATGTGAGTGACTCCAGTCAGGCTTCCTAAGCAACCAGTTGGCCCGGTTGCTAGGGTGGGTAGAGTCATGTTGAGTTAACCTCCTCGTGGTCACTATAATGTGGTTCTCGCTCTCGGTGGGGCACGTGGTGAGTTGTGCGTGGATGCCGCGGAAAATAGTGTGAAGCCTCCACATGTGCTAGGTCTCCGCGGTAACTCGGTCAACAAGCCACATGATAAGATGCGCAGATTGACTATCTCACACACAGAGGCAACTGAGATTCCTCCTCCACCACCTGGATTGAGGCAAGTCATTACACCACTTCGAAGACCTAGAGCACATTGGGAATTGGGCATGCCAAATTGGGGAGAAAAGTGGAAAAAAAAAAAATGCCAGCATCTCACTAGCTGGTCTAGCACAATTTGATTTTGGCCAAGGGTGTCACACACCTACCAAGTGTTGTGTTTGTGGTCTTGCTACCTTCATTCGTAGGTCTGTCACACACACACACACACACACACCGGTTCACAATGGCAGAGGGGTGAAATACTGGCTAAAGGGGCGGTCACACTACATTCTGAGCATGCAAAATTTCTTTGGACACTGCTGTGAATATGTGTGGGATGCAGGATATGATGTCACACGCCAAAGCTTTTGTTTTGTCCGCATCAGACATTCTCTGCACTTCCCTGTCACGTGGAGATCGGAAAATAACAACACAAGTACAGCATGAACATAAACGATGGTGACTGAATTTGGTCACGATTCATAAAGTAACTTTGCCCTTTGTATGTGTGTGATAATATATTTATCCCTTTGGGGTTTGCCGTAGAAAATGTATGCCCATACGCATCTTCAGTGAGAAAATAATTTGCGTTCAATAAACAGACTGTTCTGTCTGCGATTGTTCTGATTTCTACATTTTATTGCCGATTATCATCATTTTAGTGTATGAATATCGTGGTGTCGCGTTGTGTGTAGCGTGGACAGACAGATTGCTTGTCGCTGGAATCTTACCGCATCGCGTCTGTTTAGGACAAGGTGTGAGGCTAATATTCTGCATAACACCTTCTTTTGCAGAGAGTTCCACATAAGAGAGAAAGTCACACGAGTTTGGAACAACACGAGGTGTGAGTAAATGATGACGTTTTTAGGTGAACTAATTCTTTGTAGGGTCTTTATCTATCATATATTTACTGCAAGAGAAGTAAAATAGTGAGTTTACAATTTTTAAGAGGCTATACTTAATGTTATAAGTATTTAAAGCATACACTTACCTTTAGCTGTTTGTAAACGTCCTCTGGGAGTTCCTGCTCATAACTCTTAAGCAGATCAGTGGTGTGCTGCAGAGGTTCAAACATCTCATCTTTGCTGCTCTGCCATTCTTTTACTGCCATCAGGTGACCTGTGATCTCCACCAGACCACTGTAGTCACCCTCCTCTACTTTTTTACCAAGACCACTCTCATTAACTCTGACAAACTCCTCCAGGTCAGACAGACTACAACACAGAGTATTTACAGATTACACAAGATGTCAAAAAAAAAAAGTATCAGATAGAGGTACAGAATCAATAACATTCAAATCATTCAGATAATAATGTTTTAATGTTTTTTTTTTTTTGTTTTTTTTTGTTTTTTTTTTTTTTTTTGGCAGAACACAAAAGGAACTGTTTTAATCAATACCCCAGTCCATCTTTTCAATAAAATGTCTGTTGATAGAGACTCACTTCAAATTTTAAAAAGGACCCAAAATGTAGTTAATGCAACTTGTGCATCATTTTTGTGCATCATATTTTTAACACTAAACAACACAAGTTCTGATGTGAACACGTCTCTCACCAAAACCTACTGTATGCCTTCAGTCCTTTTTTATGCTTTAAAATGAGTCACTATCAACCAGGCTCGTAGATAGCCCAGGGCTTCGTTTTTCTCTAGCCCCGAACTCTTTCTCCCTCATTCCTGTACCGTGCATCTATATTTTCCCTATGGTTGCAAGAAGCAGTAGCATCGCCCCTCCCCCGCTTTAACATGAGCAGAAAGTTGCAAGCACTCAGACTCAGTGGCTGTGTTCACAATAGCATACAACCATACTACTCTTACTGTTTCTGCAATATATAGAGAGCAGTATGCTAGTATGCTGTTCCAAACAGTGAAATAGACACTGCCATGCACATCCATTACTCTCGTGTATTTGAATGAGAGATGGAAAGAGGAGTATATTGGAGAAATAAGGCGATCAGAAATGGATATACAACAGTTTGTGTTAAAACACACAATTCGTCAGATGAGAAAAAGGATGAAGAAGCAGTAAAAACCTCCTCATGTTTAAGGGTACTTATACATCTCAGTAGAACCCATTTATGTAACTTACAACTCATTGATATGTATAATTTGCATAAAAAATGAGTGTACACAGACCATGTATTTGGTTGCCATTACATACATTGCAGCTGGGACTTCCTGTGTTTTTGCTAAGTCATACAGGAAGATCCCAGCTGCAATGTACATAATGGCCTCCAAATACTAGGTTTATGAACATTCATTTAAATGTATTTAATGAATATTTGTAATTAATATTATTGATTGAACCACCTGTTTAGCACTCAGGGCATACAAATAAACATATATACATGAGTTTTAAGTCATAACAATGTATAATTTAATAAATGAGTGTCCACAGACCATGTATTTGGCGGCCAATACATACAATGCAGATGGGGCTTCCTTTGGTTTTGCTAAGTCATACAGGAAGATCCCAGCTGCAATGTATATAATGGCTGACAAATACTAGGTTTATGGACATTCCATTTAAATGTATTTAATGAATATTTGTAATATTTTTTATTGATTAAACCACCTGTTTAGTACTCAGGGCATACAAATAAACATATATACATGACTTTAAGTCATAATAATGTCCAGTTTGCATAAAAATGAGTGTCCACAGACACATGTGGTGCAAACACCTAGGGGCTTCGAATGCTTATTCATTGAGCCCTCATGAACAACATATTGAAATTATATTTCGATTGGAAATCGAAAATATTCTAGAAAAATAACTGTCACTTTTCACACAAAAGTCAGACAATTTAGCACTTAACCAACTCATTCAGACTTCAAACTTTGCACACTGTCTAGGGGACCCCTGAGAAGATATAGATTTGAAATTGGAGTCATTTGGAGGTTTCGGAGTGGTGTCCATAAACAGAGTATAGAAATTAATGGAATGCATTGTAGGTGCACGAAGGCGTGGCACCGTGTCAATAGATCCGACAGACCCCAAATTTCACACAGTGATACGTACAGTGCCACTCAACAACATACTAAGGGGACTAAGGCCTAGGATGCATAAAAGTATTTTTCATTATTTTCAATAGATCTCCCTGCCTTCCATAGGAATCGATGAGACAGCCTGCCATGTAGGCCCATGTGCAGCAGTACATTCATCAAAGGCTTTAATACTTAGCAAGCAACCAGGGCCTCAAAATTCTAAGACGGTCAAGAATCTAGAATTTCAAGGTCCTGCAACCTTTGACCCCTTTTTTCTAGACATCCCACTTGCCATGTAAACCAATGTAATTTTCATTCTTGGTTTTTGGACGCCGTCCCTAAAGGGGCAAATTTTTTGTTAAAAGAGGTCAAAGGGTCACGTAACTCTGGACACTGTCTGAGGACACCCACACCCACATTTTTATATTTCTGAGCACTATCCACCAAACTAGTATAAAAATGTATGGAATACATTGCAGGTGGAATTTTTCTAGAAAGGTCCCACAGGCCCCAAATTTCACACAGTGGTAGCCTGAGATCCCCCAAACAACATATTAAGAGGACAAGGCTCTAGAAAAAAGAAAAATATTTTTGCCCATTTATGCAAGAATCTCTCACAAAGCCCTCTTCCACTTATGCCCAGACAGAGCCTTTTGAATGATCAGAGTCATCTAGGGTAGGGATTAAAAATTCAGTCTGGAAGCTTCTAGAGCCCCCAAATTCGGGGGCTCGATCGGGGGCCCCCAGGACTATGAGGATCTAGAATTTCAAGGTCCTGCAACCTTTTGACCCCTCACGCTATTCTCCGCGGCATCCACACACAACTCACCACGCACCCCACTGAGAGCGAGAACCACATTATAGCAACCATGAGGAGGTTAACCCAATGTGACTGCACTCATCCTAGCAACCGGGTCAATTGGTTGCCTAGGAAACCTGACTGGAGTCACTCAGCACGCTCTGGATCCGAACTTGCAACTCCAGGTGTGGTAGTCATTGTCTTTACTTGCTGAGCTACCCAGGCCCCCGTCAAATTGATTCTTTAAGAATATGTTAGCATTTGAACTAAAGAAGATGCATATTTAATTTTAACTTTGTTGTTCAAACAGCTGCAAAGTTATGACAGTTTTTTAGTTGTAGTGGCCCCTAGTTGCGGAATTGTATGAAACTTTGCTGACATCTTCTATATGTCCTGTTAGCTATGTGCACTGAGTTTGGATACATTTGGAGTTTGCGATGAGTAGATAATGATCAATTACTCAAATCGCATTAAACTGAAAGAATTTTATCGTTAATATCTTCGGAACGATTTAACTTATCAAAATTCTTTGATAAAGTTTTGTTAGGAGGGTCTGTAGATGATGTATACCAAATTGCATGCTGATCAGACTAACGGTCTAGGAGGAGTTAGAAAAAGTAGGTTTTTCAAACAAATTCTAAATGCCGGAAAAGAAATATGGACAGAAATGAAATTGGAATACATGAAATTATATTTGTAGGGCTTGACTCAAGGAATCAGAGGAAAAAAGAATTTCGATTGTAGCCCTTACCTTTGTAGAGATATGAGCCAAAATGTAAAAGTGTTTATTATAGAGCCACCTAGGGTCAAATGGGTGTGCCTTTGTGCGCTTGAGTAGTGATGGGGATTTGGGATCATCCTGCCAAGGATGGTGTCTCCACGACTTACAGTTTCTGATGCCCAGACACATTTAGGGCAGAAACAAAAGAAGAAAAAAAAGAAAATCAGTACATTTACAGTAGGGTTCCAGCAGCTTTGTTGCTTGGCCCCCTAATAATAATAATAATAATAATAATAATAATAATAATAATAATTTGATCATGAAGTCAAAGTTTTATATGTGGGGAAAATAGGCCAAGTGGTCGTAGACATGTACTGTAAAAGAACCATCTATGAATCGCAGTAACCATCAAATTCCATTGGATGGCACTAAAAGAGAAAACAGTGGGTTGTTTCTTTGAAGACTATCTGTACTAATGAAGACTGTTTTTTTTATTTTTATTTCTTTTATTATTATTATTTTTTATGAATTTTATTAAATGTTATTATACCACTATGTAGGCTTTTACTTCATTAAGCACTGAGGAATGTTCAAATCAAGTTGGTTTATTGACATTTTTCCATTGCTTGATAGGGGGGCACAGTATGAAAATGTTTAGCATATTAACAGGTCTTTACAATACTGTCAATACAAATTTGCAAACTATACTGTAAAAGGCATGTCAAAACCTCAGGTTTGTTATATGTTTTTCACTGTTTGTATGATGTTTTTTTTTTTTTTGTTTTTCGTCTTTTTTTTTTCTTCTTTCTTTTATATGTAATACCAAAAGCAATACAGCTATCATCAAAATTGTCACCAGGAAACTTAGCTAGTCTTGAACATCCGTCTCTGAGGCCAGATGTAGTCCTTAAACCATGAGCAAGGTCCAAACATCTGCTACTGTTACATTCGTAGATTGTAGTGCCATATTTTCGATAGTTACGTCATTTTTATTTGTATACCACATTTCATAAAACACATTTAAAGCAGCTTAACAGAAAATTATACTGTAATGTCTTAAGGTCCTCGTTGAGCATTGTCATTTAAAAACATCATTGAAAATCATGCTTTAAAAATTATTTGTCTTTATGCCCCCAGTGAGCAAGCCAAAGGCGACTGTGGCAAGGAATTCACAAAATGTTAGTTAGTTAGTTGGATGTTAGTTAAATGTTAGTTAGTGGAGGAAAAGAACAAAAAAACATGACGTGAGAGAAACCAGGCTCAGCTGCGGGAGGCAGTTCCCCTCTGGCTATACAGCATGAATATAATGTCAATATTCAGTTGTTCATATATTAATTAAATAAACAAAATAGATTTTTGGTGGGAAATGTTTAAAACTAAAGAATATTGATTGAACTGTAAGGTTAATGATTAAGTGTCTTTGAATTCCATCCTGAATTGACTGCGGAAGTGCAGATAAATGCAATGTCCTTCGTTATTTGACTGATAAAGCTGAAAAGGAAGCAATAACACATTATCATCCCCATTATTATAATAATAAAAGTAAATTAATCTGAGTTTGCTTATATATCAAATAATCTGCAAAATCAAATGTAGACAATATCATGTATGCATATATATATATATATATATATATATATATATATATATATATATATATATATATATATATATACTGTATATGTAATTTATATATATTCCTATGCTCCATTATTCACTATAATTTTCTGTAGTCAATGTACTAAGTGTATCTCATTGTCAATAAATGCATTTGTGAAGTCATTATCTGTGAATCCTGTGTTATCCTGTGGCACATATGCAATACACAAAGGACCCTTCTCCTAACCTAGACAGCTCACTATCTCAACAAACATTAAAATAGTTGAACTTCTTCAGCTTCCAATAACCTAAACTAAATATGTTCATATTATTACTGTTTATTTTCTGAGTCTGTCACCTCCTCGGTTGCATGTTACCCAGTACATTAAGCTTTCTATATTTGACATAATAAGGATCAAACACATATATACATTAGGATCCATATCTATTAACTTTAATTCGAACCACATTTCTTTAGGACATCTACTGTAATTGTTCTGACTAGCGGTTTTGTTTCAGAAACGTATACTGTAGATATTTAGAGCAAGATCAAAGGCTAAGAAGATACTCATTCATCAGCTCGATAAGATGCTGAATTTGGAACAGATGGTTAAGAGGCATTAAGCATTATCTGTTGAAAAGCACAGATCTAAAGAGACATCCATTCATGCAGAGATCTCTAAAGAGACACATCCATTTCCTGTTTTAAACCAGTGGAGGGGGCTACTGCAACACTTCTGAGATGCAGTCTTGGGTAAATCTGCCTCATCTTCTTTCACATGTATTCTCAAGAATAAGAGTGTGAATTTGGGTTATAAAAGCCCTCAATCTTTACACTCTCAGAAAAAAGATACTGTTTAGGTACTGAATACCTTTTAAAATAATTTCCAAAATAGCTACCTTCATATTTTGATGCACTCATCTTTTTTTTTTAATGAGAAATCTTTGCTGATTTTGATATAGTTAACAATAATGTTTATCTTGTTACTGGTATTTCAAAATTAGTATTTATTGAATTCAACCAACATATGCTTAAAATGTAATTATTTTATAGAAAAATAGGTTTAAATAGATTTGATTTATTATTATTATTATTATTATTATTATTATTACATAATATGCTAGGCTTTATATGCTTAAGCTTTATTCTTTGTATAAAAGTGCTGTCGAACAAAAACGTTTATTATACTATTCATTGCTATAACTACATGTTTGCCCTACATTACAAAAAATTTGAACTTGGCTTAGGTGGTTGGGAAAAAGAAAATATTGATATTTACTTTGTGTGGTTTAAAAGCATTGATTAAACTAGATACATAAAGTTTGTTGAGACACACTATAATGTTAGTCTGACAAAACCTTGTCTGAAAGTTTAAAATACTTTTAAATAACTTCTAACTAATTGCTTTAAGTTAGATTTTTTACAAGTTTAACAGTAAGAAAGACAGACAGAAAGAAAAAGAAGAGAGCATCTTAAAGCAGATTAAAGGGCTTGTGTGTAAGTTTTGACAGCTGAAATTTGAAATTCCAAATAGCTCATTTAAATATTCTGTCAATGTCATGTAGTCAAGGGGATTTTTGGCCTCCAAACTTTTTTGGATTTTTGGAAGCTTAAATGATGCCTTTGCAGGGCTTATCGATGGAAGAATAATAATTGTAGCCGAGCTGTAGGGTCGTTTTAAACAGAATATCCCAAAAAATGACCAAATGACCACTATTTTTCTGACCTTTCAGCTCTTTAAATCTCTCACAATGGAAAGTAAAGTCTTTGAAGGAAATAGGGTGTAGGGATGATCATTTCTGAATTGAATGCACCCCATCATTCTGATGAGTTAAAAAAGATATAGCAGCGTGAGCCAGAACTGCCTGAACTCTTTGCCAAATTTCATTAAACCCTTGCATAGGTACTGTAGGAGCCTACTTTATATGTTTAATTCATCAATATTTATATTAATAGTTTGATGAAGTTGAAATATTTCATAATTTATGGCCCCTTTAAATGTATGCATTTTGTATGCATAAATTGTAGTATTTACATTGAGTTTACATTATGTATAACAAACGTTAAAATGGTACTGTCTCTTTAAGAACAGTGGCTGTTCAGCAAACGTGTTTCGGTTGAGTGGTTTCTTTATCACATCCGTGCTGTGTGTTTGAATTAATATGATTATAAATAACAAATCAGGTATTAAAAGGGACTTAAATAAATGAAAATCGATTGCGTATATCTCAACTTTAAAAGATAATTAGAGTTGGTCACGTGACGCCATGTGAGGTTCGGACGTGTGAACGGCAAGCTCTGCACACTTTGCTAGTTTTAACACTTTTAATGATATAACTGGTGAGATTCAATACACTCTGTGCCATAACTGTTCTAGGAAGACAATATCAGAATCAGAATCAGAATCACAATCAGCTTTATTGCCAAGTATGCTTACACATACAAGGAATTTGTCTTGGTGACAGGAGCTTCCAGTGTAAAACAATATAAAACAATACAAAAACAGCAGCAAGACATAGATAATAATAAAAAATAAAAAATAATTATACACATATGTACATACACACACAGACACACACATACATACAGTTGTGCTCAAAAGTTTGCATACCCTTGGAGAATTGGTAATATATGTACTATTTTTAAAGAAAACATGAGTGAGCAGGCAAAACACATGTATTTTATTTCTTATGGGATTCATATTCAACTGTAGGTTATAACAGAATGGCACAATCATAAAACAAAACATGACAACAAAGAAAAAAATGAAATGACCCCTGTTCAAAAGTCTGCATACCCTTAGTTCTTAATACTGTGTATTGCCCCCTTTAGCATCAATGACAGCATGCAGTCTTTTGTAATAGTTGTCTATGAGGCCCCAAATTCTTGCAGGTGGTATAGCTGCCCATTCGTGTTGGCAAAATGTCTCCAGGTCATGCAAATTCTTTGGTCGTCTTGCATGAACCGCACGTTTGAGATCTCCCCAGAGTGGCTCGATGATATTAAGGTCAGGAGACTGTGATGGCCACTCCAGAACTTTCACCTGTTTCTGCTGTAACCACTGGAGGGTCAACTTGGCCTTGTGCTTAGGATCATTGTCGTGCTGGAAAGTCCAAGAGCGTCCCATGCGCAGCTTTCGTGCAGAAGAATGCAAATTGTCTGCCAGTATTTTCTGATAACATGCTGCATTCATCTTGCCATCAATTTTCACAAGATTCCCTGTGCCTTTAGAGCACACACACCCCCAAAACATCAGTGAGCCACCACCATGCTTCACAGTGGGGATGGTATTCTTTTCACTATAGGCCTTGTTGACCCCTCTACAAACATTGCACTTATGGTTGTGACCATAAAGCTCTATTTTGTTCTCGTCACTCCAAATTACAGTGTGCCAGAAGCTGTGAGGCGTGTCAAGGTGTTGTCGGGCATATTGTAACCGGGCTTTTTTGTGGCATTGGCACAGTAAAGGCTTCTTTCTGGCAACTTGACCATGCAACTAATTTTTGTTCAAGTATCGACGTATTGTGCTCCTTGAAACAACCACACCGTCTTTTTCCAGAGCAGCCTGTATTTCTCCTGAGGTTACCTGTGGGTTTTTCTTTGTATCCCGAACAATTCTTCTGGCAGTTGTGGCTGAAATCTTTTTTGGTCTACCTGACCTTGGCTTGGTATCAAGAGATCCCTGAATTTTCCACTTCTTAGTATGTGATTGAACAGTACTGACTGGCATTTTCAAGGCTTTGGATATCTTTTTATATCATTTTCCATCTTTAGAAAGTTCCATTACCTTGTTACACAGGTCTTTTGACAGTTCTTTTCTGCTCCCCATGGCTCAGTATCTAACCTGCTCATTGCATCCACGTGAGAGCTAACAAACTCATTGACTATTTATACACAGACAATAATTGCAATTTAAAATGCCACAGGTGTGGGAAATTAACTTTTAATTGCCATTTAAACCTGTGTGTGTCACCTTGTGTGTCTGTAACAAGGCCAAATATTCAAGGGTATGTAAAGTGTTGATCAGAGCAATTTGGGTAATTTCTGTTATCATAATGATTTAAAAAGGAGCCAAAAAAACTATGTGATAATAAATGGCTTCATATGATCACTATCCTTAAATAAAAGACAGTTTTTTGCATGATCAGTCATATTTTCAAAATCAGTGCCAAAATTTCACAATTTCTGCCAGGGTATGCAAACTTTTGAGCACAACTGTACATATACATATACACATACACATACATAGTGCAAATCTAATACAAATCTTTTATCTGTTATGTACAGTGCAAAATACAAATCTGTTATATACAGTTTTTTTCAGAGGAATTAAATGGCAGAAGAGGTTGGATGTGTTCGATAAATATAAAAAAAGATTAAACTGTGTATTGCACATAGTTATTGCTTAATGGGGCAATTTAACTGTTCATGAAATGGATAGCCTGAGGGAAAAAACTGTTCCTGTGCCTGACGGTTCTGGTGCTCAGAGCTCTGATGCGTCGGCCAGAAGGCAACAGTTCAAAAAGGTAATGGGCAGGGTGAGTGGGATCCAGAGTGATTTTTCCAGCCTTTTTCCTCACTCTGGAAGTGTATAGTTCTTGAAGGGGTGCAGGGGGCAACCAATAATCCACTCAGCAGTCCGAACTGTCCTTTGCAGTCTTCTGATGTCTGATTTCATAGCTGAACCAAACCAGACAGTTATTGAAGTGCAAAGGACCGCTGAGTAGAACTGTATCAGCAGCGCCTGTGGCAGATTGAACTTACTCAGCTGGCGAAGGAAGTACAACCTCTGCTGGGCCTTTTTCACAATGGAGTCAATGTGTGTCTCCCACTTCAGATCCTGTTAGATGGTAGTGCCCAGGAACCTGAATGACTCCACTGCTGCCACAGTGCTGTTTAGAATGGTGAGGGGGGTCAGTGTTGGGGTGTTCCTCCTAAAGTCCACAATCATCTCCACCGTTTTGAGTGTGTTCAGCTCAAGGTTGTTTTGACTGAACCAGACAGCCAGCTGTTCAACCTCCCTTCTGTACGCAGACTCATCGTCATCTCGGATGAGGCCGATGACAGTGGTGTTGTCTGCAAACTTCAGGAGCTTGACAGAGGGGTCCTTGGCAATGCAGTCTTTGGTGTAGAGGGAGAAGAGTAGTGGGGAGAGCACACATCCCTGGGGGCACCAGTGCTGATTGTACAGGTGCTGGAAGTAAGTTTCCCCTGTCTCACAAGCTGCTGCCTGTCCGTCAGAAAGCTGGTAATCCACTGACAGATAGACATGGGAACAGAGAGTTGGTGTAATTTATTATGGAGTATAGCTGGGATGACAGTGTTGAAAACCGAACTGAAGTCCACAAAAAGGATCCTTGCATATGTCCCTGGTCTGTCCAGATGTTGCAGGATATGATTCAATCCCATGTTGACTGCATCATCCACAGACCTGTTTGCTCGATAAGCAAATTGAAGGGGGTCTAGAAAGAGTCCAGTGATGTTCTTCAGGTGGGCCAACATCAGTCTTTCAAATGATTTCATGACCACAGACATCAGGGAGACAAGTCTGTAGTCATTAAGTCCTGTGATTTTTGGTTTCTTTGGGACAGGAATAATGATTGAACGTTTGAAGCAGCATGGGACTTCACACTGCTCCAGTGATCTATTGAAGATCTGTGTGAAGATGGGGGCCAGCTGGTTAGTACAGGATTGATGACACGCTGGTGAGACGCCATCTGGGCCTGAAGCTTTCCTCGTCTTTTGTTTCCGAAAGACCCGGCTCACATCATCTTCACAGATCTTAAGTGCAGGTTGAGTAGCAGGAGGGGGGAGGAGGGGGGTTGCAGGAGGTGTTGGTGTTTGTGTGAAATGAAGGTCAGAGTGGGTGTGGGGTGTGATATTGGGCCTTTCAAATCTGCAGTAGAACACAGTCAGGTTGTCAGCCAGTTGTTGGTCCACCACAGGGTTGGGGGTAGGAGTCCCGTAATTCATGCCACTCCACACTGATGCAGGGTCGTTAGCTGAAAACTTGTTTTTCAGCTTCTCAGAGTATCTTCTTTTAGCTACTCTGATTTCCTTGTTCAGTGTGTTCCTGGCCTGATTGTACAAGACTTTATCCCCATCCCTGTAAGCATCCTCTTTGACCTGACAAAGCTGCCTGAGCTCTGCTGTAAACCACGGTTTGTCGTTGTTGAACTTTAAATAAGTCCTAGTAGGAATGCACATATCCTCACAGAAACTGATATATGATGTAACAGTATCTGTGAGCTCATCCAGGTCTGTGGCTGCAGCCTCAAAAACACTCCAATCAGTGCAATCGAAGCAGGCTTGTAGTTCCCGCTCTGCTTCATTGGTCCATCTCTTTACAGTCCTTACTACTGGCTTGGTTGATTTTAATTTCTGCCTGTAGGTTGGAAGAAGATGAACCAGACAGTGATCAGAGAGTCCCAAAGCTGCTCTAGGGACAGAGCGATATGCATCCTTTATTGTTGTGTAACAGTGATCCAGTATGTTCCTGTCTCTGGTGGGGCATGTAATGTGCTGTCTGTATTTGGGCAGTTCACGTGTGAGATTTGCTTTGTTAAAATCCCCAAGAATAATAATAACTGAGTCCGAGTATTGTTGTTCTGTGTCTGGGATTTGATCAGTCAGCTGTTGCAGCGCTGTGTTCACCCATGCGTTTGGCGCGATATACACACTCACCAGAATAAATGAGGAAAACTCCCGTGGCAAGTAGAAAGGCTTACAGTTATTAAAGAGCGCTTCCAAATTAGGACAGCACATCCTCTTTAACATTGTTACATCTGTACACTAACTTTCATTGATGTAAAAGCATGTTCCACCGCCTCTCGTTTTCCCTGTTAACTCCACGATGCGATCCGCTCTGAACAGCTGAAAGCCCGGCAGATGTAACGTGTTGTCCGGAATGCTTCACTCGGCCAGGTTTCTGTGAAGCACAAGGCAGCAGAGTTTGAAAAGTCCTTGTTTGTATGGGTGAGGAGATGTAGTTCATCCATTTTGTTAGGAAGAGAGCGGAGATTCGCTAACTGTATACTCGGCAGCGCTGTTCGAAAGCCGCGCCGATGGAGCCTGACCAGCGCGCCTGCTCGTCTCCCTCACCTGTGTCTCATAGCGCATTTAAACAACACAGCTGCGCCTCCAACTAAAATGTCCAGCAACCAAACGTCCGAATATTCAAAAACCAGGAAAATGTTGTCTGGTATATGCTGTCGAATGTTCAGCAGTTCATCCCTGGTAAAACTGACTGGAAAAATATTACTAAACACAGGACAAACAAACAAAAACAACAAAAGAACTGAAGAGCTACACACCAAGGCAGCCATCCACGTCATCATCTTGATAGGTTATGTCATGTCAAAGAATTCAAAAAACTTGGGCTCTGGAGACATTAAAAGACACTTACGTGCTCAAGCTGACACCCCTCCGGAGGCCTTGAGCCAGGGAGCCGATTTGGCTGGAGAAGTGCGGGAAATTCGGCGAGAATTGTTGAACATGTCGGCAATGCTGACGAAGGTCGTTGCTGACTTGGAAGATCTTGCTGTAATATGTCGATTGAGCACTGCCATGGAGATGAAATTCACTGAGGTGGTCACAAGAGTGGGGAATGTCAAGAAACGGATCGATTATCGATTAGCTACTGTCAGAAATTGGAGGACTAGCGTAATGGCGGAATAACGTCTGAATCATTGGAATTCCTGAAGTCGAAGAGCAGCAGGATATGGTGAAATTCCTGGACGGGCTTTTTCCAAATCTGCTTGACATAACAGGCCATAAACTGGAAATCGAGCGAGCTCACAGGGTTCCGGCTTGGCGATCCACTGAGGGAGACAGGCCCGATCAATTCTGGCCAAATTTCTGAGATCATCTGATAAAGATCTCGTGTTGCACGAGGCGAAGAGTAAAGGAAGGCTTTTTTGAAAAAAACACAGCATTTTCTTGTTCCCAGACTTTGTGAATTCGACATGAGAGAAACATGATTGATTCAAGGAATGCAAGAAACTCTTACATCAACAGAAGGTCACTTTTGCACTGATGTTCCTGGCCAAATTGAGAATATATGCTAAGGATGCAAAATGTTTTAATGCAAAACATTTACATGTCCCCAGCAAGCGATGTCCTTCATAAAGTCAATGGAGTAAATTATTTTGTGGTACTCACGTTGTAGCCGAATGGACCGACTCACTAAACATTCACTTGACTGTTCGAGGAACTGAGCGCCTTTTTTGTTTCTTTTTGTGCTGGCTCCGCCTAGTGGCTGGAGTTTGTTTTGTGAAGTAACACTCATTCGGGACTGTTGAGTGGATGAATCTGCACATTCTTTGTGCTTATGCCTCCTATTGGCTGGAGTTTGTTTTGTGGAATATTTCTTGCAAGACATTGGAGTGATTAGGTCATTTGTTGCACTCACGTAGCAGCCGAATGGGAAGGAAGGTTATTTATCTTCTTAAGCATAAGAAATATGATATAGTGTTTCTTCAAGAAATGCATCTTTCCCCGCAGGAAGCTGAAAAATTTGGGAAGATATGGGGTGGACACGTTTTTTTTAGTGCTGGCTCAAGTAAGAGCAGGGGAGTCATTACACTGATAAATAAGCATCTACAATTCAAATGTCTCAAACAGATTAAAGATAAATTAGGAAGAGTCATTATTGTTTTAGCGGAAATTCAGGGGCATAGTCTTATTTTGTCTAATATTTACGCACCTAACGTTGATGATCAGGGCTTTTTTATAGATCTTGAAGGGATGTTGCATGCCGCTGGCACCCCACATGATATAATATTGGGAGGAGACTCTTTTGATGGACTCAGTCCTTGATCATAGTGAAGCAAAAGTGTGTAAGCCCCCTAGAGCAACATTGACGCTTCGCAGGATGTGTAAAAATCTTGGTTTAACAGATATTTGGAGACTTTTGAACCCATCTGGTAGGGACTATACATTTTTTTCATCAGTCCATAAGATTTACTCTAGTCTTTTTCTACCATTCCCTTAGTGAAATCTGCTGGTGGTTATATATTTACCTCAGCCATTGATATTAATAATGCTTTTACAGAATTCTATCTTGAGCTCTATAGTTCCACGCCTTCGTCTACTGATGAGGATATTAGAAACTTTGTGGAACCATTAGAACTTCCTAAACTGACGGCTGAACAAAAAAATTCTCTTGATTCTGAGATAACCTTGGAGGTGCTTGGCAAGGTAATAAAGGCCTTGTCTACAGGCAAGCCTCTGGGCCTAGATGGCTTTGCCACTGAATTTTTTAGATCTTATGCTACAGAATCGGCTCCACTTTTGCAAGAAGTTTATACAGAATCATTAAAGAATGGAAAGCTTCCACCAACCATGATGCAAGCCGGATCAGTCTGATTCTTAAAAAGGACAAAGATCCAAGAGTGTGTAAGAGTTAGCATCTAATTTCTCTGATCCAGCTAGATAATAGTTTGGCTAATTGATTAAGTAAAGTTATGACATCTCTTATACATATAGACCAGGTGGGGTTTATTCGGGGCAGTAGCTCTTCTGATAACATTAGGCGTTTCATCAATATCATGTGGTCAGTGGCGAATGATCAGACTCGCTACCATCTCACTTGATGCCGAAAATGCATTTGATATGGTAGAGTAGGATTATCTTATTAAGATTTTGGAAATATACAGGTTCGGGAATACTTTCATTGGTTGGATTAAGTTACTTTATAGACACCCGGTAACGGCAGTACAAATGAATGGATTAATTTCAGATTATTTTACTCTGGATAGGGGCACCCGGCAGGGTTGCCTTCTTTCCCCATTATTGTTCTGTCTTGCCCTGGAACCATAAGCAGTCACGATAAAAAGGAGGATGTTTTTTCAGGGGTGGTGGTGGGAGGTGTGGTGCATAAGCTTTTGCTTTACGCAGATGATATTTTTTTATTTGTATCCGACACTACTAGATCTATGCCTTGCCTCAACAGAATTATTCATTCCTTTTCTAAGTTCTCGGGATACAGAATTAATTGGTCTAAATTAGGGTGACCATATTCTGGTTTTCCAAAAAGAGGACACATTTTTTTTTGCCAGGGAGTGGGGGGGGGGGGGGGGATAATAGGGTTAAAAACAATGTTACTATGAATGCAAACTTTAATACAGTGAAAGACACTCTATTAGCATAACATAAATAATATAAATAAATAAACATTTCCAACATTCTTTTGAATGTCCATGTACTAAAATAAAATATTTGATACCATGAGTGTACATTTACTATTACTATTATTTTGAATGGCCATGGAAAATGAAGCAATATGATAACAATTTTACCTGGTCGCAAAAAGTAGTCCGTTAATTTACCTGATGAACTTTCACCTTTTGCTGACCCTTTATGCTTCGCAGAGCTAATGTGTGCTTCTAAATCACTTGCACCTTTATTAGCAACTGACACATAAGTGCCAGCTTTACATGTCATACAATCTGCTTCCCATGGATCTCTACCTGGACGAAAACATGGGAATCTTTTGTGCAAATATTCTGTAAATTTGCACTTTCGTTTGGGCATTGTTTCCACTCAGCTCTCATTTGCTGCTACTGTCAAGCAACTGTTTGATGATGAACACAACAGCGCCTTGTGCGTTCGCGGAGAGATTGACAGGCAGGAATTTGGCCAATAGTTGCTGCAAGCCTCTTATAATCGACCAACTGGTGTGCAAGGAGGCAGGACTTACAATGAGGGGTTAAAGCAATGCAAATATGCGTGCACACACAATGAAGTATTAGACCAGATGCACATCATAATGCAACTAAAGCTGAATCCCAGACATTTTCGCAAATTTAGAAATCTCGGCCAGACACTTTTTTAAAAAGAGGACATGTCCGGGAAAAAAGAGGATGAATGGTCACCCTATCTAAATCCAAAGCTTTGGCTCTGACAGCATACTGCCTGGTAACAGCTTTTCAGCCGGGCACCTTCCAATGGCCCAAACAGGGCATTAAGTATTTGGGTATTTTATTCCCAGCAAATTTGTGTGATCTGAGTTAATTTTGACCCTTTAATAAAAAGGTTTTTGAGCGATGTGGGCAGGTGGGCTTCATTACATTTATCTATGATTGGGAAGGTTAATGTTATTAAAATTAACTGTATTCCAAAATTCAACTACCTGCTACAGTCTCTCCCTATAGATGTCCCCCTCTCTTATTTCAAGCAATTTGATAGCATTGCGAAGTCCTTCATTTGGAATGGTAAATGTCCCAGATTACATTTCAGTAAGTTGCATAGGCCGATTGACAAAGGTGGGCTAGGCCTACCCAAGATTTTGTTTTATTATTATGCATTCGGTCTCAGACATTTGGCTTATTGGTCACTTCCACCTGAGAGAGCCCCTCCCTGTTTTTGTATTGCATAGGAAGTTCTTGCCCCTATTTCGCCATTGCAAAGCCTTTTTATCAAATTAATTGGAGAAGTTAAGTTACACCCCATTATTTCGCATTTGCACTCGGTATGGACAAAAGTGTCCAGAGTGTTTAATTCTGACATTTATTTAAATGTTGCCTCAAGCATATGGCTGAACCCAAAATTATGTATTAATAAGTCCCCTTTCTGCTGGTCAGAGTGGATTGTGAGGGAGGTTAATACACATGGTGACCTATATGAGAGTGGAGTATTGAGATCCTTTGAAAATTTGGTTCAACATTTTAGGATTCCCAGATCTCAGTTCCTTAGGTATTTACAGCTGCACCACCTGCTCTGTACTATTTTTGGGAGTAGCATACACCCCACTTAAGTGGCAGATACTCTAGGAGTGGTGATTACTGCTTTTGTAAAAGGTCATGAGGCATCAGTGTATTACTCCTTGCTAATTCAGAGTCTGGGGGACGGAGCATCAACTTCTCTCAAGAGATTATGGGAGAAAGATTTAAACTTGGTATTGGAGGAGGGAGTGTGGGCTAGGATTCTAAAAAAACATCAAGTCTGCATCTAGAGATGCAAGAATGTGCCTTATGCAATTTAAGATTTTATATAAATTCTATTGGACTCCCTCTAGATTGTATAGGCTTGGTCTTAAAGACACACCCACCTGCTGGCGATGCCAATCAGAAGATGGAGACACAACCCATGTTTTTTGGTGGTGTGTTAAGATCCAATCATTTTGATTGAAGGTTCAAAGATTTGTGTGTGACATATTGGGCACTCAAATTTCTTTTTGCCCCAGACTCTGTATTTTAGGCGATGGGGCAGTCATCAATATTGGGAATAAACACATAAAAACTTAGGTTCTAACCAGTGTTATGATCGCCAGACAAGTCGTTTTAAGGGGACGGAAGTCGGCTGGAGCGCCCCCATTTCAGAAGTGGTACATGGAGATGGGGAGGGTGGTGACTTTCTAGGAAGCATCATCTAGAAGACTGGGGAACTTAGATGCGTTTGTTGGGATATGGGGCAATTATTTAGCATTCTTGGAGGGCTCTCTGGACCATTGCTAGTCATAATATGCCCCTGTTAGTCATAATCAGAACCCCACTTTTGAACAAATATGCAAGAAAGGACAAATACAAATTAAAATGGTTTTAGCTCATGAAGGCTTTGGATGACAGGCACAATTGTGGCATCTTTTGAAAAAAGACACTTGACAGTTGTCCAAAAGTCAGAATTACATGAGGACATAGAAAAAAGTTAGAAAAGCTTAAATGTATTAGAAAAAAATGAAATCTCAATTTATTTGCATAAAATATATTTATGGCAAAATACTGTATATGACACTGGCCTTGGAGAGGCCTAGACACTCAATAGAGCTAAAGCCACAAGTCTGACTAAGAGCACTTAGAATATTCAAATACTTTGATGAATAATTTCAGTTGTTCTTTCTAGCTATTGCTTGTCATATAAAGAGGAAATGCTCACTTTACATTATCCTAAGTTAAAATACGTATTACAATGTAAGTGTGATTGTACAGTTGAGGGCTCTTTCTAAGCTAAGGACTGTTTGGGAGATTTTGTGGAGTGAGTCTTGCTGTAATGGCTTTTGTTTCCATATCTGCTACACAACATGTCAAAGCTATTTCTGGCCTCGCCATACTCCAGAGAGGCTTGATACGTTTAGCACTGGAGGGGAAGAATGTAAGCCAGTCAGTATGAGGCTGATAAAATGCCTGGAGGAAGTGAGGGCTGTTTATCTATGCCCTGGCATAACTGCACTGGTAGACCATTGTGGCCAATGAAATATGAAGCATAGCAAATAGCTGCAAATATAATTCCAGTTTTGTGGCACACTATCTTAGCAGGCCTCTTTTAAACATATGCAGGGTCCTGGAACACTGGTAGTTTCAAATGCTTTAGGCCATGACTGGACATTTTTCATACTTTCACGCTTTGGTGAATAGCCAAGAGCAACAGGCTAGAGCGAGGCTCACTCTGAAACAGGATATTGGGTTAGTAATGGTTGTCTAGGGACCCTCAGTATGACATAAATAACGGATTTGTTTTGCGTGTTCAGTGATCTAATGGAAGTCTTTCCAAATTTCACACACATAATTCCATTCGCTAATTAGAACTTTAAGGGTTTTTAATAGGTTTTGACAATCCTCTTCAGTGTACACCTTAAACTGATGTGCTGGTAAGAATTATTACTCAGTTAAAGTGTTTCTACCACCTGTTATTTATTATTAACAAGAGCACAGGTCTTTTTTACATATTCACTGAAACTGTGTAAATGTGAACTTAATGTGTCCACCTGCCTTGACAATAAACAAATTAATCTAAGTGGCCTGATTTGTGTGAAGTCACTACATCGTGTTAGTCATTCATTTGTGTAAGGGTGCTTGCCGGTAATTTAGTTTGACTCAAGACATGACGTCACGTCTGATGATAACACAAAAAGCTCTTACCTACATGGTTCTGGAATCATAAGAATCAAGTTCTGTTTCAAATTCCCTGAGCATTATGTCAGTGAAAGTGCAGTGCACATGCTTTATTTGATTTTAAAACAGGGCCTGCCTTGTGTAAACAGATGCCCAGCATGGCCCGGCTTCAGTTATAATGTTTTACAAGATGCTGGAATATATCCTTTTTATTGTTGGCCAAAAAAAAAAAAAAAAAAAAAAAGAAAAATCACTTTTTAAAAGCACAATAATCTCTACAATTGTATTCAATTACTGTACTTTTACTCAATTGATTATAATTTTTTAAAGACCAAATGAAATTGGAGTTTTGATGCTTTTAGTCCATGTCTGCCACCGATTAACATTAGCATGTCATGGTCTAATGGTGCGTTCATGTTGGAGATTCCGACTTGCAAAAAGTGTTCACGTCTTCATTTAACTCGTAATTACAAATTGTAAACTCGGAATTCTATAAATACTCCTACAGTTGTGACATCATGTAAAAAGAACCTATGGCAGTGGCCTCAACCATTATATTTTTCTGTTTGATATGCCATTTTATTATGCCATTGATGCCTGGAGCATTTTATTTATTAATTTATTTATTTATTTTGTTCTTAAAAGTTTTGCAAGAAAATATAAAGGTGAATTAATGTAGTGATAAACATTTTACTTTTATCAACAACAAAGCCGTTTTGATGTTGTGAGTGTTTCCATAGAAACAAATAACTTATGAGGTCTGAGGACGTGAATAGCTGTGTGTAAAATCTACAAATTGCCATCTTGTAATTACAGTAATCCCGAAATGATGTGAACGCACCATAAATTCAGAATAGCCTACTACCATACTTCGTTTAATATTTCTTCCGTATCTAAATATCTAGAAGGCCATTTCTAGATATAAGCGAGCTGCCCAAGGCCAACAAGGGGCCTGGCAACATGTTATTTATATATATATATATATATATACTAAAAGCTGCCAGTAAGACACAGGCAGCTGTAATGGTTCAATACAGCTGTGGGTGCCCCCTTGTGGCCCGAGAGGAGAGTCGGATTTTCCAAATTCCTACTAGGAGAAGTGTGATGGAATGGCACTTGAAGTCGGAATTCCAACTGAGAAACTCGTGTGGAAATTTTCGGAAAAAATCGGAAAAAAACTCCGCTTTCGCTGAGATGCAGGTGTGTAACATCACACAAAAATGTTGGCACTCAGTGAGATATGTAAAGTAAGTGATAAGCATTCACTTTTATTTTTTTTATTATTATTTTTTTTCTCCCCTTTTCACCCCAATATGGAATGCCCAGTTCCCAATGCGCTCTAAGTCCTCGTGGTGGCGTAGTGACTCGCTTCAATCTGGGTGGCGGAGAACGAATCTCAGTTGCCTCCACGTCTGAGATTGTATGCATTTTATCACGTGGCTTGTTGAGCACGTTACCGCAGAGACATAGCACATGTGGAGGCTCACGCTATTCTCCGCGCATCCACACACAACTCACCACGTGCCCCACCGAGAGGGAGAACCACACTATAGCAACCACGAAGAGGTTAACCCAACGTGACTCTACCCACCATAGCAACCGGGCCAATTGGTTGCTTAGGAAGCCTGACTGGAGTCACTCAGCACGCCCTGGATTTGTACATTCACTTTTATTAAGTAATAATGATAAATGAGTCAAAGATCCTACATGACATGATATTAAAGCTTGTTTAACAAGCGCCTGCAGAAACAGGTGTATAAAACATGGTAAATTATACTCTCTTTTGATAATCGTACACCTGTAGCAAAAATGCTAGCCTTGCACCATTTTTTATCAGTTGGGTTGCTAGGAGACATCTCTGGTTACAGACGAACACCTGCTAAGCTAACGGGAGCATTGCAGTTTTGTTTCTTTAAACGTCATCTTCTGAGCATCTGGCAATGGAATGCCTTTATGGTCGGAGATCAGAGATATCAAGTAGGAATATCCCACATCCGACTTGAATGCAACGCAGCATAAGTGACAAACTGGGGTTGAATTTTAAAAAAACGTTGTGCAATTTTTGCATGGACAACTATTATTACATTTTTAAAGCAGCACTTCTGAATTTAAAAGATCTGTTAAGTCAGCTACTGTACAGAGCACTGCTAAGCACTACATCAGTTGCATTACATTCTGTTTATTCATGCTTATATACTGTATGTGGATTGAATTTGTACTTGTGAAAGATACGTTTAAAATATCTGCTGGTTGTTTGGTCAGTCATATCAAATAGGAATGTGTTTTGTTCCCCGGATTACATTTATGACCATAAATTTAAAAGAAAAAAGAAAATGAACTTTCTGCATTTGATAAATGACTGTGTGCAGATTTTGAGAAAACATTGGACGCACAGAAAATAATGCCACAAAAAACAATACGAACAAAGTCTTGGCTAGTATCAAATGAAGAATTTAGATGATGGGTGAATGTATTGTCATGTATTAGCATTACTCATACACAAACCTCAGCCTGAAATATGAAACATGGCCCATTTGACTTCACACTGATGTGGCACCTTGCTGGTGACACAGGACAATCCTTGACGTTAGCACCACCTAACCCATAGGAGGACCATGCCATTTTGGGGCTTGTGTTTCTTCTCATTGAACTCTCTCTAATAGCCCTGTAATAAGGGCCAATTAGAGCTCAATTAAAGCAAGGAATTTGTTTATGAGGTCACTTTGGAGAATGTTCCTGGACACAGCCCAGTTTAAGGTTTTATAAATAAATTCTGGATTTGTAAAACAGCTCTCAGCTTGGAATGAATGCCAGGTTCCAGAAGCCTCAGCTTCACCCACCTTGAAATTTAAATAAAGGTCAGTTTGAGTTTAAACAGAGGTGCGCATATTGTGAGCGCTCCTGCAGAATCTACTTTCCAGACTCATCCACAGGGATGCTGTGACACATGACAAATTGCAAGGCAATCACAATGCTTATAGATGAATCTTCTACTTCAGCTAAAAATAATGTATAATGCACAAGCATTTCTAAAATATAATCCATATTAAACAACAGTTAGTTCCAGTCTTCGAATCTGATTGGCCAAGTGTCATTCCAAGAGTACTGATATTTAGTACAACAGTACTGAGATGTTTCATTATTTGCATCTAAAACCTCAAACCGCTGGTCTGTTTGCAGCTTTACAAACAGTGGTGGTAATTAATTGTTCATTTTAATTTACAGATTTGTTTACTGACCATTTCTATAAATTACATCTTTATGCTAGCATGTGGCAACAAATTAGCATCTTTTATTTTGTCATTGATTCAACTGATTTATTAAAAACACTGAGAGGGGATTTCATGAATTGTGGCAGTTATTTGAAACACGCTGTCTGCACTGATTTTGTGCCTTTTTCATTAAAGGAATTATGCAGATCAAGTAATGGCGCAAACGTGCCCACAACATCTGTGCTGAAAGCAACTCGCACTGCACAATTCTGATCTCACGGGTCGGTTCGGAGTGCTAAAGTGGAGGATGCAGACCACCGCAACCTTGCACACTCTGCAAGGAATCCACAGCATCACTCCACTACTGTGATCCAAACATCTGAATCATCCCTTTAACATTCCAAATGTGTGTTTGGCTACACTGTGCATCTGGATATATGCCAGTTGTAATGCTGTTCTCCATCATTTGATCATTATTTGATTAATTACTGCTGCCATGTTCAATAGAAAATGTACACAAACATATCTTCTAAATAAAATTAATTTTACCACCTGGTTAATATCCATATAGCCAATTTCTGTCTGTAAAGTAAGTCAATCAATATTATTTGCTTGTTTATTGAACAGTTGTATAAAAGCAATATTACTCTCACAATCGTGCTGTTGGTCTGAATATCAGCACAAGTTTTGCCACTTTTCGTCACATGAATACTGGATGCTTGAGCATTGTGAACACTTCATGGGGGTCTCCCTCAAGTGTTTCGCCATGCGTCCGGAGGGACAATGCCTTAAATAAGGGACATTTTGCCATCTGCTAAAATACCTGACAATAGCCATACCATAAGGGACGTCTTCAGACCAGCTGTACTCTTATCTTGCTCTATGACATTGCTTAACTAATTAGTTCACTATAAATCTGTTGCTAATAATACTCCAAGATGTTCTTCAAGCAGACCTTAGCTATAGTTCCAGCTGTGATCACAAACACAACCCTAGTCTTAGTCTTGGCTCTTAGCCAATTAATTCCCTTATTCTCAATTCATCTTAGTCCAATCTCCTTATCCTCATCTAATACTAGTACTAGTTTTAGACTTGGATCTGACCCCTCCAATTGCACTATATAATATTATCTTAGTCCTAATCTTAGTTCTTACCCCATTAATCCCCTTATCCTCCTTTCATTCTAGTCCTAGTTTTTTCCTTATGCCTAGTGGACACTACACGATTCAAGCTCATCTCCTTTGATGTTCTGAGTTGGCAACTAAGAAGTCTTAGATCTCACGACCAACAGTCTTGTTGTGTGTGCACTCCTGTGACATGCCAGAGGCTACAACAGTTTTGAAAACAGCTTGAAATCTAGATGTCTTGTTGTCAGGTGTGAGCACTGTCCCGATGAGTGAGAGACCGTTATGAACCAAAGCCAGTGAAATATAGAGAGAGCACAAGAGAAGGGTAAGGTACAGTATTTGGAAGCAGAAGACAAAAAATTATTTAAAAAAATTAAATTAAATTTCACCCACATGTCCCTACCCGCAATTTTTTTATTATTTTGAGCTGTTTTTATTATTTTGTTCCTTTGCAAATTAGTGCAAATAAGCATGCAAATGGGCACAAGCCATTCTTTCATGTTTGTTGAAATAGGAGAGCAAGGTATTGGGTAACAGGAGACAAAAATAATTAGAAAATAAAATAAAACATCACCCACATCTCCCTACTTGCTGTTTTTAATTATTTTCAGCATTTTTTTTATTTATTATGTTTTCCATTGCAAATGGTGATAATAAGTGCAAAAATGGACGCAAGCCATTCTTTCGTGTTTGTTGACATGTTATCAGGAATGCATTTTGGGCAATCTGTTTGAAACAGGGCGATGCAAAAGGCAGCTATAATGCCCGGTAATGTGCGGATTTAAAGGGAAATATGCGTATGATTTAAAAAAGCAAATAAATGAATATGCACAATAGGGACACAGATGTGAGCAGCATGTACACTTGAAGCTCAGTTACAGGTACTGCACTAAAATAATTAAGAATGCTTCTCTAAACGTTATGTTTGCAAATAATCAAGAGAAACTGTAGCACTTTCTCGTCTTTTACATTTTTTGCGCTTTATCATTCTTTATTACACAGACGTAATGATTGATGTATGTCCTCATGAAATCAGAGACTATCTCCTCGATATCTGAACACAAGTGGTCAAAAGAGACAACCAGGTGTAACGGTGATATGTCTCACATATACTTGTGATCGGATCACCCAAAATGCATCGCAATACCAGTGTACACATGGTCTCAGTCGGGGACGAATGGTTGTGTGGTTGAGACATACAGTCCTGTATTGTGCGCACCAGTACAATGAAAAACAAGACTGTAAGTCGCAGAGCGGCGACGGCAAGTGGTGTGTGGTGTACTCTTGGCTTTAGCACTAACCCCATCAATCTTCTAATGATCATCTCATTCTATTCTGGCCTTAGGATTTAGGAATAAGTTAGTCCCTTTTTTCTCACCAGCAATATTTAAAATATAGTATTAATTTTAATTAACTCTATTCATCTTATCTACATTTTCCAAGCAGCATTTCCTCCTTATTTTTTCTTCACATCTCTAGCTATAAAAAGACATTTCAAGTAGAAGCATGTAAAAAAAAAAAAATAAATAAAAAAAATACAGTATGATTATATGTCGTGTTTTCCTATAACACAATGCACTCACAAACTAGTTTCAGTCTTGTTGCACCACCCACACACAGTTATAGTGGTTATGTACACATCGAAGATCCCTGCTTGATTCGCTGGTACCAACATTACAACCTGGCCTGTGTCCTTTACCCTCCATTTTCTTCATAACTTAGGTAAAGTAAATTTTGGGTATGTGTATATGCCTGTTGAAGTACACTGTTTATTTAAACTCCCTTGCTTGCGAGTTATGTCTCTTAATGATTACTCAAATGCCTTTTCACAAGTCTATTGTTGAGATGGAGTCTCTAAACAGGCTGGCTCTTGTTTATTTAAATTTTCCATTTTATATTGCCACGTCATTTGCCTGTTTATAGTTTATCCATGTTGACTGATCATTTCCATCACCTTTTCTCCTAAACTGAGAGCATGCTGAGAGAGCACTAAAAGCTAATTTATCCTTACTGGTTGAACAGGTTACTTTAAGTTTGCCTAACATTATGACAAAATCCACTGACGTTTTTGTTCTGCTAAGGTGTTTGTTTGGAAATATTTATCCTGCTTGTGCACATCACTTAAATTCTTAATAATTGGCTTTACCTACTGATGTGTTGTCCACCCAAGATTTGACAACATTCTTTGACATCACTCTTGACAAACAAATTTTCAAATGACATAGCATGTAGTATAAACAGTTTCAGTTCATTCAGGAGAAAAAAGTTAGGCTTCTTCAATAGTTTAAATTATGCTTTACTCTGTGGGTGCAGCTAAAAGAGAAAAACATTGTGAAGGTATTGCCTTTTCTTACTGGATGTTTTCAATTACTTATTCTCCTGTGGACTTCCATGTATGCATAATGCATGAAGAAAATCAAATTGCTCTTAGATGTCCCGTTTGATTATATCATTCTTTGATTGTAAGTATTTATGTTGAAAAATAAATTATTTTGACAATGACATCACACTCTTGTTTTTTTGGCCAAATAGCTCTCAAAGAAAAGACTTGTACAGGTAATGTGCCTGCATGCGTGCCGATTTGTTGTTCGATTGTAGTCTCACCAGATTTATTACATTTCTCCAAATGCTGAACGATAGGACATGCTTGGGAATGTAAATGTGGTTTATTCTCCAATCCAGAAAAGGGTGAAAAATGGGATTCTTGGCCAGATCTTGAGTCATCAGGCTGAGTGCTTTTGGAATGCTATGTATTATTGCTCTGTATTGTCTGCATTCAGCTATAAAAAAATGTAATAGTTAAAGCCACAGATGTCTCTGTACTTATCACAAATCTGTTTTTCTGTAAGCGGTGCAACCTCTGACTATGTCCTTCTTGATTTAGAACAACAGCACAGTGCTTATGTTGGCATGCTGGTGATATACTTCATAATCTGTTAACATATTAAAGTCATGGCTACATGATGTTTAGACACTCCAGAGAAAGCTGAAAGAAAAATTTATATTTTATGAGACACTGTTTGTCATGTGCGTTTAGATACGTGTGTATACACAGAGCATAACTTTGACCATAAAGTCAATCGTGCAAGGCTTGCTAAATTACGGCATTCTCTCACTAACTAAACTATTTCTCCACATTTTTTTTTTTTTTTTACACGGGTTTGCTATACTTTTCATATTCTAACAGATGATTTTTAGACAAATGAAACATATCACATTGCTTGTGTTTAAAATTTGCAGCAAGCACGAGCCTCATTTATTACTTTGATTAAACTGTGCTTGTTTAGCCAGTGATTGTACAAATATTCTGAAAAGTATTATTTTAACTTAACATGTGTTTGAGACATAATTAAATCCTGCTCGCCTCTTATTGCTACAGATTTTTGGTAATGACCAGTATTACCAAGTGAAGCAGAAGTTAAAGAAAGCAACTGGTATATTCATGGGTATTAGACATGTCAGGTACAGGTCAGGACCAATGCTTTAAAGAACAGTTGAATGTCATCTTGTTGGCTGTAGAGTATCTTCTGGTTTTTAGTCAGTAGCTGATTTTTCGAAGCAATGTAAACCAAATGGTTATGTTTCTAGACAAAATTTCATTTCAAAGCTTCATATGGTTTATATTCATTAACTATGGGTTCATTGTTTTATTGGACCTGGCTTCTCCAGTATAAGCATTTCTGCCGTGCTGACATGCTATTTTTTGCATTTACTCAGACCAGCAGGAGTTTAATCAGCATGCAGAAAAACAATTTAGTACACAGTAATCTATAATTAAAGAAAGCATTTGCCCCAAATCATTGGAATGTCAAACAGCATATTGAGAAAACTCATGTGAAATTCATCAGAAATTTCATAATTCAATATCTTTAGCTGTCCAAGACCTCAAGACATTATTTGATTTACTGAATCAACAATCTCAGTCTTTGCCTTTTTTTTTAATTTTTTTTTTACATTTTAATTCCCTTGAACACATTTTAATGATCATTGCCATAATGACTGCCATCACTGCCTTTTCAGCACACTGTTACTAGGCAAGGCGGTTTATGTGGGAAATTTAATATACTTTTATAATGTTATTTGAAGCATGGTTCATTGAGCATTTGGACCTTATTGGTCTCCCCTTGAGCAGTTGAGGAAGTTCAACTGTACTGAAAACAGACAGCGAATGCTAGTACACATAATTCAACTCAATACTGCACCTCCTCACATCATTTCTGCTGTTTATCTTCCACACACTGAGATCTTAAGTTCTTTAATTGTTTGCGTCAGTGACACATTTATCTACAAGGCAGCCTTCTCTTCATTTTTATTGGAAATGGAGCGTGATATTATGGCACTTTAATATTAAAGTATGCTTTGTTACATGTTCCTTTAAAGGGTTAGTTCACCCAAAAATGAAAATTCTCTCATCTTTTGTATACCTTCATGCCACCCAAGATGTGTATGACTTTCTTCTGCAGTACACAAAAAATTATTCAAGAAGAATATGTCAGCTCTGTAGGACAATGCAAGTGAAAGGGGGCCAGACCTTTGAAGCTCCAAAAAGCAGATCAAGGCAACATTAAAGTAATCATACGATTCCAGTGGGTAAATATATGTCATCTGATGTGATCCAATCATGATTTCAAGCTTGATTACGCTTCCTATAGCACCATCTAGTGAGGCAAATTCCAATTGAAAGTGATCATCCCTATGCCCTACTCCCTTTGAAGGACAGATCTCTTGATGTGGGCACTCTAAAGGGAGCATGAAAGTACTGTTTGAATGTACCCTTCACTAATAGTCTTGCAAAAGGGCTCTTTGTGAAAAACAAAATTGTCTTCGGAACGAACTTTCGAATAGCGTCCCCTTTCCGCAGTGCCCTTCAAGCGCGCAAAATTGCAATTTGGAAAACACCCATGCTCTGCTCATGCATCAAGCACTAGGAAGTGTAATCGAGCTTGAAATGATAATCATGCCTACAGACTGCAATGGCAAGATACACAGTAAAAAAAGGAGTTATTTTTTGGTCTGTTCTCACCCAAAACTGACTGGATCACTTCAGAAGATATTGATTAAACTACTGGAGTTGAATGGATTGCTTTAATGTTGCCTTTATCTGGTTTTTGGATTTTCAAAATTCTGGCCACAATTCGCTTGCATTGAAATTACCTAGAGAGCTGAGATATTCTTCTAAAAACCTTTGTTTGTGTTCTGCAGAATAAAGAAAGTCATACACTTTTGGGATTGTCATGAGAGTGAGTAAATGATGAGAGAATTTTCATTTTGGTGTGAACTATGCCTTAAAAAAAAAAATCTTTTTTTTTTCTTTAACAAGCTCAGGTAGATTCTGAATTAATGCAACGTAACAATTTTGCACTTCACTATTGAAAGAAATATCTATGATCTAATATGAGTGTATCTTTGCTTTTTATTTACATTTATGCATTTGGAAGATGCTTTTATCCAAAGCAACTTACTGTTTAGTGCATTCAGTGTATACATTTTATCAGTTTGTGGATTGAAAATCCAATGTAGCATTCAACCTTGCATTTTTGTCAGTCAAGAAAGTCCCATTTTAATTATTTAAAGTGTATTTACTGGCTTTTTGTTTTCCTTATATAGGACAGTGAACTAACAGGAAAGTGAAGGGGAAGAGACAGAGAGAATTGGATTGGGATATGACCCAGGCTTCGGATCCTGGTCCCTGTGAGCACAACAATTTCATGAGCAATATGTCATGAGCAAACCTCTGTGCCATGGCCCCAGCAGAAATCCCCAGTGTAATAGCCTACCACATGCCATTTAGTCACAAAACACTTTGTATTCACTAACATCTGCAGTTTTGAGATTCTTTTAGTGAATAAATCTGAATGACTCAAGATAAGATATCAACAGATTTTGAAATGGACTGCTAGACCTTTCAAAACCTGGTTACATGCTCATTAATTAAGATCTTAAGATCTGTGAAGAGGATGTGTGATTGGACTTCCGGAAACAGAAGACAAGGAAAGCACAGGGCCCAGACAGTGTTTCACCCACTTGTCTAAAAGCCTGTGCTAACCAGCTGGCCCCCATCTTCACACAGATCTTCAACATATCACTGGAGCACTCTGAAGTTTCATAGCTGCTTCAAATGCTCCATCATCATCCCTGTCCCAAAGAAACCCAAGATTGCAGGACTTAATGACAACAGACCTATTGCCCTGATGTCTGTGGTCATGAAGTCATCACTGGATTCCCTGCAGTTTACCTATTGATCTAACAGGTCAGTGGATGATGCAGTCAATATGGGACTGCATTACATACTGCAACATCTAGACAGACCAGGGACTTATGCAAGGATCCTATTTGAGGACTTCAGTTCGGCTTTCAACACCATCATCCCTGCTCTCCTGTGCCCCCCAGGGATGTGGACTCTCCCCAATACTCTTCTACCTGTACACAAAGACTGCACTGCCATGGACCTCTCTGTCAAGCTCCTGAAGTTTGCAGATGACACTACAGTCATCAGCCTCATCCAAGATGATGACGAGTCTGCTTACAGAAGGGAGGTTGAAGGATGGCTCACTGGTGCAGTCAAAACAACCTGGAGCTGGACACGCTCAAAACAGTGGAGATGATAGTGGACTTTAGGAGGAACACACCAGCATCGACCCTGCTCTCTGTTCTAAACAGCACTGTGGCAGCAGTAGAGTCATTCAGTTTCCTGGGCACTACCTGTTTTACTAAACTAAACTAAACTGTTTATCTGTATATAACATATTTGAACAACATTATTGACCTACTGTAGTTTCCTCTATTTATTTTTTTATTCTTATTTCACTGTTTATGTATATATGTTTATATCTACGTATATTTCAAATGTTTGTATGTATATGTTGTATATGTATTCTCTTTGCAATTGAAACTTCTGTCACCATGACAAATTTCTTGTGTGTGTAAGCATACTTAGCAATAAAGCTCAGTCTGATTCTGATTCTGATAAATGAGCTAGATAGAAATAGCCTCAGGCTCAGCCAGTAAAGAAACGGAGACAACATGCTATTCTGACTGATCTCTGAAAAATTACCAACTGGAGGTTGAATGTTCTGTCTGCTAAAATCAGCCTATGCTTTCCAAATTCCCGGAGTGGCTAAAGCTAGAACTTCAGTTGTGAATGGATAAATGGATGTGATGTGAAAGGCACAGTGCAACCGAGTAGTAAATATATTCATTTTCTGGTCCTTTCCCGAACCCTAAACCTATCCATAACATTACTGAAATCAAAACAGCATTATTTCACTTAATCAGAGGGGGGATTAAGGGTCACATTTTTAATTGAATGATTACAATGTCTAACTATCTTTTGCCTGTCATAATAGAATTTGGTGGGTTAATAGGGGAGACTGGGTGTGGTTGCAACACTTTTGCATTTCTCTCAGTTACTCAGAGACTATTTGGACTAGACCAACCACATTTTTATATATTAAACTTACTTCTGTCTGCTAATTACCCATACCATTTAAAGATGATTACATATTACATATCATTCACAGTATTTATTTGAATGGAAGAAGTCAGATGTTGCAACTGACCTCAACCCTGGGGACAGTTGCAACACAATCAGGGATGGTTGCAACATGTTAAAAATGCATTACATTTCACTAATTAACTTTTGCTTTTTGTCTCAATGAGCATAGTATTCTGAAAAAATTTATTGTTTTACAATAATATTATAGTATTATTTATTTATACAATAATATTATAGTATTATTTATTTATTTAGTAATATTTATCAAACAGTTATTGAGTTTTGTTTGTTTATGCGTAGAACATAGGCCTACCTTGAGACAATGTGCAGATGTTACAGATGCTATTCAATCTCTCCATTTTTTCAGTGTTAGACAGGAAGAATGGAACAATTTGCAATGCAACAAACTTTTATTAAACATGTATTTATTGCACAAAACTGTAACTGTTAATTGAGGAGAACCCCTCTGTTAGTAACCCTCTTCCTCCTCATTGGAATACTGAAAACAAACAGAATACAATTTCTACTTTTAGATGATTTATTGATTCATATACGTATGACAAACAATAATGGCTTACTATTTGCTAATGGACCATTACAATAATAAGATTATGTTAATATGAAATAATGAAATGAACATGTTATTACGTTATTAAACTCCAATGATTATGTACCTCACAATGACTTGTGCATGTATAAATTTATATGTTATAAAGTTTTTTTTTTTTTTTTTTTTTTTTTTTGTAATGGCATCAATATGCCACCGTAGAAGACAACAGCTGACAATTTTATATATTTGGGTGAACTATCCTTTTATGTACATCACAATGACGTTAAGCATGTATAAATGTATAATTTATAACGTAATCTTTTTTTTTTTTTTTGTAATGGCATCAATATGCCACCGTAGAAGACAACAGCTGACAATTTTATATATTTGGGTGAACTATCCTTTTATGTACATCACAATGACGTTAAGCATGTATAAATGTATAATTTATAACGTAATCTTTTTTTTTTTTTTTTTTTTTAAGCAATACAAATTTGTATTTGGGTGAACTATCCTTTTATGTACCCCACAATGACTTAAATACTGTTTAAATACTGTTGTGTGGTCTGTTTTGATATGGCTGCTTAGCTTGGGGATGGTTGCAACAAGTTGACACATGCTAACCATGTCACTTAAAAGTCAACAAAACAATGATTCAAACTAAGTACGTTTTGATTAATTAATAAAAAAGGTCAGGACAGTATGACAGAAAAAGTTGCCTTCATACCACCATTTTTTTTTTTTTCTCAATAAATACAGCAGCAGATGTTGAATGTGTCTTCTGTCTTCCTGGTGGGGGGAGGGTCTAACTGAGCATGTGCAGTATGAGTGTCATCACTCTAGCATGTTGCAACCATCCCCAGTCTCCCCTACATATCACTCACTAATTTTTTTCTGTAAATTTAAATGGGGAAGCGGTCACAACCCCAACTTCCTGTCAGATCAGACAGACCTGAAATCATTGCATCAACATTGGCTTTCCTGTGTGATTTTTATAAAGCTTGTTATAAAATAGAGTCTGTCTGAAATTCTCTGTTTTACAATGCACTGTAAAGTCCTACTCAGATGAACTAGGACTACATTTTTAATTTCCTTTGTATTATTGTGAACAAACATTTTTAAGAGCTAGTTTAAAAAAAAACATAGGTTCTAAAGTTGATTGGTTGATATTTGTTTGTCATTTTAGTATTTTAAGGAAAATTTAAGTCAAAATTTGTTTATTTAATATGACTAAATAAACCTGACAAATTAGGTTATAAAGGAATTTTAATGGGTTAGATCAAGTAGAAACCTTGAGGTAACAATTGCAGGTTACTGCATTTTTCAGTGTACAGTAAAATGTATGAATGCCTGTGCATTATTTTCTCAAAGTTCATTAAATGGTTACCTGACGTGACTTATCCTGACATGTTGTTGATTCTGAGCAAGAGGCGATGAAATTGTATCATAGTTTAGATGCTCACAGTTATTGGTAACACTTTGCAATAAGGTTCCATTTGTTAACATTAGTTAATGCTTTAGGTATCATGAACAAACATGTAACACTATATATATATTTTTTTACAACATTTATTAATCTTTGTTAATGTTAGTTAATAAAAATACAGTTGTTCATTGTTAATGTTCATAGTGCATTAACTAATGTTAACAAATACAACTTTTGATTTTAAAAATGTATTAGTTGTAGTTAAGTAGACTTTGGTGGCAGGGTATATTTACAACTGCCAGCATTCATCACAAATAATATGTAAGAATTTTATATGTAAATTAGTTTAGGAATATTGGCCGCGTTCGACCACCATTATATGAAGGATGAATGACAAACGATCAGATTAGAAATCCACCATTAAATATGTAATACAATAGGCTCGTTGTATCTGCTCACAATTTATATGTGAGGAATTTTAGCTCAAGAAGGGAATTATGATTAATTTGGGGAATATTAAAAGAATTAAGATGTATGTCTGATCACACGGCCACGCTGAGTTGATATGATGCATCTTTTAACTCTTTAGAGTAAAACTATTCTCATGGCCATTGAAAATAATATCACAAATATGTTGAAATATTGTTCATGCATGGAGCGCAGATCTTTTAAGAATCAATTGACAAGATTATTTATCAAAATATACCACAGTCAAATCCTCTTTGAATACAAATAAGACTTTATTTATAATCTACAACATAAAAACTAAACTAACACACAGACAAACATACAAACAGGATGGTGAAAGAGCTGTAAGAGAAGGTGAATGGAAATTACCTGTAACAGAGAAAATGTAACTTTACGGAGTCTATAGGCCAAGCCCTGAGAACCATCAATACTTCATCTATCATAACTCAATTTGCAATCGGGTTACCCGAAGTATTTAAATAAAACACCAGCACTTTCTAGCAAAAGTCTGGAGGTGTACTTGTATTGCGTCGTGTTGCTTTGTTTCTTTGGCTGGATCTGTAGAAAGTTTTGTTTTTTTGGATGCCGGATGGTTTGGTGCTAGAATGATCAGGCGGGGCTTTAAGGCGAGGCCTCTCACAAGTGAGACTCACGACTCCCCGTCACATGTGTGAGTCGTAGAGCAGAGAAGAGAACTCCTCTCTGAACTTTGCATTCCGAGCTTTCCTGAACTCTACATTGTGTGGAACCTGGGCAGAGGTGCACTGAAACGAAGCCAGCCAAAGAAGGGCTAAGAGAAGAGCAAGAGCCAAGAGAGAAGAGAAGAGAGTTCCTTCTAGGAAGCCTTGATTCTCTAGGAGGTTGGCCGCACCCCAAATGTGTCTTGAGCCAATCAGAAGTGTCTTTTGCTGGTTCACATGATCATTTCTGTCCTCCCCTCAAGATCATTCATTTATGGCCCATTCTGTATGAAGATTTCTGTTTCCTGCTCAAAATAGGGCAATGTTTAATCATGAACTTTTATATCTTAAAACAAATTATAACAATAAAATTAATTCACCCATTGCTCTCCTCATGGGAAAAAAAAACCTTCACATACCAGACACCTGTCATGTATTCCCTGTTTTTGTCTAGACATTTATGTTGAAATTCTTGTTTAGTTCCCCGTTCCTGTTTCCTGTGTTTGTTTTTTTTGTCCTTTGTAGTTTTATTTCATGATTGTTTCACATCAGATGTCAGTCTTTCTTTAACGTGGCAGGTGAGAAATGAGGATCTAAACGCAGCTTTAATAAACAAAGATAAATAAAGTAACTCAGAATATAAAGAAAAGAAAACAAAACACCGGGAACCAGGTACAGAGCATAACAAACACATGCGAAGACTAACAAACTAACCAGGGGAAACAAGGGCTTAAATACACAAGGGAAAACAAGGAACACCTGGGGAAACAATCAGGGAATGAGGAACACCTGGGGAAACAATCAGGGAGAACCAATCTTGAAATAAAACTACAAAAGGTCTACAAAACTAACACAAGAAACAGGAACGGGGAACTAAACAAGAATTTCAACATAAATGTCTAGACAAAAACAGGGAATACATGAAAAATAGTTAACTATTTCAACATGGATAATACAAGATTGAAATTCATAATCACCAATTCCTCAGTTATATAAGTGATTACAAGTCACTACACATATTTTAAAGGTTACATCAGGCTACAATTATTTGTGTAAGATACATTTTTACTATAAAAAAATAGTAGAATGATGATGCAATAGTCTTTTAATAATGTTATAGTTCATAATGCCTGTATATGCATTGTAAAAACCCAAGGAAAGTTAGTTTTGTTCCTTTGTACATGATAGAAAAACACTAGTTTTGGCCCGGCTAAAGAGAGTTTCCAAAGGGATCCTTCCAAAGACAGTTTTCAAGCACTTTCTGGTCTTGTACAGAGTTTCTTAACATGTGACAATCATGCTTCCACAGAAAATGTCTCCTGCTCCCTTATTAGTCCATTTTCTAAGTGTGGCAAAGTGATCCAAGAACAAAGAAGCCTTAGTCTAGGATTCTATGCTTTCCATTGCAATTATGAGGGTTTCTTGGGAGAGTCTGTTGCAGATGGTCGAGATGGCCATGTCATGTGATGACCATTAAGTGAGGGGGTATTTCCTGATTTATAAAATGAGTAAGGAGGTGTCTGAAGGAAGGTTATGTGCTATCCTGAAAAGATTCCTTTGTTCAGGTAGTGGTTGAGAACACACAGATGTGCATTCTTACACAAGATTGATTCAGACTTTAAGGGCACCATCTTGGCAGAGTCTTTAATATATGACATGGAGGAATTTCGGGGCAGACGCTGTATAATTTATCTTGCTCTTCTTCTGTTTCCGAGCTCCTCAGATTTTATATAGTATATGTTGAAATTTACATGAACTAAGATTAATAAATGCTTAACCCTTTAAAGTCTGAGCCCAAAATTCTGAAAATTCCATTCTGTGCCAGAATATGATATTCATATCCATATTCATATAACATCACACACCTGAACTGTATATACCATATTGAAGAGAAGAACTAGGGCTTTCAAATTATATATGTATGATTATTTAAGGCTAATCATCCTTTATCAATAAGATTTCACACAGCAATTTTTACAAAAATCTTCTCCGGCCATCATACATCAGACAACTGCGTTTTCATCCATTTTAAATTACAAGCTAGAGGGAAACTTAGAGAGTATGAAATATACATAATTTTATGGGCAATGTAGATTAACAGACAGATTAGAAATATAATCTATTGTTTAAAAGTTATGACCATTCTAGTGATTAGTGGGAAAACAGAATAAAACAAACATTTAGAATGTTAAGATATATTTCACATGACCACTCCTCAAATACTCCTTTTGAGCACCTGTAATAAATTGAGATTGTGTCCTTCAATTTCAGATGCAAACACTGAAATATACATTTTATGTGTTCAATAAAACACACACTTTAATTTGAACATTAGAATTACACAGCAAAACATACAAAATCAAACTATCTACAGTAAATACATTTTTAACAAAGAGTGTAGGAACAGAATATATATAAATTCATAAATACTCAACAACTGCAATACCTGTGGAGAGAAGAGAGGGAGAAAAGAGGGGAGGGGGAGGACAACAACACCAGTAAACACAGCCCAACCTAGGCCTCTTCGCAAAACTGGTCACACTCAGCTGATTGCCAAGACTGAAAACAGATTCTATCGCGAACCAAGCAAAGTCTTTTGCCATTACATTCCGGTGCGCAACAAGCTACTTTAGTTTTATTTTCAGTACTACTTTTCTGATAGCATATCCAACATCTCTTAGAGGACTCTTCAAATTGAGGGACATGGGCTGTGTGGAGTGATGACGAAGGAGGGACTACAGGCTTTAGTGTATGCAAAGGGAAACTTGCGTGAATATCGATACCTCCCAGCTGACGAGCCAGGTTTTCTCTGAAATCTATCTGGGTTAAGTTCACCTGTCTACGCTCATCCCCTGGTGCCGCATGAATGTGTTGCCATTCCTTAAACAATATGAAACTATTGACAACGGCAATGTCTATGAAGTGAAAAAAAAAAAAAAGAACGAAAGTCTTCCACCACTTCTTAGTTTTTTTGTAGGACATAGTAACATTTTATCATTTGGTCTGACCCATCAACACCACCCATTTTTTTGTTATAATTGCTGATGACAGTGGGCTGGAGGGCTACTTCTTTTGTCCAGTCGCCATAATTTTTTATAAACCTAGTAATTTCGGTTGAGCCATTCACATTGTGGAAACTGGTGAGGCATGTAACTGCACGTGTGTCCTTCCACTGAATTACAAGTATATTCCCCTCAATCCTACACCACCTCATATCCCCACGAGCTGTCTTGCGTTCCCATCTTTTGATGTCTTTAAATTCTGCAGTAAACAGTTTACGATTCACCTTGCATGTCCCACAGGCATTAGTTCCCATTTCTAACAACTTAACCATAAGAGCTGGGGACATGTAAAAGTTGTCAAACCAAACATTGTGGCCCTGGTATTTGAATGGCTGCAGTAACAATTCAACTGCTTTGGTGGCCAAGTCAGTGACACTCCAAACATGACTAGCTGTGTAAACATTAAAGTCGAGAGTATACCCACAGTCTGATGTTGCAATTACCCATAATTTAAAACCCCACAGAGTAGGCTTGCCCTTCATGTATTTTTTAAAATCCTGACCGAGCTTTAGACTTGACCATACGTTCATCTATTGCGAGATTTTGGTTAGGCTGAAAGAGCTGCTGGCCTTTTTGTTTGAGGTGGTCCATAAGATAACGCATCTTCCTAAGGCGATCCTGATTATCCTCTGTGGTAGGGTCTACAACATGTAGAGCTGCTAAAAGAGTCTTGTAGCAGTCACGCAACATAAATCCCCTCGCCCACGAGCCCTGAAGTGACTTGGTTCCCCTAATGATGATGGGAATCAGGGAGAATTGAAAACCCCATGTAAATGAGAAACCCAAGAAATTTGTAAAATGAATCGGGGTCACCTCCATCCAAGCTACTTGGTAGCTGGAATATGACGGACAGTTTAGGACGAGCTCCCACCCCTGATGGTTTGTAAAGCTGCATATCTCAGCAACTACAGCCGGAGTAAAAAACAGCATGAAAAAGTCAATTTCTCACAACATCATATTGGAGGATGACCGCACAGCCTGACACATACTACCTAAGTCAATACCGAATGGACGGCTAGGCTTAAATGGGAGAGGTTTTGGTGCCTGTGAATTGGTCAAAGTATGAGCGATAAGAAACAAAGTCAGTGAAGCGTTTACGCTTCCTAGCTGACTTGGGACCTGTGTGAGCCCAAAATAATAAGAGTAACAGTGTTAGTGTTACTGTGAGTATCAGTCACATGAGAAATAGAAACAAACAATACATACACATTCATATATACCCAGTTGATGGTCTTGGCTGAGAATCAAGTTCCATCTCATCCTCCTTCTCCTCGTGGTCTGGGTCTTCCTGCAATAGTTCCTGGTCCAGCAGATCTTCCTCCAGTGTGCTCATGCCCTCATGAGCCATGCCCTTCTCTGCTATGAACCTAAGCTCATCAGCAGTCAGCTGCCTCCTCTTCTTGAGGGTGCTGAGCAGGGAGCCACAGTCTCTATCCATCTCTACAACAGAAAAAAACAAAAGTACAACAGTTGGTAGCCAGCATGTTCAGTGTGTTCTTCACAAATCCATGCACTGAATAGTCACCAAAGGCTTGTAGACTAAGCAGAATTTTCAACTGCAGACAGCCCTCTCACACTTTCCTTGTGAGCAGGAAGCTACACACAATCTAAAATCATGTCTGTGTAATGGATGGGTAAGGCTAAATTATAGAAAGATATCTACCAATTTTGTTTTATTACATGGGGAAATCAACAAGCTAGATAACTTAACTAGCAGGCCAGTTTCCAGGCAGGTCTGAACAGCGTAAAAAAAATATAAAAAAAAAAATATAAAAAAGGTCTGAACAGCGTCTGCTCTCTGCCTCACATTACTTCAGGCAAATTTTTCACAAGCGACAAAATTGGCAAAAAAACGTTATTGATATTTAGTTTAAAATGTACATAGTATTGCTAGCTAATGTTTATTTAGCAAGTTTCACAGAAACTGCCAAAAAAAGGTTGATATAAAAAGAGGCTCGCCAATGATGGTCACAAACATTTTTCCAGAAAAAAACTAGCTAGCGCTACTCCTACAAATAAATGCTTCGTAACTAAAAAGGTTTGACTGTCTTCCACAAGTGACAAAATTGGCCAAAAAAGTTATTGGTATTTAGCTAAAAATGTACATAGTATTGCTAGCTAATGTTTATTTAGCAAGTTTCACAGAAATTTGCTTAATCTGGGGTCAACGGACACGCCGGTGCGTCCTGCTGGATGTTTTCCTCATAACAGCGGAAACGACTTAAAATACTCCGTCATTTTTTGGGCATAAAGATAAGTGTAGGACATCATTAGAGACTATAAAGGGTCTACTTTTATTTGTGTACACTCACAATAACAACAAAACCTTGTACTTTTGTAAAATAAAGAAGATAAACAGGGTGTGCTTTCATCCGTCTCTGTCTACGCGAGCATCTTTCTGAAACACCTCACAAAAATAAACTGAAACTCTGCGAATTCTTATCACACAAACATGAAACATAGGTCTAAAGAAAGCTTAAAATGTCTACTTTTAAAGAAAACAATTCAAATTTTTAAAAAAAATATTCTCCTGCAATGAAATCTGTATGAAACAAAGTGATGTACAATTTCTCCTGGCTCAGCTAATTATCGCTAATGTGATCCCACCCACCAGCAGAGTGCGCTATTCATATGGTAATGTGCTGACGCGATCAATGCAAATGGTAAATGCCCCCAACAATGCCTTAAAAACATCAAGTTCATTCACTTTTCTGTGCGTTTGGAAGATGGCAAGCTACACAGGTGAGGAAGCTCCTGGACAGTGATGAAGAGTTCACATTTTTCTCAGAAGAAGAGTGGGAATCCGACGAGGAACATTTGCATTTTGAAGAGCGAATTGATCCAGCCGAGGATACAATTTCGGAGGAGTAAGTCATTTAGTTTTACTTACATATTAGTTGACATGCTATTTTATATAAACATGTACATATTTTACTAGTTGGACTATTTCCAGACTTGCCAGCCAGGATTCAGTGTATTGAAATATGTCTTTATAGGCAAGTTTTAGTTAAATATTGTTTCGGCAAAAGCAGGTATTTAAATTGTATGCTGTATGATATAAATGTGATATTCATATTATTTTTATATCATATTACATGTTTAGATTATATTTTAACTAGTGTTTATGCTGCCTCATAATCATCAATGAAGCTTGTGCTTGCAAATATCAGTTCGGGTGTAAATGTGTAAAATGTGCTGTAAATATGCCCATATTAGAAAATCAGCATATTAGAATGATTTCTGAAGGATCATGTGACACTGAAGACTGCAGTAATGATGCTGAAAATTCAGCTTTGATCACAGGAATAAATTGCATTTTACAATATATTCAAATAGAAAACAGTTATTTTAAAATTGTAAAAATATTTCACAATATCACTGTTTTTGCTGTATTTTGGGTCAAATAAATGCAGCCTTGGTGAGTAGAAAAGACTTCTTTTAAAACATTAAAAAATCTTACAGATCTAAACTTTAAAACGGTAGTGTAGGTCTAAAGTTTTTAAGTAAAGTCTTTCTGTGAAGAAAATGTATAGTCAGATTACTTTTAACTTAAACTTGATTTTGTGAATAAGCTACAAACAATACATTCAATCATTAAGTCTCCTCACATTCATTCTCTCTCAGGGGAGGGGTCTTTGTCTCCTCAGTGTGAATCACATCAATATTCATGATCATCCACGCCTCGCCGCATATGGCCTTTCTAACACTAAAAGTGTCTTACAAAAGTTAAATGGCTATATTGTTTTGTATGAATGAGTGATCAGGATGGTTTTCACATCATTTTTGTAGCAAAAACTCTAAGCTACAAGATCCAGTTCTCAAAAGTCTTGTGAACAAATTTTTAGTATGTGTTATATGGCCTTATTTCAGTGACTTAAAATTTTTGTTTTTTCAAAAACCATGCATAAACGTTATTTTCTCAATAATACAAACATGTACATACATGTTGTTCACATATTATTGTAGCCCATTTTGTGCTGAATACAGTGTTATCAGACTTTAGCCATTAATATGTTTTAAGCAACTGAAAAAAGTACAAATGTCAAGGCATGTCAAAACTTCTCCAGAGCCCAAAACACTCTCAGACCCCAGAGGATTAAAAATAGAGGCTAGCTGCCTTTCCGATGAATGCCGACAGTCATTTTTCCAGAAATAACTAGCGTTACTCCTACAAATAAATGATTCGTAACTAAAACATTTTAACTTTCAATAGACAATATTGACAACACATGTTAAATAACTTGTCTTACCTCGAAAGATCCCCTCAGTTTTCAATTTGAAGCAGTGTCCAACACTGGAGGTAATCTCCCGGCGTATCCTCTCTGGCTCCGCTCAGGCAAATGGAGGATGATGCTGATGCTGATGATGATACATTTATTATTCATGCCCAGTAACCCCATAACCAATCATATGTGCTTTTAGCTTATATTGTCATGAGTATCTGGCAGTTTTCAGAAATAAAATCGGTGATTGGACGGCGAAGATACTGAGACAGGAACCATGGGAAAAATTGTTCCCAAATTTGAACGCTCCGACTGGTAAGGGTTAATAAGCATTCATTGTTAGTTAATGTTAACTTATGTTGTTAACTAATTTTAACAAATGGAACCTTATTTTAAAGTGTTACCCAATTATTTCCTCAGCGGAGAAATCAAGAATATAGGATTGTTTCTGTTATGGTCAATGAAGCGGTTCAATGAATTTGTCTGCATGACCTGTAAGGATTTATTATTTTCTGTTCTTAATTTGTAAGTCGTTTTGGATAAAAGCTTCTGCTAAATGACTAATGTAATAGCAAATGACTTGCGCAGCTTCAGTCATTATAATGGGAGTGATCTACTGTCTACTGGGGGACCCCACCACCAATATAAAAAGAGCTGTGGAAGACTCTGAGGTAAAGGCAGCTGGGGACACAGAGGTCAAGGCAGCTGGGGGCACAGAGGGCTCAGTGGTCAAGGCAGCTGGAGATGCAGAGGTCAAGGTAGCTGGGGATGTAGAGGCTCAGTGGCAGGGAATCTCAATCCAGTGGCACTCAAGATTCAAGATTTTTGAAGTCCCAACCAGAATATTGTTCAAAGTGTCCTTTCCGGCATAATAGTCTGAGATGCTAACCTCCAAAATTCCAAGCTGTATTCCACTACCGACCTGGATCCCTGGCAAATTTGGCCAATTTTTTTCTGCTGGTTTCATGGTAGAGTCTTGCATTCTGTAATGTAGATGTAAGGCTGGCACCAGAATGTCTACAACCAAAAGGCGCCATTTCTGGTAAAAGTCAAAGAACTCTGCGAGAATCAATGTCATAGAACTCTCTCACAAAAGCTATAATCTACACCTGAATATCACCACAGTGTGATAGATTGCAAATCACCTTGCTGCCCCCCCTTCTCTCTCCCCTTCTCCCCTCCAACAGCTCTGGACCAACACAAAGACATAAGATTTATATGTACAAAATATAACAAATAACATGAAAACAAAGAATGCAACTGTATGTGTTTGATATCATTTAAGAGGTCTCTGTGCGACTGGTATAGTGGTCTCTTTCCCATGTTGATAAAACTAATGGTAACAAAGTTATAAGGTCTTTGCCAAATACTGCATAATTCTGGAGGTCTATCCCCCTCCTTGACCTAGAATTGAAATTATCTCCTGTATGTTAACAAGGTTAAACCCCAGGAAGTCAAGAACCCATTCACCCCCAAATCCTCATTGTCCATAGGATAATACCATTTGGTACACAATGTTTATTCTGTCTAGATATTTAAGGGAAGTTGGCATGAAGCTCTGGGAATCTGTATGCAGATCTCCCATGCTGTACCGCTGCATGTAGTTTTGTCAGGTATGTTTCTTTGACTTGTCTTTTATTTTTAGTAATGCTTGTTTATTCTGATCATGTGAAATTGGCTTTGATTTGAATTTCTGCAACAATGTTTTATATCCTACCTGACAAATAAATTGTTATTATTTGATTTATTCTGAATTCCTCTGAAATCATTACTGGAGCTTTAATATAGGAGGAAGCCATTTAAAGACTCTCAGTTTGAATTTAAACCACTCAGGACAACCAGGTAGGACAACCACCTAGGACAGCCGGGTAGGATTTGAATTTCAATAGACCAGGGTAGACCATACTGGAGCTTTAATATAGGAGAAACCACTCAGGACAACCAGGTAGGAGAAAGCCATTTAAAGACTCTGTCACTGCTCACCACCCGTCTTAGCAAGTTGTATGTATGTGACAAAGCGGCAATATCGTCTGGTTATGAGAAAAGCCAAACCAGACGATATTAGTTAGCCCTACAACCACTGACTAAGAACGGAACTGGCTATCCATTTTCGGGAGGTTTACGTAATTTAATAACGGCCGGCGTAAGTCTCCAAAGATCAAAAGGACAATGAATAGAAGAGGATTTAGAGTAATCAATAACCTAAAAATGTTAAATTAAAAGAATGATCAGAAATTAATTTGAGCTTAAATATAAATTAGAGGTCAACTTAAAATTGGAGTCAGATTAATATAAAATTGGAGTCAGATAAAATGAATAACGGAATTAAATGTGTGAATTAACAATAATTGATTTGCTTCAGCGCTCAGAAAAAACAGAACAACGCAGAGACCTTCAAGGGCAATTTATTGAAGTTCCACTCCGGAACGGATATGAAAATTATTAACCATATATTCTTCTTATTTTTTACATAGATAGTCTGGTGAGTGAAGGTTTAGAACCCAATTGCAGAATCTTCTTTATTAAAAATAATAGAGTAAAAGGAAAAGTTTTGCGTGACAGTTAAGCTCAATCGACAGCATTTGTGGTATAATATTGATTTGATTACCTCAAAAATAAATTTGATTTGTTCCTACTTTGCTTAAAAAAACAAATAAATAAAAATAAAGATCAAATTTGAGATACAGTGAGGCACTTACAATGGAAGTGAATGGGGCCAATACATAAACGTTAAAAAACTCACTGTTTCAAAAGTGTATCAACAAGACGTAAACAATATGTGTGTTAATATGATTTTAGTATGATAAAATCACTTACTAAACTTTTCTGTGTAAATACTGTATCCAATTTGTATCTTATTTTAGAATTTGTTGCCATGACGATGCAACACTGTAATGGTGCATTCACGCCATATCGGAATTACCATAATTACGAGATTCTGACTCATAAAAGGGCTCACTTTTTCATAGAACTCAAGTTAATTACAAGTTGCAAACTTGGAATTCTAAGAAAGCTTCCACTTGACAGTCATGATGTCATGTAAAAAGAACCAATATGGCAGCAGCCTCAACAGTTAAGGGTAGTGAATACATATTTCTGTTTTATATGCATTTTATTATGCCATTGATGCCTGAAGCATTTTTGTTTTGTTTTTGTTTTTGTGTTGTGTTCTAAAACATTTTGCGAGAACATACAGAGGTGAATTAATAAAGTAATGTTGTGATTAATATTTTGTTGCCCTTCTGGTCTTCCCCGCCTTTTGGAGCCCTGGGAGAGATGAGGGGAGGGAAAGGGGAGAGGGAAAGAGTGAGGCAGAGTGACAGAGAGAGAGAGAGAGAAGAACTTGCTCGCCGGCTCCCTGGCACGCTGTTGTTCGCTCCTCCCCCGGTGGATAGCAACGAGTCCTCTGGCCCCTGGCGGACAGAACCGCTCCTCCCCTTCTTTGGTGGACAGCAGCAGTTCCTCCGGCTCTCGGCAGCCAGCAGCGACCCCTCCGTCCCCAGGCAGATGGCCGTGGCTGATCCCCTGGTGGATGGAAGCGCAAGGACTCCGCGACAGCGCATCCCTCCTCCCTCCCGGCACCAATGTAATGAGGTAAGGTAGGCAAGGAGGTGGCAGGAAACGGCTAAACAGTCAACGTAAAGATTAATGATAAAACTCTCTCAAACTGGTGCCTCCGGCTCATCTTAATCCCCCTCCCAGCTGATTAGCCATTCCAGGGACGGCCTTGTGTCCTCATGGCCCGGCCCCGCCCTCCTCCTCGTCACGTACACAAGTGAATGCTGTGACAGCTTCCCTTCATGAATATGTTGGGCCTCATGTATTCAGATATAAGATAAAGGCAGGCCTAACACAGTCGTAAAAAGCCTGACTGAGGTCCATACACAAAGTCATAAATCTTACTGATAAAAACAAAGGGAGTCCAAAACAGACTACAAATCCCATGAAGCCTTGCTCACTAAAGGATCAAACACTCAACTCTTATTGGATGAGGCACACAACAGAATGCCCCTCAACCATGAAGTCATCGGGAGTAGAAATACCTCTGAGATCCTTCCGGGCATTGCTTCCAGCAACTGTGCTCGCCGTGTACAGATGCAGCTCATCGCTGCTCTCAGGTGTAGCCTCGTGGCACAAGGAAGTAACATCCGACTTGAAACTGTGGTCATACAATCTCCATTTCGCTGGACGAGTTGAGATTACTCTGTGTTCCACCGTACACTCTAACGGATCCGAAGGAGACCGCCGAGCAATCCGCATCTTCATCCGTTTGCCTGCAGAAGTTAAGAGAAAAAGATTTCTCTTCCCAATTCAATCAAGTCGACGTCGCTGATTTCTCCACCAGCCCGCTGAGAATCAGCAGCCGTACCGCCTGCCGACAGAGCGAGGAAATGACCTCCTGTCATCACCCGAGCCTCGAGGAACTGAGTCGGAGTTAAAGGATGGATGAACACACATTCTACCTGCATCCTCATGCGATTCAAGTTAGAGGTTTACGTCTGGGCAGAGATAGAATATTATTGTGTGTTATTCTTTTGTATCAAGGTTATTACTTGTACAGTTTACGGACTGTTGAGTCCACTCATTGCTGCTAATAATACTCAAGGTATTACTGTAATGTACTGTTATCATGAATGAGATCTGCTGTGTTGTAGTCCAACCACATTGGACTGTTGTGTATTTCCGCCATCACGGAAGTACACTCAGTGTGTGAGACCGGCACACTGAGTTTATCTATTAAAGAACCAAAGACCGCGGGATGGTTTATGAGCCGTCCACCGTGTCTCTGAGTGATAAACTAACAGCTGCTTTCTGTCCCACGATCGCGAAACCGGCTTTGGTGCTGCCACTTTATTCTCTCTCTCTCATACTAACCACACACACACGCGACCCCTCACAAACATTCTCGCACACACTTTTGGCTAGTAGATAACTTCGTGATAAAGCTCAGCTTTGTCCCTAAGTTATCGTACAAGTGGAGACATGCGGTAAATGGGCAGACGCCATTAACCGGCTTCTCTCCGCCCACATTCGCGGCCATATTCTCTGGCCGGAAATCTCACGTGACATACTCTCCACGAGAGTCACGTCCGCCATTTTGTGCATGTCACTCCTTACACACACACACACCCATTCACACACACACACACACACACACACACACACACACACACACACACACACCTTCCTTTCATGTGTTATGGGATTATTTTGGTTACCATAGGTGTAGGGCCTTGGCCCACTAAAAATGGCAGCAGAGACCTCATGGCCCTTTGTTCTATAATCAAAGGAGAGACATTGAACTCAGTTTCCCAGGATCCTTCACAAATTCACAACTGGATGCGAAGTCCCGCCCATGGACCCAGTCTCAAACGCCATTGGTCGAAAGTGGCCTACGACCGATGTCGTCATCTTGTCAATAAAACCAGCGGACAGATGTAGTTCGGCCTCTCTGTGCTAAGCTCTGCCTAGCTGTTAAGGGACATCTGTACTGTGCACGTACTAAAGGAGTTTTCCCTCCGTTTTGGACTGAGAACAAAGAGACCACGTTTTTCTAACCTCACCATTTGGCCACGGTAGAGTAAGATTAACTTAGCTTTGTTCAAGTCTTATAGTATACTTAAAACAACCGGTTCAGTTTCACTGTAAAGCAACAGTGAATTTATTTTGAAAAATGGAAGGCGACCAGTTTCCCTTCTCCCTCTTTTTCATTCAACGTTGACTACCTTCTGCATTCTTCTCCATCACTGGATCCGAAGAATAAAGCAGAGACGCGTCTTTTCGCTGAGGAGCGTAAGACAAGGGACCATCCAGACCGTTTCTCCTGACCGCTCAATGCAACAGGAATTCCAACGGACAACCCTACTGAAATCACACAGGATTTCCCAAGTAAGGCTTGATATCTGGGCAGATTTAGTTTAGAAACTGTGATTTTTCTTGTGAAACTAAATCGTATTTTTGATTCTAAATGCTGATGTTTTGAGTATATTTGTATGTTAAACTCTGCTTGCCGTTTGCTGTTTCGAGTTGGGAGATTTGTATTTAGTTTTCTTTTGGGGTTACGTTTGTTTTGTTGAGTGATCTGAACTAGTAATTCAGTCCCGCTGTTACAAGCGGTTACCCTTAATTAAATTGCATGCACTTTTCCTCTCTCTCTCGCTCTCATTCTCTCTCTCTCACTGATATTCATTGAGTGAGCGGCGCCACGGTTTATGTTCGACTCAGGCTGGTGAACCAAATTCTCCCGCCTGTTTCGTCAGTTCCTTTGTGTGTCCGCTCATTTCCACCTTCACGTGGTATCAGCTCCATTTTGGATCTAACCCTCCATTTTGAACCTGATCCTCCATTTTGATTCCTTTGTTACCGCATCTGGACACACACACACACACACACACACACACACACACTAGCATATAGCTCCACTGTTAGTTTAGGATTTCCTTGATTTATTTTTGTATTATATTTGGATAGTATTGGCTGTGTTCACTACTGCTTGATTATAATAAATCTTGTTATATTATAATAAGTACTCCTGTTTGTTTTGTTTGAATATTGTGTTGAAGCCAACCTCTGCCACGTGAAGAACTCCCAAGTTACCTCAGAGTACTGTTATTTTATTGGTGTTAGAAACTAACTGTAACTAGATTACTATTAGATTTGTATAGCAATAATTTAACTAGTTTTTCCCCTTTTTAATTATTTTGATTAACAATTAAGATACTAAACCTACAGGGTAGATTTTGTTTTGTGAGACTCAATCAGTAACTTGCTATCATTTTTCTCTTTTCAAAGAGTGGTGCCCCGAGAATAGAATTTAATGAGTTATTTTCTATTTAATTATTATTTAATTATTATTTAATTGTTATTTAATTATTCCATAATTAAAAACAATTAATTATTGAATATTTCTGATAGTAAAACTGATTTAAACAACCAGTAGCACCTACATATCTAATTATGTCACTGTTTAGTTTGTAGTTGTAAGTCGGAAGTTTATTGACTGCATTGTATTGATTATTAATTGATATTACTGCATAAATAAACTTTGTTATATTTCAAAGAGAAGTGTTTTGGTTTGTTTTGCATACACCTGTGTCAAATGCTGGCAGGGGATGTCAGTGCTCGGATTCAAGCCTTCACTGTTTCCTTTTGAATGTCGATTTTCCTAAGACAATAATCTAATATTGAGACTGTTATACTGTCTGGTTATAAGTCCCTGATTCCAGGGTGGTGCCCTGGCGATATTAATCCTTATTAATATTCTATTGATTTTGATAATTGATAATTATCTTTGATGATTGTTGAATTTGAAGGATCAATAAGCTAGTGTTAATTCTAATCAATGTTCCATTGATTTTAATAATTAATTATTATCTTTGATAATAATTCATATTCTATTGAATTTGATGGTTATCTTTGATTGTTGATGTGAAGGATTAAAAGAGCTAACATTGATTCTCATCAATGGTCTATTGATTTTAATAATTGATAATTATCTTTGATAATTATTAATTATTGCTAATAATCAAACATGCTCCTGAACGTAGCGCACTACATTTACTGGTGCCCCGTATGAGGCTTTAATGGGTTAGATTTTATTATTTAATTTAAATATTAATTAATAACTAAAGAAATAATTATTAATTATTTCTGATAGTAACACTGATCTAAACAACAAGTAGAACCTACAAATATGATGATGGCAGCAAAGAGTAACTCACAGAATTTCTCCTCAGCAGCTGGGAGGGGAGAAGTCTGCATGTGCTCTCGTCCTCCTCTTTGAGTGTGGACTGCAGGACTGTTTATGTGACAGTGAGCTTCGTATTCAATCTCCCATTGAAGACATGCTGTGAGTCCTTAAACACCTCACTCATACTGTCTATACTGTTCCTCAATTCTGGCCTCTAAGTTTTCTGGTAAATATTAACCCTCATAGACCCAATCTTTGATATTGAGGATATATTTTCTTCTTTGTTCCTCCTTGAAAGTGTTTTTGGAAGCGACTAATTATGAAGATCTTTGTTTTGGTGTGCATTTTCAGACAATTCTGCAAGCTGTGACATTGAATTAGCCTTTTTTCTCACCAAAACTGGTGTTGTTATATAGTTCAGAGTGTCAGCTACCATTATGTGTACCCTCTATTTACTACAAAAATTAAAACAAATACTATTGCAGTATAATTCTTAAAACAAACATTACAAATCTGATACACTGGGTTTTAGAGGGTTAAATGCTTTTGTGGCAAAATCAACTGTGTTAAATTGAGGTTGGTTGACATACAGGCAGAGGGCTTAAATTCCTAAGGACATTACTTTTGTCATGGAGTAATTGAACAAAGTTTGCTGACAGCACCCTGGAGTGTTTTTACATTTTCACATACACTGTTCCAACATGGTGATTAACAGATTTTAAAGTTTGGAATAGTGTTCCAAAGACTCTTACAATGACATATAGTGTTTAGATGTATCTTGGCTTAGAATGTGCTTTGGGATTTTTGGTGTGTGATGTAAATGAATATATTTAAAAATATGATTATCAGTCAAAAGTGTAACTCAAGGAATGTGTAGATGTCTTGGCAAGGACAATGCCTAAAAGCCGTCCGCTAAGTAACAATAAGATTGGTTGTTAATAGAAGTTGAAGTGTTCAGAAGGACCGTATCTTCGGGGATGATCCCAGGAGCCAGTCCTAATTAAAAGCTAATGGTCAAAATTCACTTTAGTGGAGCCATGGATCTGTCTTTTATGTTGTTTGGCAAATTGTTTGCCTTTGTCAGCTGTAGTCTATCCCTTCTAGCTTCTCTCTCTCCCAGACTGCATTTGTGTGTTTCATGTAGACTCAGACTGCAAAGCTCTTCCTCCTTTTGAGGCCCAGTTCAGAAAACATGTTAGAAACACACTTGTCAGGTACAATCTGTTTTTGATTATCTTCTTTTTCAAGTGTTTTTTGCTTGCCCCATTGCCTTCTAGAAACATTACATCATTGAGCAGAGTAGTTAAAAGTAAGAACAAAAGAAGCTTTCTGGCATTCTATTTCTATTGTCCTAGATGATAGGAGCTTGATTACAAATATATGACTTAAACAAGGCACAATGTAACATTCCGGTTCAGAAGATTAAATATAGTACATGTATCTTCAGTTTATTATTGTTGACAATGAACATATGATAATTATATACCTGACTGGCTCCAAAAAGTATTTGGGCACTTAAGCCACACTTAAAAATGTACACATTTTATTGCATAGACAACAACAACAACAACAATCAAACCAAGTGGCATCTGCAAACAAATGATGCTATTTTGCAATTACTTTTAACCAACTGGCCAAGAATATTTTTACACACAGGTGTCCTAGCAGACATCACATTATTATAGGGCATGTGCTAAGTTTGACAACCAGAAAGTGCGCAAATACTTTTTGTCTTTGATTTAAGCAGTATTGTATGTTTTTATTTGTATTTTATTTGTTTATTTGTTTATTTAAAGCCTAGCAAAATTCTTTTTGTGAAATGTCTTGCTTGAAAACTGTGATTGTGCTGTCTTTCTTTGAAATAAATTATACTTTATTTATCTATTTATTTATTTAGATATTTTGTAATGTAATGCAATTAAGTGTGGCTTATAAGTACCCAAATACTTTTTGGGGCAAATATATATAGTGTACACCTGTGCCCATATACAGTATAAATTGAATATTATCACAGTGCCTACCATGGACACTCATTATATAAACACTCATTTTCGTATTTCATCTAATTGTGACTTTGTCTTTTAGACTTTCATTTAGTTAACTAAATAATCAAGAGAGGTTTTCGTTTCTTAATTATATTGCAAAGATGTACCGAGACAGGATATCTTGTCAATCTCAATAATTGCTATCTTTCTTAAGCTATGTCATCTCAAAACACAGAACAAATTAAAACTTTATTATAATTCATCAATCAAATGTTTAGAATGGAGATATTGAAATATTACATTCCATTCCCACCCAAACATTGTACAGAGGTCATGAATAATTTACTACTGTTTGTATGACTATGTGACTAATAGCATTAATGTAATGGCAATATGCCAGTTATACATTCTTCAAGTGATCTGCTTGGATTTTTATTTTTTTTATTTTCTTTGTTTTAAGATACAGTTAGACAAAAATAAGTTCTCATCAGACTTTGTAGTATTAGTTGTCAAAGGCAATACTGTTACTTTATTAGTAACAAATAAAGGTATTAAAACTGTTGCACCCTAGTGCAGCTTGTAATGTATACATGTAAACCTCAAAAGAGTCAAACAACATCATGTTATTTGAGAGTATAGGGCAATAAATAAATAAATAATTCACCAAACGAAAAATATGGTTTCATTATGATCCGGCAAACAAACATATTATGCATAACACAATGCAGCAGTACTATATCATCTGCTACTCTGTCTGAACACCTGGGGTTTAACTCACTCTGGACAGTATGAAAGCCGTGGTGTCACTGAGGCTGATAAAGTCATAAAGTCTTATTGAAAAGTAGTCAGGTGTTGCTCTGTAGGCTTATTAGTTGGGATGTTCTATATATTTAGTGTCTGCTGTTAATGTAAACTATAATGCCCTCTCTACACCAACCTCTTCCATATACAATTAAGTTATTCATCCTCACTTTACTGAAATTCATTCATTATTTATACTGTAAATTAATATGAATTTCAGTTCAACTTTAGCTGGTCATCCCTATTATGCATAAATTTGAAGCAGAGTCAGATTAACTTTGTGAAGTTCACCTGCTGGTCATTGTTCATTGGAGCTGACAATACAGTCACAGTCAAATAGAGCAACGTTAGTACATCACATATGCACTGTAAAAAGTGGTTGTCACGTCTAGATGTGTTTTTGTTAATGTTTTGTGTTCATGTCTTTTCTTTTGAAAAGTGTCTCCTTGTCATGTTATTTCTTGCTTCCATGTTTGTTCCTGCTTCCTTGGTCATGTGATTTCATGTTTCCCTCCATGTTCATGTGTCTTGTTTTCATTGGTTTATTGTCTTGTTACCTTGTAATCAGTACCGTCTTGTCATTGTTTATCATTGTCATGTTTCTCCCTTGTCCATGTATTTAAGCCTCATGTTTTCCATTGTCCATTGTCAGGTATTGTGAATGTAACTTTGTTGGATTGGTCATGTCATGTCATGTCATGTCATGTCAAGTTTAGCCAAGTCAAGTCAAGTCAAGTTAAAGTCAAGTTCATGTTTTTGTATTTTTGTTCACGTTGGGAGTTACGGTTTTTGGATTTCACAATTGATAATAAACTGCACTTGGGTTCATCACACATCGTTGTCTTCATCATCTGCCTATCATTGCCATACAGAATACCTGACCGACCTAAATCAACCCAGCAATCCAGCTTCTTCGTTTTCACCAGGGGAATCATTCCCTGGAAAATTATGTGGAGGACTTCTGCGCTCTGGCCTTCCGGGTGGACTTTAATGAAGTCGCCCTTAACCCTCTGGGGTCTGAGAGTGTTTTGGGCTCTGGAGAAGTTTTGACATGCCTTGACATTTGTGTGTTTTTTTTTTTTTTTTCAGTTGCTTAAAAACATATTAATGGTTAAAGTCTGATAACACTGTATTCAGCACAAACTGGGCTACAATAATATGTGAACAACATGTAAGTACATGTTTGTATTTTTGAGAAAATAACATTTTTTATATAAATAGCATGGTTTTTGAAAAAACAAAAGTTCCCTATCTGTCACTCACTCGACGTTGGTGTCGATGTAGTGACACTAGGGGTAACTCTTGGGAGCCCGAGACACCTCTGGTCTTTGATAAAAGGCCAATGAAAATTGGCGAGTGGTATTTGCATGCCACTCCCCCAAACATACGGGTATAAAAGGAGTTGGTATGCAACCACTCATTCAGATTTTCTCTTCGGAGCCGAACGGTCATGCTCATTGAGCTGAATACTACTGTTCATTCACCTGCTGGATCTGACGTTGCATTTCAGCGGCTTCTCCCTCCTCTGCACTGGTGCACTGCAGAGAATGCCCCTGGACGCTTCGGCAGAAAAACTAGAGAGTATATTTTCTGAAAGAGCATTTTTCCCCTCTAAAAGAGTATATATTTCTCTAAAAGAGCACACACACGGAACGTCTTTTTAAAGACGCGTCTTTTTAAAGATGCTTTTCCGATTGTGTGTTATTCCTGGTTGTGCTCGTTATCTCTCGCCTTCTAATGGTCACGATCACTGTCTTTCGTGTCTGGGCACTGCTCACGCGGAGACAGCGTTCGTGGATGGTCACATTCTCATTGCGAGAATGTGTCCATGGCAACGTTGCGGTCGCGGCTCACCTTCGTAAGGAAGCGAGCCACCCCAGAGGCTCCCGCCTCGGTCCTTTTACCCACGGGTTTGAGGCCAGCGCGGCTAGCACTGGGGGCGATTTGGGGATCCCAATGTGACCGCCTCCACCGGGTATCCCCCCGCGGACCTCCCATTCCCCAGCACGCTCGTCTGCCCCGATCGGGCTTCCGGGTGAGTCCGCCGGCTCGTCTCACGGCGAGTTCGACCTCTTATTCGGAGCCCGCGAAAGTGATGAGCTCTCGAGCGCAGCATCGGAGAGCGGGCTCGTCCAGTCGGAAGCCTCAGCTGGGCTCCTCCCTTCGGGGTCGATCGCCCAGTCACAGGCTGACGCAGAGATGACGACATGCTTTCCCAGACAGCCGCGAGCGTCGGTTAGAGTGGATTTCACCGCTCTTCCCTGAACCCTCGCGGCTCTGTGATTGGTTCCTGGGCTCGCGGCGCCGCTCAAAGCCACGCCCCGCCCCGTTCCTTTCTTCCCGGAAGTGCATGAAGAGCTGACAAGGTCGTGGGAGGCATTTCTTACTACCCGGTCCCGATCTTTTCAGCTTCCCCGCCCTCACTACCCTTGATGGTGGGGCGGCCAAGGGTTATTCGGCAATCCCCAGGTGGATAAAGGCGCTCGCGGTGCACCTATGCCCGCAGAGCGCCACCACCTGGCGCGGGTGCCCAAAGCCCCCGTCCAAGGCCTGTAGGTTTACGTCGTCTCTGACGGTCAAAGCCTACGGCGCTGCTGGACAAGCCGCCTCCGCCCTGCACGCCATGGCTCTCCTGCAAGTCCGCCAAGGCGCTAAAGGAACTGCACGAGGGTAGTTCCGCCCCGGGATTGATGCAGGAACTGTGCTCGGCGACCGACCTCGCTCTCCGAGCGACGGAGGTCACGGGCGTCCCCCTGCGGTGACTGCACCGGCTCCGCCGCAGCCCGCCCCTCCGGCCCGGCCCCGGCGTGGAGCCCACCGCAGGAAGCCGACGCCACCCGTCTCACAGCCGGCACCGAAGAACTCACGGAGGTCTTCGAAGCGCCCCTGAGACGGGCGACCCAGGGACAACGACACCCGCTGCTCTGGAGCTGGTAAGCAGATCTTCTTTTTGTTACCTTTTGCATTTAATTGCGCTGCATGCCCAAGTGGCTGCAGTACTCAAGAGCTCCGCAAGAGTGGTTTCCTTGTTCCCTGGGTCACATATTCGGTGTGTACGGCTGGCATCACGACCACGTACACCACTCCATTTGGCAGGTTGGCGCTCCAGCGGCGGTCTCCCGCCCTGAGCGCCCAGCTGTGGCACAAATCCGCCCCCGATGTGACAGTCTCCACGGGTCATGAGGACAGACCTCTTCCTCCCCCGTCCCAGGCTGTTGTGGCTGGGGTGGTCACAAGGAGCCAGGTAAGTGCTTCGATGTCCTCGGACTCAGCACGGCCACGATGTGGTGTGGCACCTCAAGCTCCGCCCCGCCGCGAGGCCCCACCCGCCGGTACAGTACCGCAAAAAGGCGGTGGGTTGCGGCCAATCTTGGACCTGCGAGTACTGAACCGGGCTTTACACAGACTCCCGTTCAAGATGCTGACGCAAAGACGCATTCTAGCGAGCATCCGGCATCAAGATTGGTTCGCGGTGGTAGACCCGAAGGATGCGTACTTTTCACGTCTCGATCCTTCCTCGACACAGACCCTTCCTGCAGTTTGCGTTCGTGGGTCAGGCGTATCGGTACAAGTCCTCCCTTTCGGCCTGTCCCTGTCTCCTCGCATCTTTACGAAGATCGCAGAGGCTGCCCTTGCCCCGTTAAGGGAGGTGGGCATTCGCATTCTCAACTATCTCGACGACTGGCTAATCCTAGCTCACTCTCGAGACGGGTTATGTGCACACAGGGACCTGGTGCTCTCACACCTCAGCCGACTAGGGCTTCGGGTCAGCTGGGAAAAGAGCAAGCTCCTCCCGGTTCAGAGCATCTCTTTTCTCGGTTTGGAGTTGGACTCAGTCTCCTTGACGGTGCACCTTACGAACGAGCGCGCCCAGTCGGTGCTGGCCTGTTTGAAGGCGTTCAAACAGAAAACAGCGGTTCCACTGAAACATTTTCAGAGGCTCCTGGGGCATATGGCGTCCTCGGCGGTGGCCACCCCGCTCGGGTTGATGCATATGAGACCGCTTCAGCACTGGCTCCAGACTCGAGTCCCGAGACGGGCATGGCGCCACGGGACACACCGCGTGGCCATTACGTCGGTCTGTCACCGTCTTTTCAGCCCTTGGACCGACCTCTCGTTTCCATGAGCAGGTGTTCCGCTAGAACTGGTCTCCAGGCACGTCGTGGTCACAACAGACGCCTCCAAAATGGGCTGGGGCGCTGTTAGCAACGGGCACGCAGCCGCCGGCCTCTAGACGGGTCCGCAGCTGCATTGGCACATCAACTTCCTCGAGTTACTGGCAATTCTGCTCGCCCTGCGGAGGTTCCGGCCGTTGATCCAGGGCAAGCACGTGCTAGTTCGGACAGACAGCATGGCAGCGGTAGCATATGTCAACCGCCAAGGCGGTCTGCGCTCCCGCTGTATGTCATAACTCGCCTGCCGTCTCCTCCAACGGAGTTAGCAGCACCAAGTCGCTGCAAGCCACTCACATCCCGGGCAACCTCAACACTTCGGCGGACGCACCGTAACAACAGGTTACCCTCAAGGGAGAGTGGAGACTCCACCTTCAGGTGGTCCAGCTGATTTGGAGTCTATTCAGTCAGGCACAGGTGCACCTGTTCGCCTCCCAAGAATCCTCCCACTGCCCGCTCTGGTACGCCCTCACCGAGGCCTTCCTCGGCATAGACGCGCTGGCACACAGCTGGTCCCCTGGCATTCGCAAATATGCGTTTTCCCCAGTGAGCCTGCTCGCACAGACCCTGTGCAAGGTCAGGGAGGACGAGGAGAAGGTCGTCCTGGTAAGCACCCTACTGGCCCGCCCAGATGTGGTGCTCGGACCTCACGCTCCTCGTGACAGCTCCCCCCGGGCAAACTCCCCTGAGGAAGGCTTTTCTTTCTCAGGGAAGGGGCACCACCCGGCACCCGCGCCCAGACCTCTGGAATCTCCATGTCTGGCCCCTGGACGGGACGTGGAAGACCTAAGCTGTCTCCCACCTGTGGTGGTAGACACGTTCACTCAGGCTAGGGCTCCCTCTACGAGGCGCCTGTATGCCTTTAAGTGGTGTCTGTTCGCTAAGTGGTGTTCTTCCCATCAGGAAGACCCCCAGAGTTGCACAGTCAGATCAGTGCTTTCCTTCCTGCAAGAGAGGTTGGAAGGGAGGCTGTCCCCTTCCACCTTGAAGGTGTACGTTGCTGCCATAGCAGCACACCATGACGCAGTCGACGGTAAGTCCTTAGGGAAGCATGATCATCAGGTTCCTAAGAGGCGCCAGGAGGCTGAATCCCTCCAGGCCACGCCTTGTTCCCTCATCGGACCTCTGTAGTTTTTCAGGGTCTACAGAGAGCCCCCTTTGAGTTTTGCAGTCAGGAGGGCAGTCTTCAAGGAGAGTGCCTTAAGCCCAGCTGACTGCAAAACTCAAAGGGGGCTCTCTGTAGACCCTGAAAAACTACAGAGGTCCGATGAGGGAACAAGGCGTGGCTCACTTCCATCAAGAGGGTAGGTGACCTGCAAGCGTTCTCTGTCAGCGAAACGTGCCTGGAGTTCGGTCCGGGCTATTCTCACGTGATCCTGAGACCCCCGACCGGGCTATGTGCCCAAGGTTCCCACCACTCCTTTTAGGGACCAGGTGGTGAACCTGCAAGCGCTGCCCCAGGAGGAGGCAGACCCAGCCCTGTCGTTGCTGTGTCCGGTGCGCGCTTTACGCATCTATTTGGATCGCACGCAGAGCTTTAGAATCTCTGAGCAGCTCTTTGTCTGCTTTGGTGCACAGCGGAAAGGAAGCGCTGTCTCCAAGCAGAGGATCGCCCACTGGCTCATTGACGCCATAACTATGGCATGTCTCACCCAAAACGTGCCGCCCCCGGTAGGGCTACGAGCCCATTCTACCCGTGGTGTAGCGGCTTCTTGGGCCCTGGCCAGAGGTGCCTCTCTAACAGACATTGCAGAGCAGCGGGCTGGGCAACACCCAACACCTTTGCAAGGTTCTACAACCTCCGGGTGGAACCGGTTTCGTCCCAGGTAGTGGCACGCAACACAAGCGGATAAGCCCGGGATAGCCGGCCGGGTGTATCGCTTGCAAATAGCGCCTTCCACCTCCTTTTGAGCTGAAGACGTGCGCTGTTAATTCCCAGTAGTGTTCACAAAAGTTGTTCCCTGGTTGACTTCCTCCGAGCCCTGTGGCAGTCGAGTTTTCGGAGAGACTCGCTGCCGGCCCAGTACACGCGCTAACTAAGAGCCTGGTTCTGGGGTAGGTGCTCCGCATGTGGCGGTTCCCTGTAAGGCTAACCCCATGCGATCTATATCTTCCGCTAGTTCGTTTCCCTACTGGCATACTGCGTCTTCCTTGGGCAGAGCCCCTCAGTCTCCATGTTGTAGTAACTCCTCCCCCATTGGGCAGGATCTACCTTGAAGGCTCTCCACATGGTTGGAAAGACCATGTGATGTATTCTTCCACTTAAATATCCCCCCCTCTCTTGGGGCGAGGTGTGGTCTCCTTGTGAGGCACACAGCAAGTCTGTGTTTGAGGCACACAGCAAGTCTGCCCACCACACACCGCCAGTTCACGTAACACAGTTCAGCCTTGTGGCGTTTTGTATAGGGACCCCTAGTGTCACTACATCGACACCAATGTCGAGTGAGTGACAGATAGGGAACGTCATGGTTACTGGTGTAACCTCCGTTCCCTGATGGAGGGAACGAGACGTTGGTCCCTCCTGCCACAACGCTGAACTATCCGCTGAAATGGCCGGACCTTATATCGGCTCCTCAGCGTAAAACCTGAATGAGTGGTTGCATACCAGCTTCTTTTATACCCGTATGTTCGGGGGAGTGGCATGCAAATACCACTCGCCAATTTTCATTGGCCTTTTATCAAAGACCAGAGGTGTCTCGGGCTCCCAAGAGTGACCCCTAGTGTCACTACATCGACACCAACGTCTCGTTCCCTCCATCAGGGAACGGAGGTTACACCAGTAACCATGACGTTTTAAGTCACTGAAATAAGGCCATATAACACATACTAAACATTTGTTCACAAGACTTTTCAGAACTGGATCTTGTAGCCTAGAGTTTTTGCTAAAATGATGTGAAACCATCCTGATCACTCATTCATACAAAACAATACAGTCATTTAACTTTTGTAAGACACTTTTAGTGTTAGGAACGCCATATGCGAGGAGGCGTGGATGATCATGAATATTGATGTGATTCACACCTGAGGAGACAAAGACCCCTCCTCTGAGAGAGAATGAATGTGAGGAGACTTAATGATTGAATGTATTGTTGTAGCTTATTCACAAAATCAAGTTTAAGTTAAAAGAAATAATCTGACTATACATTTTCTTCACATAAAGACTTTACTTAAAAACTTTAGACCTACACTACTGTTTAAAAGATTTTAGATCTGTAAGGTGTTTTAATGTTTTTAAAAGAAGTCTCTTTTGCTCACCAAGGCTGCATTTATTTGATCCAAAATACAGCAAAAACAGTGATATTGTGAAATATTTTTACAATTTAAAATAACTGTTTTCTATTTGAATTTATTGTAAAATGCAATTTATTCCTGTGATCAAAGCTGAATTTTCAGCATCATTACTGCAGTCTTCAGTGTCATATGATCCTTCAGAAATCATTCTAATATGCTGATTTTCTAACATGGGCATATTTACAGCACATTTTACACATTTACACCCGAACAGATATTTGCAAGCACAAGCTTCGTTGATGATAATGAGGCAGCATAAACACTAGTTAATATATAATTCTAAACATTCATATTATTTTTATATCATATTACATATCATATTTATATCATATAGCATACAATTTAAATATCTGCTTTAGCCGAAACAACACTTAAAATGTAACTAAAACTTGCCTATTAGGACATATTTCAAATTTCAATACTCTGAATCCTGGCTGGCAAGTCTGGAAATAGTCCAACTAGTAAAATATGTACGTTTATATAAAATAGCATGTCAACTAATGTACGTAAAACTAAATGACTTACTCATCCGAAATTGTATCCTCGGCTGGATCAAGTCACTCTTCAAAATGCAAACGTTCATTGGATTCCCGCTCTTCTTCTGAGGAAAATGTGAACTCTTCCTCACCTGTGTAGCATGCCATCTTCCAAACACGTAGAAAAGTGAATGAATCTGATGATGAACTTGATGTTTTTTAAGGCACTGTTGGGGGCGTTTACCATTTGCATTGATCGCCTAAGCATATTACCGTATGAGCAGCACGCTCTGCTGGTGGGTGTGATCACATTAGTGATAATTAGCTGAGCCAGGAGAAACTGTACATCGCTTTGTTTCATACAGATTACATTGCAGGAGAATATTTGTTTTAAATTCGAATTGTTTTATTTAAAAGTAGACATTTTAAGTTTTCTTTAGACATATGTTTCATGTTTGTATGATAAGAATTCACAGAGTTTCAGTTAATTTTTGTGACGTGTTTCAGAAAGATGCTCGCGGAGACAGAGACGGCTGAAAGCGCACCCTGTTTATTTTATTTATTTTACAAAAGCACAAGGTTTTGTTGTTATTGTGAGTGTACACAAATAAAAGTAGACCCTTTATAGTCTCTAATGATGTCTTACACTTATCTGTTTGTCCAAAAATGACGGAGTATTTAAGTTGTTTCCGCTGTTATGAGGGAAAATTCCAGCAGTCGACCCCTGAGGGTTAAGGACATTTTCCTGGTGGGATTGAATGAGCCAATCTCTTCCCTGATAACTGGCGGGATAAGGTATCGACCTTGCCCTGCAGATAAGTGGTTCTACGTTCACTGTGGGGGAGGCGGATGCCGAGCCGGAGTCCCACGTCATGGCCGCCAAGTCCGAGTCCCACGTCATGTTACCTAGTTATCAGTTCTGTCTTGTCATTGGCAGGGTTGGGGAGTAACGAAATACATGTAACGGGAATACGTATTTAAAATACAATATATTAGTAACTGTATTCCACTACAGTTACAATTTAAATCATTGGTGTTTAGAATAAATATTTTGATTACTGAAAAGATTACTTTGCATTTTATTGTCATTTGTTTAATTTAATATTTAGTCCTTTCAGATGGAAAACATTTATACATATAAATGATGCGATCCAAAGTGCATTTGAAAAGCGGTGAAACACTTTCTAATGATGTGTTACATTCATACGAGCAGACAGAGAAGTTTGAAGTTTGGAGCAGAAGAAACAGAAATAAACCTTGTGTAAATTGTCAGCTTTACGCTAAGCTAAAATGCTATTTCTAGTCATTTTTCATGCACATGTTGCCAGGCACGATCATATTTTTTGTCAAGAAAATTCATGTTAGATCATAATTTCTTTTTTTCTAGTAAGACCTTTGATATTAGGGCAAAAATAATATTTTTGATAATAATTTTAGTATTGTTTTCCTGTAAAAATATTTAAAAATCCTTAAAACGAGATCAATTTGATTTATCTTGTTTCAGAAACAACACTGCATAAGATATTTAGGTTTTTCAGAGAATGTATTTTTAACATGTGTATTTTGTCTTACTGTACTGGCAGAGTTTTTATAGTCAAAACAAGTGAAAAAAATCTATCAGTGCTGAAGAAGTAATCCAAAGTATTTAAAATATGTTACTGACCTTGCGTAATCTAACAGAATACGTTACAAATTACATTTTACAGCTTGTATTCTGTAATCTGTAGTGGAATACATTTCAAAAGTAACCCTCCCAACCCTGGTCATTGGTTATCATTGTCATGTTTCTCCCTTGTCCATGTATTTAAGCCTCATGTTTGCCATTGTCCATTGTCAGGTATGTAATGAATTAATGTAACTTTGTTGGATTATTCATGTCATGTCATGTCATGTCAAGTCAAGTTTAGCCAAGTCAAGTCAAGTTAAAGTCAAGTTCATTTTTTGGTATTTTTGTTCACGTTGGTAGTTACAGTTTTTGGATTTCATGATTGATAATAAACTGCCCTTGAGTTCATCACACATCATCGTCTTCATCGTCTGCCTAACATTGCCAGCATCATTACAGAATACCTGACCAACCTAAATGAACCCAGCAATTCAGCTTCTTTGTTTTCTCTAGGGGAATCGTTCCCTGGAAAATTATGTGGAGGACTTCTGCGCTCTGGCCTATGTGTCATGTCATGGCCACTGAGCCCGAGTCCCACATCATGGCCGCCGAGCCTGAGACCGCTGAGCCAGAGTCCCACGTCATGGCCGCCGAGCTCGAGGCTGCCGAGCCAGGGTCTCACGTCATGGTTGCCGAGCCAGGGTCCCACGTCATGGTTGCCGAGCCAGGGTCCCACGTCATGGCCGCCGAGCCATGGTCCCACGTTATGGCCACCGAGCCATGGTCCCATGTTATGGCCACCGAGCCAGGGTCCCACGTCATGGTCACCGAGCCAGGGTCCTAAGTCATGGTTGCAGAGCCAGGGTCCCATGTCATGGTCACAGAGCTTGCGCCACCTTCTGCCCCGGATCCTGAGTCTACTCCATGCCATGTCACAGCCACGCCAGAGTCAGCTCCATGCCATGTCACAGCCACACCAGTGTCAGCTCCATGCCATGTCACAGCCACGCCAGAGTCAGCTCCATGCCATGTCACAGCCATGCCTGGGTCTGCTCCATGCCATGTCACAGCCACACCAGTGTCAGCTCCATGCCATGTCACAGCCACGCCAGAGTCAGCTCCATGCCATGTCACAGCCATGCCTGGGTCTGCTCCATGCCATGTCACAGCCACGCCTGAGTCTGCTCCATGCCATGTCACAGCAACGCCTCAGCCTGCTTCACACCATGTCACAGCAAAACCTCAGTCTGCTCCATGCCATGTCACAGCCAAGCTTCAGTCTGCTCCATGCCATGTCTCAGCCAAGCCCCAGACTGCTCCATACCATGTCACAAGCAAGCCTTTGCTCCATGGTCCAGGCCCACCTCTGTTCCAAGGTCCAGGCAGGCCTCTGTTCCAAGGTCTAGGCATGCCTCTGTTCCAAGGTCCAGGCAAGCCTCTGTTCCAAGATCCAGGCACACCTCTGTTCCAAGGTCCAGGCCCACCTCTGCTCCACGGTCCAGGCCTGCCTCTGCTCCACAGTCCAGGCCTGCCTCTGTTCCACAGTCCAGGCATGGCTTTGCTTTACGAGCCAGCACTCACGCCTGCCACGGCCAACAAGTCAGCATCCACACCTACCATGGCCAAGTCAGGATACTGCCTTACCATGTTACCACGTCATGCCATGTAGCCACGTCAAGTCACCATGCCCCCCCCCCCAGCTCCCTCTTGAACTCTGTGTTTTTGTTTTGGGGCGTCGGGAGCCACACCTGGGGGGGGGGGGGGATATGTCACATCTAGATGTGTTTTTGTTCATGTTTTGTGTTCATGTCTTTTACTTTGAAAAGTGTTTCCATGTTTCCATGCCATGTTTGTTCCTGTTTCCTTGGTCATGTGATTTCATGTTTCCCTCCATGTTCATGTGTCTTGTTTTCATGGGTTTATTGTCTTGTTACCTTGTTATCAGTTTTGTCTTGTCATTGGTTATCATTGTCATGTTTCTCCCTTGTCTATGTATTTAAGCCTCATGTTTGCCATTGTCCATTGTCAGGTATTGTGAATGTAACTTTGCTGGATTGTTCATGTCATGTCATGGCATGTCATGTCAAGTTTAGCCAAATCAAGTCAAGTTAAAGTCAAGTTCATGTTTTTGTATTTTTGTTCACGTTGGGAGTTACGGTTTTTGGATTTCACAATTGATAATAAACTGCACTTGGGTTCATCACACATCATCGTCTTATTCGTCTGCCTATCATTGCCAGCATCGTTACAGTGGTAGCCTGCAATTGTTATTATAAGAATTTCAACTTGATCTAACCCTTAAAAATTAGTTTTACTGGAATAACCTAATGTATTCAGGTTGTTTTAATGATGTTAAATTGTATTCTGTAACACTTTATAATAACTATAAGGTATAAAGTATTTGTAAAACATTAGTTGGTAGTTAACTGATCATTTATAAATTATTTGTTATTGTTTAATATGTTCATTTCACGATTGATAATAAACTGCCCTTGGGTTCATCACACATCATCGTCTTCATCATCTGCCTAACATTGCCAGCATCGTTACAGAACACCTGACCGACCTAAAAGAACCCAGCAATCAAGCTTCTTCGTTTTCACCAGGGGAATCATTCCCTGGAAAATTATGTGGAGGACTTCTGCACTCTGGCCTATGTGTGAAGTCGCCCTTAAGGACGTCATGGCCGCTGAGCTCGAGTCCCACATCATGTTAAATGATGTTAAATTGTATTCGGTAACACTTTATAATAACTATACGGTATAAAGTATTTGTAAAGCATTAGTTTGTAGTTAATTGATCATTTATAAATTATTGTACCTACATTATTAATACATTAATAAGCTACATGAAAAAGTATGTTATTTGTTTCTATTCACTTTAGCAAATTATTTGTTATTGTTTAATAAGTTCATATATGGGCAGTTTGATAATGTTTTTTTTTTTTTTTTTTTAATCCTTAGTAAACAACTGGTTAATCATACCTAACTGATGTATTTTAGTTGATGCAAACCAGTGGTAAAGAAGTGTTTATGAGAACATTAAGAAAGCATAAATTCATAGTTAATAAAGATATTAAATATGTAATTAATTGGATAGACATTTCTGCTTAATGTGTTTATTAATGTTGTAGGAACACTTACTATTAAATCAATTAATGCTTAATAAAGGCTGTAATAAAGCACTTACTAATGGCTAGCTAAGCATTTTGCGTGACCTAAACTAAAGTGAGAACTATATATTCCTAATTAAACATTTATTAACATGGTTCAACAGTAAGTATGGCCAGCTGGCCTGGGGCCAGTGTGAGAGTTTCGCCTTTTGGGTCAGTACTGCGTTGTCACAAAATCTTCCGTTGATCTTGTAAATGTGTTGTACATGTGTCTTAGTCTGATTATTAAACCACAGCAGCCTGCGATTTCATTTAAGAAATATCCAGTTCTCTTGTGTTGCACGCTTCAAAGTGATGAAGGCGTTGAACCACTAACATCATCACATTATGACTTATGTAATATGTGTATTAGATTACAGAAAGCAAAACGCTCATTTAATGTGAAGCGTGCAGCACATTCCAGACTATTCATTTAATGAAACTGCAGCCTCTTATAGTGTAACAATCAAGCAACCACATAGCGAACTGCTTGTCCAGAAGTGTGAAACTTCCGTCAAACAGACACAGAAACTGACACAGTGATTCATCAAAATAAAAGTTAGGTTTAAATGGACGCAGGAAACTGAAGAAATTATGACAAAAAATATATTGCTACTGCACAGTAAATATTTAATATTATTTTTAATAATAATAATAATAATATTACTATTATATCAGGAATAATTAAATTTAAGCAAATTTCACAAGCAAGTGTCCTGTTGTACTGAATGTACAGTACTGTAAGTTTTAAATTTATACAGTGATTCTCTGTTATTGAAGCACTTTATATGATCAAATAATTTCATTTGATGAACTCTTTATGAATTCATTTGATTAGTCATATTTTTGATATAAAAATTAATCTTGTAAACATGGAATTCAGAAAAAATATAATGGAAAACAGAATTTGGGAAAACAAAGCAGAATTAGGAAAAAAATATTACATCGGGTCCTAATTTTCCAACTTAAACATTTGAATTTTCTTTGAAGTAATAAAAGTTGTTCATGTATTGAATATCTAATTTTGCTCATTGAAACTTTGGCTAAAAATTGCTTTCTATAAGAGACAATTTTGTCTTCCTTAAGGGGGTGCCTGAATCCTGAAAGCTGAATTCTTTGTTGATCAGCATTCAAATCTTTTTTGAAATCTTTTTTGAAATTTGCCATACTGCAGACATTTGTACATTAAATACTGTGCTTGCATCATTTTACTACAAGGATTGGTACCTGAGATACAAATCTGCCCCTGCAATCTCCGGAAAATATTTACATAAAATGCCCTAATCAGTAACCACAAACTACTGTTATTGTTCCACCCGGCCCAGCGATGAGAGAAGTAACATATATGGTGTGACAACGTCGCTTGTAAACTTCAGCAACACAGTAAGGAAATTTTCACTAATGAGGTTTAATAGGCACTGAATTGGCAAAATATTATTTAAAGTCAATAATATAACGTTACATGCTCATTCCTATTTCTGTATTTATTTTTTATTTTTTTTGCACTGTCATGTGACCGTGGTGACGTCATGTGACCGTGGTGATGTGCTGCCTGTTTCCAGAGCACACACACAGAGACTGTAGCGGGATTTTTGGACTTTCCTTCTGTAGTCCGATTAAATTAAATGAAATATTTATAGTTGGTCCACTGGTGAAACTGAATTAAACAGAAACTTTAATTGGTAATAATGAGAACAAGTCGGCTCATAAAACTTAATAGGATGGAAAATACTAAAGTGGCGTTTGAGCAATTAGAGGATCACTTTTAATAAACTGTGGATTTTCCTGTACTTTTGTTGTCATTTTTTAATATATATATATATATATATATATATATATATATATATATATATATATATATAATTGCTATAATTGTAAGTATTACTAAAACAGTAACAAATACATGAATTACGTTTAAATGTAAATCCAATTAATTACATATATAATTTCTTTATTTAGTATGAATATAAAACATTATCAAACTTCCTATAACTGAATTTATTAGACAATAATAAATCATTTGCTACAGTGAATATAAACAAATAACAAACTATTTGTATGTAGCTTATTAATGTAGGAACAATAGTTTATAAATGATCAATTGAATATAAAGTAATGCTTTACAAATACTTTATACCATTTAGTTATTATAAAGTGTTACCTTATGTTCTTGAATAAAACCAGTAATTTTGGATGTTTTTCACATGTTTTTCGGGTAAAAACATTTCAGTATGGCCTGTAGGCTGTGGCAGCAGTATGTCTAGTAGTGATAGACCGATATCCATTAATCAGGTAATATTTGTCCATTTTGAGATTGTTGGCATTGGCCAATTTGAAAAGCTATTGACAGCCTTGACAATGAATAATGCACATTCACTGTTCAGATGTTTTGAGTGAATTCTGAGTAAATATTGTGTAAAATTTTAGCAATGTTTTACATACATCTCAATTGCTAACATTTATACCACAGGTCTGTTGAATGCTTGATTCTGATGGGTTATGCAAATGTTTTTAAAGTAAACGCATGGCTATGAAGTAGTTCCAGGTCTTGATCCTATAACGGTTCCATATCACTTCGCCAAATAATTTCAGTTATTTCAAAGAGCCCTACAAGCTACCACAACAAAATAACCAATTAAAACACGTCACTGGTTAAAGTAAATCGGTTAAGAATGTCAAACAATGCCTACAATATCCTACATTTATTTCAATTTCAGTTGAAAAGCGCCCTCGCGCTCCTCGTCTCATCCACACTTACACACAAACACATACATATGCGCACGCACACACACACACATGCGTGCACGCGAACTAGCAACGAAGGCTTGAGCTGTATCAAAGCTAGATACACTTGATCAATACAACAGTTTCTATATTATCTGAAATATCTGTGGGAAACACCCTCACACTCCCCCTCTCTTAAGGCCCAAACATACTTTAACGGAGATGCACCTTGCTATGCAAGCTCATTTTCACACGTTGTTGCATTGTGAAATGTGTCAGCGCTGAATTCATAACACAACGCAAGTACGTGCTGCATTCTCAGCGTTGCTGCAAGGGGTGCTAGAGTGGATTTTCTTCTTTCAATCAACGACTGTCATCGCAGACTCGGGCAGCAAATTGAGTTGAATCTTTTCAAAAAATATATAAGAATTTTTGTCCCCAGTCCATTCAAATGAACTTGTTTTTTCTCCATGTCTCTCCCCACTCCTCAACTATCGACCCATTTACCACATCTGGGCTGCATCCGAAAACGCAGGCAGCTGACTTGCTACCTAATCAGTTAACGGCTTAACTGACAGCTGTTTTCAATGAATGGAACTCTTAAGGAACTGGTCTTCGAACAGTTTGAAAAGCACCATATTTTCATCCTGCCTCCGTATACAGCCTCCGAAGGCAGCATTTTCCTAGTTTCGGATGCAGCACCGGTTTTGTGGTCACGCCTAAGAAATCTGTTAACCTCTTGTGGTCTGAGGTTTGTAACCACCAGAGCTACGCAAGAGCGTGTAATGTATGCACAAGTGTTCGCGTCTGCATTTGCGTACTTGCGTGAAGTATGTTTCAGTCTTTAAGCTCTCACACACGTGGACACACACGCATTATACGTATTACGCACACACTTACTCACGAGCGAAAAACAGAGTGTGCTTAAACTTACATCTTGGCGATTTTGAAGCGATGATACTTCTGACGAGATCTGCAACAAAAGGTAATCCCAGAAGCAATCGCTCTCAGTTTCTGAGTTTCTCTCTTTCGATCACTAAAACACACACACAAAGGCACTACCTTTTAACTCCAGTAAGTGCTCCAGTAAAGCAGCGCAAGCTTTGCTATCCTCCGTTGCTAGTTCTAAAGTTACATTTTCGAACTAGCAACTTGAAGGCTTCAGCGTAAACTGTAATCTAGGCCAAGGGTTTTCAACTGGGTTCCGGGGACCCCCAGAGGGCTGTGAAAAAGTGAAGTGTGAAGTGAGAACAAAGTGTAAAAATAAAATAAAAATGAAAATAAATCAATAAACTTACAACAAAAGTTCATAACATTTGCAGAATTAACAGAACTTCTATTTCATTCTGAAATTCTGATATTAATAGTTAATGAATGGTCATATCTCCTTCCTTGCAACAACATACATTCTATCAAGAATTAGTTTGTATTTAAGTTACATCTTCCACGGATGAAAACAACTGATCTATTTTTATTAGTTAGTTTCAACAACTTTACTTATAAATATATATATATATATATATATATATATATATATATATATATATATATATATATATATATATATATATATATATGAATAATAAAATTAGTGTGTTCAAACTTTTCATTGGTTGTGAATATATCTATATATTAGCATTAACATTGGCTAACCTGCAGATATCAGCATCAGCAGCGATTATTGAAAATCCCATATCGGTCGGCCACTCATTTCTAGCAATCAAATGGTTTACTGGAAAACATTCTACATCACACAGAAAATCAATTTGCATCAATTCAAATGTGATCATCTTTCCCTCTAGCACTACTGATAGGCTAGCATGTTGTGCGAGCAACTTCTGAGACATGGATTCTGGGTGCTTGAAAACCAGGAAGTATTCACGTTCACATAAACAATGGTGAGCATAATTCGGAGGTTGCATTTTTGCTCTAAAATTACATTTTTAATCCACTGACTTTTAGGTTTAGGGTTGGGGTATGGGGGTAGGGTCAATGAAATATGCATTCCTGTTGACTAAAAATAAATAAGTCGCTTTTGGCACCACTCTGTGGACATTTCAGCCGGAAACTGGCGTTCACACATGCACGTACTTTCAACAACACTTCCAGCTTCAGCCATTGGAGGACAGTGATTCGAATTTCAGTAAGCACATATTGATTTCAGCTTAAGAGCATTAGAACTACTGTTGTCAAATTCACAGAGTGGTCGGTCTGTAACATTTTATCCCCATGGCAAGGCTCTTAATTTTGTATAGCATTCCAAGATATATAGTGGCAGACATACAGTATCAAAATGTGGCTAGTTTGTGCATGGGCATCCGCAGCTACACAAATAAGCTAAAGCTCAAATACTTGAAGCTCATCTTTTTTGGCTCCCTGGCTGGAATGTCTGCAGCCTTCAATGATGTTTGCATATCACTTTGAGAAGGAACAGGTTTTATTGATGAAACATGCAAAGGAAACTGCAGTGTGCGTTGACTGATCCGATACCGTGCAATCAGACCTTTCATAGTAAAAGACTGAGACCCTTTGATTGGCCAAAAGAAGCTGCCTGGAGTGTTTAAATATTTGTCTGATTTAAAAAGAGGTGATGAGTCATGATACAACAATGTAAGTTGAATGAGCGTTAACACTTTTCCCCCAAAGTGAGAATGAAAAACAAAATACATTCTCCTTGTATGCATAGCATCACAGAGTACATGTAATCCATCCAAAAGAAACCTGACTGAAATAGCCATTCTATTTTTGGCTCATCTTAGCACTTATTTTTAGAAAAGGTGGCATAAACAAAGTTAATATTGAATACGATAAGGTTATTCCATTTTGTTCATTTTTTTTTCTCTGCAGCTGTGATTCATTCAAATGTGATGACATAAGTCCAGTTATTTGTATAGTTCTTGGCAATTCCTTGTTGATGATCCACACATTCATCCCATTTAGTCCAAATTACAGACTGCTCGCTTCCCAACCCATGCATCATTATACATCTTTAGGGAATTGCTATAACTGATAACAGACTTTCTCTCTTTTTAACTTCTGAAGAAGCTGTTTTGTAAAGTAGGACATAATTAAAGAAATAACCTACAACTATAACCTATAGTTGTTCTAACTATATTACTATAATTACATATCTGTTAACTGACTTTGTCACATTCATTCCTATTGTTACAATGTTTCGAACTAGCAACTGCAGCTTGGGCTGTCAAGCAAGATACTTACTATAATTGGTGGCATGTGGAATTAGTTCTACACACAAGAGCATGTCAGGGACGAAAACCCAAAAAAACTTTTGAGATAAACACAGGTACATGTTGTAACTCTGGTATAAGCGGAACAATTTACTTATTGAAAATGAATGCAAATACTTGACATTAGCCTAGTTTCCATCCACTTTTCGCGCTATTTTGTTATCGACAAAGTGAAAATGCGTAAAAAAATGTTTGCGAAATTTGCCGGCTTCTGCCTGTTTCCATTCAAATGGCCTTTTATCGATAAAAATGGTGTGCGTGATGACGTCATGCCTAAAAAAAAAAAAAAAAAACTTTGTCGCATAAATTTTGGTTTAGCGTAAAAGAAATCTGCCCTGAAGCCGTTTCCATTCAGAAATGTGTGTTTATCGCTAATTCACCTGTCAGATGTCCCATTTTATTTTCCTCCGAGGTTTTGGTAAAATGGGGAGAGTATTGAGACAATTTATTGAAATTAACCAGCTTACTGTCATTTTAATTCACAAATAAATGCAACCAGAAGATGAGGAATTGCAATCAAAAGGGAGCAGTTGCCCTTCTGATAGGACTAATATTGGTCCTAATGTTGCGCCTATTGCAAGTTGCCATCGGTTCCGACCCGAAAGCGAATCGTCACGGCCCTGTTCAAGCTGGAAACCTGCACCAAGTAGTGGGGGAATTTTCAGTCTTAGTATAAGGACCGTCCATCCATGTGTATATGCTGTGTGCACAGCTATTAAAGAAACACTGATGCGGTGTAATATCAGGGTTTACATATAAGATACATTCCTGATATTCAGTAGGCTATTTTGAACAATCATTTAATCTAAAGCATCGCCATCACAACTGCATTATGTCCTGCATATTTGTCCAGCAACTTTTAACGACCAACTGAACTTGATTATCATCTAAAATTAATTTTAGCGTCATAATGCAATTTACATTTTCTGAAGAAGCTCAGCAAATGCGATCCGAGGTAAAGAGGGTTAGATTAAAAAAAAATTTAAACGTTTTAAAAGGTTCAAAAGCTCGTTTTCTGAAAGTGAACTCCGCATTGGACAAATAGTTCTGATAGTTTATAGTCTTGAAGTGTAGAAAATGTCATTCAGCCGACTTTATTCGTCTACAGAACAGGGTACGGCTAATTTATGTTTGTGTAAAAAAAAAAAAAAAAAAAAAATGGCATATATAGGTCTAAAAATATATATTTTTGTTGTTTTTTAATTTTTTTTTTTTTTTAATTGAATGCGTTTTTCGTTTGGTAATTTAATTAATTTAATATAGGGAATTTTGCCAGCGTTGTTTCAAAAGCTAAACAATAATTTTATTGTTAGTGTTCCAAAAAAAAGCACACTGAAGCTATTATCAGATGACGTGTGAAAATGATGCCAATTTGACTTGCCTGAAGTTGGTTTCTTAACACTAAATTGACCATTTTCTAGTTCGAGTTTCAAATCCTTTGATGACAGAGTGCACTTTGCTCTGACTACCTGTCTGCCCGCTCTCTTCCACATCTCATGGAAGTACCGTTCGCTCCCAACCTTTAACTCGGAAATTTAATCCCGCACTGCAAGAAATCTAATCCGGTCCTGCGGGTGCTGCAGGAGTTCCGCGGCAATGTAAACCTCTACTTCCGTGGAACACAAAATGAGAATTTTTTAAGAATTGTACTGATCTTTTTTACCATGCGATAACAATTAATGGACTGAGGCTTTCGAAAAGTAGGTAGCTAAAAGAATCCAACCATAAATGTATCCAAAAAACATAATAATGTTTACGAGTTAACCAGATGGAAAAGTCAAAGATATTACTCGAATTGGCTCGAAAAAATACAGCTTTTATTCCCACTGAGACAAACCCATCAGTAAATACAATTTTAAATCGATACAACACAGACATAATATTTTAGGTAGCTTTCTATCTAATATTTTATATTAAGAAAGATAAAGTCAGTGAACAAATTTAGTTAATTTTTCCATATTTAAGCAATACAAATGACAAATGGACCAGTATGTCAATAACCTGTAGGTTCAGTAATATGATTACCTTGTGTCTTTCCAAACTTGTATGTTTCTCTTTCTTCCATGGAACACAAAAGCTATTAAATGAATGAGAAATGAGACTGTTGAGCACAAAACAAAAAAAAACAAACAAACAAACAAAAAAAAAAAGTCAAATCTGAATAAACTGTATCCATGCAAGTCGTGCGGTATATTTCAAGTCCTCTCTGAAACTATATAATAGCTTTCAAATTAATCATTAATTAATCATTTTTAATCATTCAGATTAAGTTTAGGTTTAGGGTTAGGTTAGGAGTTAGATTTAGGAAAAATTAGGTGATCAGGTACCAAATTTGATTGTTTAGGAATTGTGTTCATTGGTTAGTTGAATTTTCTCTATAGTAATAAAAGTCATACAATTTTGTATGAGCCAACGTAAATGATTTCTTTCGATTTTGCCATCTGATTACCTCCTACAAATTAATTCATTGTGACCTCAACATGAGACAGTATAATGACAAAAAGTATCTAAAAAGTAATCCAAATGACCCATGCTATATTCCAAGTCTTCTTAAGCCACTATCTTAAGCCAATAGTTTTTTTTGTATGGAACAGGCTGAAAGTTTAATCATTATTCACTGATAATCTCCAAATACAATCAAGTCAGATCATGGAGTCAGTGAGCTGAACTCAAGTATCAGATCAGTCCAGTTCATAAGTGAATCAGTACATTTGCATGCACTTTAAAAGGTTTGATTTCAGTTAAACTAAAACAATAATTTATCTTTAAAAAAAGCATATACTTTAGTCCAACTGAAATCATACCAGTCCGATTTTTGCTTCATCCTTCATGAATACACGTTAATCAGTCAACAATTGGACCTTTGCTTTTAGTGGTTGCTTTGAAAGGCAGTGGTGATACTCAGTGTGTATATAACAGTTAATCTGCTGTCGTCCTTCCTTCATATTCGATTATGCATTGTGTCATGTATACTTGGTCAGAGAAATGAAGACTTTAGCTCGACTATGCAAAAATCCATTCTAGCTGGATTGTACTATAACTGCGCATGTAAACTTGCTGAATAATTCAGACCTATTTCTTTAATTGGGTTAACCAATTCATTGAAAAGATCCAACTTAAAAGAACGATTTGTTCATGAACACATTCTCTAATGAATGTGCCAAGGGGAGCTCCAGCAGATGTCAAGACCAGTACAATTTTTCAAAATTTCTCCATTGGTCTTCCATGGCATAAAGACACTCATATTGGTTTGGTAAGGCAAGAGAGTGAGTAAATAATGCCTTTTCCTGTAATGGTCATCAAATATCAAATAAATCAACAAGCATTCTTTATACGTTGCTTATCGAATAGCTTCATTCTGTGGAAACATTCCAAATCCAAAGCACAAACATCCATTAGTCCTGGTTTTATTGCCCTGTGACTCTAGGTTAAAATTTGCATAACAGAAATAAATGCTGCAGATTCTAGTTTGTAAAGGTCAAACAATGAGATATGCTGGGTTTCAGATAAGGTGAATGGTGGTGTTGTTTTGGGCAATAAGTTTTACACTGCCACTGTGCATACAGCCAAATATGACAAAGTCATAAGGAGGAATAGGTACTTCATTTACAACACAACAAGTTTGTTAAAACAAAATATAAATGTGATATGGTTGAATTGTCAGCGTGTGAAAACACAGGCCTGTGGGATGTCTTTCTTTGACCGAAGGGTCAAAGGCGTGTGATGTGCAAGATGCATGTAGACATTTTGTTTGTTGCTCTCTGTTTTGTGGAGTCTCCAGTTGCTTTGCAGATCCTCCAGGGGTTTATCTTTTTGAGTTACTGCCCATAAATTCCTATGTGTTGAAGTAACAATATTGTTTTGTCTCAAGTTTTCTTGAAACTCTAACAGAGGACTCAAAGGGTTCTGCAGATGATGAATATTGCTGAAGGTTTTTAGGATGGAGTTATTTTAGGATGTGGAGTTCTCTTTGTTTTTATTAAATGCTCTAATGGGTTACTTTGATAAAATGAGTTTGAATTGAGAAGTGAAGGCAAAAATTTTATGAGGCACCAAACCAGGAATTTAGATTTCTGTGCACACCATCCATGTCTAGATTCTAGACCCCATCTAAAGGGGCTAAATCCTTCTTGACTTCAAAATTAGGGGGTAGAGTGAGTATTGAACTGACTATATCTCACACCAAAAACAAGGAATATATAGACCAATATAGACCCAAACATCTCATATACGACTTGGGGCTGAGCCCTCCTTAAGACAAAAATCCAACAGTTACTCTTGTTGACACGCCAGCAACGTTTATAATGTACAGTTTTTTGCCACATCACTAAGAACATATTCTTTTTTTAAGAGCTTGACACTGCAATGTCACTTGACCACTTCCCCCTGCCTAGAGTGAAATACAGCTCTGACATTTCCCTCTTATCTCTGTCTCTGAATACAAACACATACAATACACACACCAACAGGCAGGCGCAAATACTGTATGGCTGCATATTGAGGGAGTTTCTCGTCAGTGGGATCCAAATTGTGAGTTTCATGCTACGGTTTATTCATTTAAAGCTTTCAATTATTAGTTTTAAATCAGGCATGAATATTTCTGAAATAACATTTTGAATGGTCCTGTTTGCCATTTGGGTTTCTACTGGTAATGTTGTTCTCTTATAAACTGTGCTACCACACAATGATCAACATGAAATATGGAGTTTAATTATGCAGTTGCAGGACTCAATGGCAAAACATCTGTTTCCCCGAACTGTATGAATTGTATCAAGATTGAATCTGTATTGTGTGAGGCACTGTCAATTAATTTTTACATTCATACCATGCATAGCAATACTGATTATTTGAGGGAGTATCTGGGAGTATCTGTTTTTGCTGTGGCCGTAAAGCTGTTGAGAATTATACAGTTCATGAGCACTGCATTGACAAAATTGCAGAAAGGAGTATGGTCTGACCACAACATTAATTGGGGTTAGACCAACAATCATGCTACGGTCCAAAACATTGAGATCACATTTTTTCCCCATTCTGATGGTTGATGTGAGCATTAACTGAAGCTCCTGAGGTGAATCTGCATGATTTTATGCACTGAACTGCTGCCACACAATTGGCTGATTATATAATTGCATGGATGATTGTTGGTGCCAGGCAGGCTGGTTTGAGTATTTCTGTAACTGCTAATCTCCTGGGATTTTCACCCACAACAGTCCCTAGAATTTACTCTAAATGGTGCCAAAAACAAAAAAACATCCAATGAGGGGCAGTTCTGCGGATGGAAACGCCTTGTTGATGAGAGAGGTCAACAGAGAACAGTCTATGGTAACTCAGATAACCACTCTGTACAATTGTGGTGAGAAAAATAGCATCAGAATGCTATTCTGCGATGCGGGTTGGTGCTGTTTTAACACACAAGGGGGACCTGCACGATATTATGCAGTAGATACTGTGTAAATTGTCTTCTTTACATTCTGAATTTTTTCAGATAATGCACTAACATGCTATACACGGCCATAATATGCACCGATTACACTCTGTTATTGTAATTTACGATGACAATGATACTACTGCAAAGATGGGTGTATAAAAGAGTGTTAATGGGTAGAATACAGTCAAAAGAATGATGATAGGCATATCTTACTTTGGGCAGATGTGTGAATGACTTTTGCTGCAGAAGGCACATGAGTGAAGCAGCATATCAAACAACAGAGTGAAGGGGGCACTTAAGAGTATTTGAGTAGATTTAATTCCTTCTGTAGAATAATGAAAAAAAAAATGCATGACATGGTCTTGGAAAATGTCTCTACTTGAGCAATCATACTGATCTAGGTACATTTTTACTAGCTCACTAATAACTCTGTACGCTGATGTGTTGATGTTGACTGATCTTAACTGACTGAATGGGAATTAGCTGTCAGCCTCAAAGTAGGTGGAGCTCCAGGTCACACCTACCGATGACGTGGACCAATGGCGGTGAGAAGGTGTTTAGCAGCTGGGAAGAAGTTTTCCTGAAAGTTCGCTGTTACAAACTACCAAAAACAAATTTAAAAACACCTTTATTTTGGCCAGATTGTTTTCTAAATGACATCACACCTGTTTGTTCTTTGATTTTGTAGGAATTATGCAGAAGTCTTAAAGATGTCTATTGTGGTTATCATCAGTGAAATCCTCATGGTGATCTCATAGTTATGCATCAACCAATGTTAAGCAAGGGGGTCCATTGGTGTAAGGTGCAGGAGCAGGAGGCAGAAGCCCAGGGGCCGGAGCCACAAGGGGCAGAGCCGCAGGAGTCTTAGAGGTCAGGGCAGCTGTGGGTGCAGAAGTCAAGGCACTAGGGGACTCAGGGAGCGAGGCACTATGGATCAAGGCAGCAGGGAACTCAGAGGGCTCAGGGCGCAGGGAAGTGGAGAATTCAAGGGGTAGAGCCATGGAAGACTCGAGGGGAGGAGCCATGGAAGACTCGTTTGTCGCTGGGGGCTGGACAGGCTCGTCGACAGCCACAGGGAACTGGACAGGCTCGTCGACAGCCTCAGGGAACTTGACAGGCTCGTTGACAGCCTCAGGGAACTGGACAGGCTCGTCAACAGCCTCAGGGAATGGGACAGAGTCAATGTCTGCAGGGAACAGTTCAGGCTCGTCGACAGCCACAGGGAACTGGACAAGCTCGTTGACAGCGGATCTGGGACGACTAAGGCTTCAGGCGCTGGCTTTGGGATGGCCGAGGCTTCAGGCGCTGGCTTTGGGACGGCCGAGGCTTCAGGCGCTGGCTCTGGGACAGCCGAGGCTTCAGGCGCTGGCTCTGGGATGGCCGAGGCTTCAGGCGCTGGCTCTAGGAAGGCACTGACCATGGACCGTGGCAGGCGTGGGCGCCGGCTCGTGGACCATGGCAGACGTGGGCGTGGGTGTCGGCTCGTGGACCATGGGAGGTGTGAGCACGTCTTGTGGACCGTGGGAGGTGTGGGCGCTAGCAGGTGGACCGTGGGAGGCGTGGTTTCTGGCAGTGGCAGGCGTGGCCGCTGGCTCAAGGACCGTGGCAGGCATGGGTGCTAGCTCGTGGGCCGTGGCAGGCATGGGCGCTGGCTCGTGGAAGGCATGGGCGCTAGCACATGGGCCGTGGCAGGCATGGGCGCTGGCTTGTGGAAGGCGTGGGTGCTAGCTCATGGGCCGTGGCAGGCGTGGGCGCTGGCTTGTGGACCGTGACAGGCGTGGGTGCTGGCACGTGGGCCGTGGCAGGCATGGGCGCTGGCTCGTGGGCCACACACAGCAGGGAGAAAACCAACGTGGTCTCATAGTGAAAACATGACTCTATATAAATTTTTGCAAAAATTGTTATATATGTCTCCAGGTACAATTCCCTTAAGTTTTCAGGAGAAATGAACACTATAGGTGCTACAACAACTGCATGTTTTCTTCTCTTTCACTCAAATCATGACTTTAATGGCTGATTATGACTTTATAAATACATATTTTTCTCTCTATTATTCTAACCCAGCTATTTTATATCCACACACTTTTACTCAAACAGATCTTTTGAAAAACATTACATTTTAATGCTTGTATTACAGATTCACCTACATAGATATGCAACGGTAGCCAGCTGGTATGTGATAGCTGTGCGGAATGAGTAAAAACGTACTAACCTGGCCTCAAGAGGCACACTAGCGACTGACGCTAGAGGCTGTAGCCTTTAGCCTCCTTGTTAGTGCGCTGACACCAACATGATCCAGGTTGTGGGATATGCCTTTATTCTCGAAAATGTTGACTGAATTCAACACAATGGCAGTACATAGTGACTTACTTTATAATTGTATTTATTTATCACACATTTTGCACATATACAGTGAAATTCTTTTTTTTCACATATCCCAGCTAAGCTGGGGTCTGAGTGCTGGGTCAGCCATGATATGGCACCCCTAGAGCAGATAGGGTCAAGGGCCTTGCTCAAGGGCCCAACAGTGGCATCTTGGCAGTGCTGGGGCTTGAACCCCCAACCTTCTGATCAGTAACCCAGAGCCTTAGCTGCTGAGCCTCCACTGCCCCAACATTTTAATGTTTAATAAAGCACTTAAAAGTGTCATAAAAGTAGTTCATGCAACTTGTTTGTCAAGGCATTTGATCAGTTTATATGGGATGATGAACAGAGTGCAGTTTAAGTCCTTACTCACCCTCAATTCAAATCAAATCATTTAAAAAGTCCATGAACAACACTGAAATCCAATATGGCGGCTATGTTGAAACATCATACCTCATTTGTTCTTGCATGTTTCGTGACCAAACTTCATGACATCATGTCGAAAGAACCAATGAGGAACCAGTTAATACATTTCAATGTTTGATTTTAAGGACACTATTGTTTATGTATTGTTGCAACTAAATGTCTAATATTAAACCTGGGTCCTGAAGCAAAACCAATTGAGAACCACTGATATAGAGATAAAGAGTAATCCACTCCATAACTTTGTCCATATTAGTCCATATTTGTTTATCTGTTCCAGTTTGATCTGCATGTGGGAATCATGGTCGAAAACATTGTGCCTTTTAAGAGCTAGATATGTGATATAATCTGATGTTTCTAGCGTTTGTGTAGTCAAGAGGACCTGATCAAAACATCATAAATTATTTGCAACAAAGACTAGCTTAATTGCTTTGACCGCAGACCTCTTGACTGTCCATGACTCATTTTACCCCTGTACGTTTCTGGCAGTTCTCTCGGCTTAAGTACAATGTCCATTGCTGACCACTAGGATTAATAACAGTTGTGGCAACAAATGACTGCATGGTTCAGAGGCTTAGGTGATATTTCTTGTTGAATGCCACTTGGTTCCTTTGTGGTTGTGGCTAAATGATTCACAGTGCCAAGGAGATAATTCAACAACTGTTTTGCTCTGTTCTGTTGGTTTCTGAGTATCTCAGTGTCAAAAAGGAAACGGTTCAGAGAGGAGGCCTTAAGGTTATCATTGAAGACAAAATCATCCTACAGGTATTGGTAAACACACATTTTATACATAAATGTTGCATTTGCCATAACTCTTTTCCAGTGGTGGGCCATGCATTTAAAGTCTAGGCCTTCAGTGTGATTCATGCCATTAAGAAAACACAGTTTCACAATGAATAAGACACCCTGTGCCTTTGGGCATCATACATTATGTCGCAGCTAACTAGTAATACCAATTGACATTTTAAAAACACATCCACGAATGAAAGCCAGAACTTGAAACGACACTTAATGCTCAAGCAAGCCTAATTTTAACTGCAGCATGACTGTTTTGTGAAATGAAAGTCTCCCGAACAGACATTCAAGAATCATAATTTTTCATATGAATCTACCAAGGTGGTCTATAATACCTGGAAAAATCTATCTAATAATATTTGCAATTTAAATGTTGCTTGCAATAAATTATCTAATAATATTTGCGATTTAAATGTTTCTTGCAATAAATTTCGTTTCGTCAGGGTACACGGTTATGCTGCATTCCATTCAAGTTGACAGCCGACTCCTCAGACATCTTGATCTTATGCTTTTCACTCTTGAATTATGAACATTACTTAAAGCTTGATTGCGTCACTCAAGGCCAGCTAGAAGGCCTCGACTGGGACATATCCTGAAGATCACACCCACCAAGAACAAATAAATAAATCTGATTGGCTGATGAATCTGACAGTCTGACTTTAGTTGCTATTCATTTGCACTGTTGAGGGATTCGTTGGAAATTCTGAAGGCCTGAGGGGGTGGAGCTCAGACTCGCACTGCTTCAGCTAACGAGCTCAGCTTCGGGCATGCGATTTCTGAAACAGTTGTCACACTTTGCTTGTAAGCATCAAGGAATAAATTCTGACTGGATAAACTTTTTGTTTTTCTCTATTTGTTTGTAGATTAATTAAGAGTGGAAAGCGATTAAAAATACATAAAGGTGATTGAGAATGAAAGATAAAAATGTTGAAAAATATGTATTTATTTGGCATGATAGGCCAGGTGAGGTTTCAGGCGCTGGCTCTGGGAAGACACTGACCATGGACCATGGCAAGCGTGGGCACCGGCTCGTGGACCGTGGCAGGCGTGGGTGTCGGCTCGTGGACTGTGGGAGGCGTGGGCGCTAGCAGGTGGACCGTGGGAGGCGTGGGCGCTGGCAGTGGCAGGCGTGGCAGCTGGCTCGAGGACCGTGGCAGGCATGGGCGCTAGCTCGTGGAAGGCATGGGCGCTAGCTTGTGGGCCGTGGCAGGCGTGGGCGCTGGCTCGTGGACTGTGGCAGGCATGGGCGCTGGCTCATGGAAGGTGTGGGCGCTAGCTCGTGGGCCGTGGCAGGCGTGGGCACTGGCAGGTGGGCCACACACAACAGGGAGAAAACCAACGTGGTCTCTTAGTGAAAACATGACTCTATATACATTTTTGCAAAAATTTTTATATATATATATGTTGGAAACTACATATCCAAAAGCAGAACTTTTGCTATGTTTTCTTATTTCCTTGAAACAGTCTGCACTAACTTTCTGCATACTGTACATAAGAGTTTCTACACATTTTACTCTGTTTTTCTGTGTAATTTCTGTACAATCGGTCACAGAGACTGTTGCACCATTATTTAAATCAATACTTAGCAGGTAACGTTTGCAGAGCAGCTCCCTGTGCTATACTTGTAGCCAGTCCCCTCTTACTCCAGCTGCTATATCTGTCTGCATGATAGAAATAAGATGATCTGTGTGGTGGATTGCCCATTAAAAATGTCTCTCCATGATTACAACAATATTACTATAGTAAAATCATGGTTAACTTTACCTGGATCAAACCTTTATCCCAACTCCCTGATCTTCACCGTGGCCAAATCACTGAGAGGAAATCCACCTTTATTTAAATTCTTATTTAATAATATAAGAGGTATTAAAGAAAATATTAAGAGTGGAGACAAGAAACAGGATGGGAAAAAGAGGGACAAAAGGTGGAATTGAAAAAAGCACATCAACAACATCATTACCGGTTACACCCCACACCACTGAAGTGACAGTAGGGGTGCAGTTTGTCTTCAATTTCTGTGTTTCCACCAGACTTTTGGGGAGCAAATAGCTGCACTGTGTGGCAGGTATTTATACCTGGTGCAATAATCACTCTGGATCACTAAATAGAATGCACCTGGCACATAATATTTCTCTACTGATATGTAGTTAAAGTTTATCTTTTTATATATATAACATTTTCATAATTTTGAGATGTTTCTATAGCTATGTTTCGATCCACGTTTTTTTATGCACATTTTGGGAAATCGCATAAAAACTGGTGGATGGAAACACCAAGATGTGAATAAAAAATGTATACACTCGCTTGAGGTGGATACCTTTTTTAATCGATAAGAAGAAATGTGCATAAACTATGATGGAAACACATTTACCAAATAAACTTCTATAGAACATATTAGGAATAAAAGATGTGCATCAAAAAAAGTAATGTGACTGAATAACTTGTTCAGAACTGGTCTAACCAGCAGACCAACCATCACATCTGAAATGTTGCTCAGGTCAGGCCTGGATGTAAAATGCAGCTTTATTTGCACATTGTTTTTGCAAAAATATGGTTTTTCGTATAACTATTCGCAACTTGGATGGAAACATAGCTTATGAAACTTTCGGCTCATGTGTTGGCTCGTGTGCTCTTCAGGACTTGCGTCACAAGTGCAATGCTCTATCAAATAAGCTACTGTACAATTTGATCTAATCTGTCATATTACTCGGGATTTGTGTGAAAGGAAATTAAAGTTGTTGTTGTAGCATCTCTAGAGTTAATTTCTCCAGGAAACTGCTGTGATACATACAACGAGCCACATAGAAACAAATTGCAGTAATGTAAGTATAGTAATGTGTTTCTATTATTTATTTATTTTCTAGGGTGTGGGGCGGTTGGGGGGTCTTCATGCCTGATCTCGCCTAGAGCACCATGCGAATCGGGACTGCTACTGTTTATTTGATGGTTTAGTTAACCAGATCTGCTGGCATGGAGACTTGTTACAGCTTAACACACCAGCAGTTCTAAGAGTGTTTTAATAAAGACTGTGTGAACAGCACTTTGTTATGGCTGTGATCTGTGATTGGTTATAATTAGAGACAGAGTCCAGTACTAACATTTGCAACATTTGCCCTAGCGGCCACTAGAGGTCGCCCCCGTGTTCTTTCTATCTTTGTCAGTTGTTAAACCTGTATGGAAGTTTGGTGTGTTCTTCTGTTATGTTTTGAGTTACATGTGTTTAGTTTTATGAATAAAAGCCTGCACTTAGATCCTCCTTCTCACACCTCGTTCCTACAGATATTACAGAACAACTGACCCTTACTATGGATCTAGCGGCTTTTCATCTATTTGATCTCAAACAGGGAGAGGGGACCACAGAGCAGTTCTGTGGTCTCGCCCAGGTTCTCAGTTGGGGAGCTACTGAATTCAAGGACTGTTATCAGTTCTGACTCAACGAGCCAGTGAAGTCATGTCTGCCAGGAGGCAGATGTGATCTTTCGTTAGTTGAATTCACTGACTATGCTTTGAGGCGTGCATTCTCCCCTTACACTGTGGGGTATGGCAGTAATCCCATGCCGCTACCAGCACCCACACCTGCCACGGTCAATGAGCCAGTGCCCACGTCTACCACGGTCAACGAGCCAGCGGCCACGCCTGCCACGGTCAACGAGCCAGCGGCCATGCCTGCCACGGTCAAAGAGCCAGCGGCCATGCCTGCCATGATCAATGAGCCAGCGGCCATGCCTGCCACGGTCAATGAGCCAGCGGCCACGCCTGCCACGATCAACAAGCCTACGCCCACGCCTGCCACGGTCAACGAGCCAGTGCCCACACCAGCCATGGTCAACGTGCCAGTGCCTGAAGCCTCGTCCGTCCCAGAGCCAGCATCCTCATCCACTGAGGCCATTCCCACAGCAGTGCCCCCAGCCGTCTGGAAGAGGAGGAGAAGGGCCCCAGTTGCTGCCAGTGTTCATGGCCACGGCGGCCATTCCCCTGTCACTGCCAGTGTTCATGGCCACGGAGGCCATTCTCCTGTCACTGTCAGTGCTCATGGCCATGGAGGCCATTCCCCTGTCACTGTCAGTGCCCATGGCCACAGAGGCCGTTCCCTTGTCACTGTCAGTGCCCACGGCCACGGAGGTTGTTCCCATGTCACTGCCAGTGCCCACGACCATGGAGGCTGTTCCCCTGTCACTGCCTGTGCTCACAACCACGGAGGTCATTCCCCTCTCACTGCCAGTGCCCACGGCAATGCAGGTCGTTTCCCTGTCGCTGCTAGCACTCCCTCTCACGGAGGCCATTTCACAGCTCCTGAACACAGTGAACATCGACGTCGATCTATTTCTCTGTCCCCTGGGCCTCTGCCTCCTGTGGCTCCGCCTCTTGACCCTCCATGAGTTCTGTCCTGGTCTCCTGACCCTCCGCCAGTTCCCTTCTTGGAGCTGCCTCCCAAACCACCGGAACTTGTTCCCTTCCTGGAGCTACCTCCCAAACTACCGGACCTTGTTCCCTTCCTGGAGATGCCTCCCAAACCGCCGGACCCTGTTCCCTTCCTTGAGCCACCTCTCAAACCTCCAGACCCCACTCACTTCCTGGAACCACTACCCTGGCCTCCTTGGTCTCCTGACCATCCACCTGATCTGCCCTGGCCTGCCTGGTCTCCTGGTTCATGTCGGTCTTTGGACTCCCCATTCGCTTCACCCTGGCTGCCTGGTCTGTTTTGTCCTCTCGTTTCCCCTGTGCTTTCTTGGTCTTCCGGTTCCATGATGTCCTGCTCTTCCCATGAATGTTTTTTTTTTTTTTTTTTTTTTTATTGTATGTTTAGAATTGCCAGGATTTGGGGGCATGGGTAGCTCAGCGAGTATTGATGCTGACTACCACCCCTGGAGTCGTGAGTTTGAATCCAGGGCATGCTGAGTGACTCCAGCCGGGTCTCCTAAGCAACCAAATTGGCCAGGTTGCTAAGGAGGGTAGATTCACATGGGGTAACCTCCTCGTGGTTGTGATTAGGGGTTCTCGCTCTCAATGGGGTGCGTGGTAAGTTGTGTGTGGATCACGGAGAGTAGCATGAGTCTCCACATGCTGTGAGTCTCCGCAGTGTCATGCATAATGAGCCACGTGATAAGATGCGCTGACTGACTGTCTTAAAAGCGGAGGCAGCTGAGACTTGTCCTCCGCCACCCGGATTGAAGTGGGTAACCATGCCACCATGAGGATCTACTAAGTAGAGGGAATTGGGCATTCCAAATTGGGAGAAAGGGGGATAAAAAAAAAAGAATTGCCATGAGTTGCTCCTTAAAGGGAGTGTGGGGGAGGGGGGGTGGTGATCTTCTGTTATGTTTTGAGTACGTGTGTGTGGCGAGAAGGGCGGGGCCGAGCACCGTCTGGGCAGAGCGAGGCCGGGAAGATAAGTGGTGAATGAGGTCCACCTGTGTGCCACACCGGTCTCTTGTTCCAGTGAGGGACAGCAGGAGTATTTAAGGAGAGGAGACAGCGGCAGATGAGAGAAAGACACATGAAGCTGTCTGTCTGTGTGTTAGTGTCGTTTATGTGCAATATGTGCAAGTGCAAATAACATTGTGTGACATTACACTGTAGTGTGTTAAAGTTTGTCTGTTGAAGCCATCTGGTGCATGCTTGTAAACAGTCGCTGTCATCAGAAAGCGGTTTAGAAAAATATTAAATACACCACTTTGTGGTAATTTCACACTAAACTGTTTGGTAGCTCTTATCACATGGGAACAAGCATGCTTATCTGATGATATCAGTCTATGCAAGCAAGAGCACAGTTTCCAAAGTATTCCAAAAGTCAGTATTTTTTTAAAGTTTTAAATTTTTAGTATAGTTTCATACTATAAACATGACTATAGCAGACTTTTAACCATAAATTGCTCAAATTTGACTCTTTGTGCAAGCATTTTTACTTGCTCTTTCATAAAGCTGTTAAGCAAGAAATTGATAAAAGAAAATCTATGATGACAGCTTGTTATCTTTGTCGTTCTATGCAATAAAATGTTGGAAAAGTGCTTTAAGAGATCAAATGCTCAGGCTACATGTAGAATACATAAGCATGAAAGGTAATCGCATTGAACTCTGTTTACAATGAATATAGCAGACACTGACAGCCTCAAAGCTGGCAAAGTCCAACTTCATTTCCTACTGGTTATTCAGCAGTCTAATTTTCTAAGTCAAAACAAGTACTCATATTGCATAATGGACCCTGGCATGTGAATCCATATATTGAGTCTCCTGTGAACTGTGAGACTGGCAGTCCTTCCTCCTATCAAAAGGGTGAGCTGATGCCATTGGTATCTGGGTGACAGCACTTATGTGAACTTGATGACAAAAATTATGTGAACGGTTTTATCGTGCTGTTTATCATGAATATTAGAGCAATCACACCAGCTATTAGGCTACTTGGCTACAAAACGTTGTTTACATGGCTATGGCTGAAACCAGGATTGATGAATGTTGATAGCATTTCAAATCCAAATACACAAAGCTAACACTGAAAAAAGCCATGGGAGATGTTTTTGTTTGGGGCTTCGTCTTAAAAGTAAAGTGTGTAATTTCTGCACTAACCAGAATTGCAAAGATAATGACACACATTCTCAAACATATTTCTCAAACACTCACCTCTCACCTTTTCCATTGTTTGGATAAACAGACGGACCCACCCCAAACTCACGCCAATGCAGTAGCATTAGACAGACATGTTTGGGTGGGTGGGCCAAGAGAAATGATCAATTGTTTGAGACCTGTACACTTTTTATTGATTTAATTATTTTATTATTATTATTATTATTATTATTATTATGTTTTTGAAGTTTTGCTAATTGTTTCGAGGGGCATATGTAGGACAATAAGCTTGAAGAATATGTCAAGATTGATCAACAATATTCATGTTTGAGTACATTCAGATATTTTTTTATTTTATTTTCAAGCATAACATATTGAATGCTAGGAGGCCTTGTGGCTGAAAACAAATATTAATTATTATATGGGAATTTGGGGGATTTACCCTTGACGTGTTTGAAAATTTAAAAACAGAATGAACATTTTAACTATAGAATGGACCAATATTTTTTTCCTAGCGCAATTTGCTGGCATGTCTTTTGACGGGTGAAAATGACAGATAAAAGTGATGGTTATGGATATTGTCGCTATGTCTCTGCTATGGTTTACTGTCAATAAAACAACTTTATTTTACTAATAATGTCACTGCGTCCCAACTCTACTCTCATTAAAGTAGGGGAGAAATGATGCTGCTGCAATACAGATATAGAGAAAAAGCATAAAGGAATCAGGTTCTGAGGTAGAGAAAACATATTCTGAGCTATAGTCTGACCATTTCCCTAAGTTATGATGTAAAATTCATAACAATACATTCACGCATATGATAATTAGATTTTATTTTAGTTGTAGGGGAAAAAAGAGACCAGAGTTTAAAATTCTTAGGAGTTTTCAGAGCATATTTTATCATCCAAACTAATTTATTTCAGTGTGCTTAAATGCTGTCACCAGCTGCTTTTGGAGCAACTAATAGAAGTTATGAATAATAAAATTCATAATTAATTCATGCATATGATGTTATTAATTAACATTTTTTTATCTTAAAATTAAATTAAAGTGGATGGAGTTTAAAAGTTTTTGGAGTTTTGAGAGCATTTTAACATCCAAATGTATTTAATTGAGCATCTTGTGTCAACTCAATCTTGTTTTGATGAACAGGTTAGAAGTTATTTCAATATATACCCTAAAAACAATTCATAGTAATCAATTCACATATATGACATTTGTTACACATATTTTATTAGACAGGGGAAAATAAAGTGGTTGGAGCTGCTGCAGCATACAGGATGCCCATCAATTGAACGTGCATCTCATCACCGCATCACCGTAACTGTAAATAACTTCGTAATAATGAAAGCGATCTAGTTTTGTTTTTTGAGCTGCTATTGTTTTGAAAGCTTTGATGCTGACATTATGTAGCCCAACAGCGTCTGATGTTAGCGGTTTGTGGTTCGAGGCCAGCAAGCTTTTGGTGGACCAGGGGCATTAGACAACAATTTGGTGGGCCTTAATGCTAATAGTGGTATCGTCCCACCCTTGGCTACACCAGTGTGCAACTGGTTGATTTATATACTCAAGAAAACAGAGCAATGTTTTGATTGTTTGTGGTTGCACCACAGAGCCACAGTGTTTACACATTTTTGGAGAAAATTGATGAGCGACTTACATATAATTGACTCTGCACATTAAAATGGTATAGGAAAAAGTATTTAAACATAAAAAAATAAACACTTCACCTTTAACTATCAGATATACTCTTCATCCAATAAAAAAGATTTTTCTTTCTTTTTTCTTAATTGCAGTGGATGTCATAACTATAAATCGGGGGTGTTTTTTTTGTACCTCTAGTTAAAATTTATAATATTGGATACAAAATTGTACCATAAGGACCTATTGTACATTTATATGTTTTATTCCTCTGGAAAAAAAAAAAAAAAAAAGCCTTTTTGTCTCCTTAAGGCTACAAATTTGTAACATACCCAAAACAAGGGTACCGTTCCATTGATGGCATTGTACCTTAAACAGTACCTTTTTTTTTTTTTTTTTATCCCCTTTTCTCCCAATTTGGAATGCCCAATTCCCACTACTTAGTAGGACCTCGTGGTGGCGCGGTTACTCACCTCAACCCAGGTGGTGGAGGACAAGTCTCAGTTGCCTCCGCTTCTGAGACCGCCAATCCACGCATTTTATCATGTGGCTAGTTGTGCATGACATCGCGGAGACTCCACATGTGGAGGCTCATGCTACTCTCCGCGATCCACGCACAACTTACCACGTGCTCCATTGAGAGCGAGAACCCCTAATCGCAACCACGAGGAGGTTACCCCATGTGACTCTACCTTCCCTAGCAACCGGGCCAATTTGGTTGCTTAGGAGTCTTGGCTGGAGTCACTCAGCATGCCCTGGATTCGAACTTGTGACTCCAGGGGTGGTAGTCAGCGTCAAGACTCACTGAGCTACCCAGGCCCTAAACAGTACCTTTTTATTCTGAGAGTGTACAAATAGAACCATTTCCCAGATCTATGCTCATTTTTGCAGTTATAGTAAAGGTCAGCTGGTCTTTGCAATGTCTATGCAAAATGATTCTTGTTTCAAACTCTGTGGTGTCAGGAGACGCACAACAGTGACCCAGCACCAGTAAATTCCCCTCTGGAAATCTCTCTGGATTCTCTATATCTGTTTTTATTTACATATCTCACATTCTCCCGTTTCTTAATTGTTAACATCAGATTACATAGGAATCGACAGTAACCTCCTTCCTCAGCTTGAAATGTAACCGAATGGGTTAAGGAACTGACGACACCTCAGAACAAATTGCAGGATGACTGTTAACTTGAAGCTCTGGCTGAACGTTAAAGAGAGCTCATAGTTGTCTGCTCATTTATCATCAGTAAAGAAAACTAAACTGTATCTTCAAAATGTACAACCTTTTCCATTGAATATAGGTTGTATATGTCAACATTTCTATATAGGACATATGTGTATATATCACAAATAAAATACAGAAGACTTTGGGAGCATACACAGATGAAACAGTAGAAGGGTAAAAAAAGATCTGATTATAAAACTTGCCTGTTTCCAGTGATCATAAAGCATTTGACAGTAATCTAAACACATATACACAGTGTACAATATTTAGCTTTGTTGTCCAGAGAAGAAAACCATTCCTCGGGAGTGGTTTATAGTAAGAGAATACAGGATAAACAGGTGGAACATTCCGATGTTCTCAGCTGGAGAAAGAAAGCAAGTGCCTTTGCATTTGTCAGGTAGTAGCTAAACTAGATTTAGTGGAAACATGATTTGTGATTCAGAGGCCTTTGGATGCAGATGGAGTATCTGTTTGAAGATTCATAGCGGAGGGATTGACTCAAGTTTGCTTTGACAGCCATGCATTACATCTCATGTTCAATAGCTCACAAAGTCACTGATGGAAAATCATGTCAGACTCGTTGCTGTGTAATGTAAGGTCAACACAGAGGATCCCACTGTAATGTGCTGTGTAGACAACAGCCCCACCTTCAAAAAGTTATTGAGGGCTGAGGGTTACCCTGCCACTTGATTTGATGTACAGTATCATGGAACATCATCAAAAACAAAGTGCAGATGTTCATCAGCAAGGGCTAGAGGAGAGTAATGCAATTCAGGTGGTGGGAGAAAGATATGTGTCGAAGATCCATGGGAAAGGGGCTGACAGGAGGAAGGAGATATAGCCAGTGCTGTACCACAGCATAAAGCATTGGCTGAGCAATAAATCCACATACTCAAAAGTGGATTTTACTATACTAAATTAACTTGAAGTTAAAAACAGCATCTTGCAGATTAGCTGTGGGGCCTCAGATGCATATTGCACACATAAATAACTAGAGCTTTTCCAAATTTACAAGCTCCATTCCAATTGGCTGTCTTTTATGCAATTTCTGGGACTCTAGCTAAACAGACTTTTATCAGTCTGCTGGTAAATGAAGTTTTGTAGATCATGCCACATGTTCCCTGGTTTTCTGGCCGCGTGTCTGCTAGCGCGACATGCCAGCTCAACTCGAGGCCTGCGCAGAGGCATAGCCGATGGAGTGCGAGCAGCAGGCCAATCTTTGGTTGTGTCTTTCGCCCTCCACTGACTTGGTTTGACATTCACCTGATGAATTTGCACACTAGAGTTTGTGTCACAGCCCCAAGGCCCACACCACAATTTTTTTTGGTGCGGTGGATGAGGATGGCAGCCTTGGATTCGGAAGAGTTTACTGTTGGTCAGGCCGAGGCCTTGCCTCCCAGTGGTCAGGTTTCCAGACTCTTGGTGACTTACAAAGAGTTATTCAAAGACTTTACATGTGCAGTGGAAAAGCTGCACCTGGATTGGCCGAATGAGACCCAGTTAGAAGAATTAAAGTCCATCCTGGATGACTGTTTTCTAGCGAGCCAATGTGCAACAATGCCTCGCAGGGTACTTCCCTTTTCTCTATTTGGCAAGGCTTACTAATCCTTCGGCCTTGGGTTTTTGTAATGTATGTCGAGTGGCAGAGCATGGATAAACTTGCTTCAGGCCAAGTAGTTTTGGCTTTGCACACTCTAGAGGTTTTGCAAACCTACCAAGCCCATTTCATGAGGGATTTATATGAGGGAGTTGGACTTGATGCAGAGGTTGTCACGGTGTTATGCTGTGATGAAGAGGAGGGTCGGGCCGGGCTGTGAATGTGCATGCCCAGCCCCCAATCGGGCTAATAAGCCGAGGAGAAGGATAAAGATGAGCCGGATGTGGCAGTTCGAGAGAGAGAGAGCCACACGCAGCTGCCGTGTGTGTGTTTACAGTATGTTTGTGTCTTAGTTTTGCCAACCTGGGGGGGATAGTGGAGGGAGACAGGGGGAGTATGAGGGACAGACAAGGGGACCATGGATGGGGTTTGGGTGGGGCTTCTCCCCACTTCTGGGGAGCCGGAACTGAGTGGGACTGGGAGGGATGGGAGGGGGGAAGAGTGACACACAGGGGGTGGAGAGAGAGCAGAGATAGAAGAGCGAGAAGAAAAAACACTGCATAAACACACACATGGCAGCTGTGTGTGGCTCTCTCTCTCTCGAACTGCCGCATCCAGTTCGTCTTTATCCCTCTCCTCGGCTGATTAGCCCGATTGGGGGCCGGACGTGCACACTCACAGCCCAGCCCCACCCTCCTCCTCCTCGTCACATATGCCAAGCCTTGGATTTGGGCTACCAAACATCTGTTGGATGGAACATGGAGGGGCTGAACATCAATTTTGGCTTATTCTCATAGAAATCCATGAGAGTGTCTCATAAAAAAAAACTCTCTAGCAACTGGGCCAATTTGGTTGCTTAGGGGACCTGGCTGGAGTCATTCAGCATGCCCTGGATTTGAACTCGTGACTCCAGAGGTGGTAGTCAGCGTCTTTACTCGCTGAGCTACCCAGGCCCCCCAATTTCACCATTATTAACGGTTGAAAGCTCTGCAACCATTATCAAAATATACAGTAGTTCAGTTTCCCCTGCAGCTTGCGCTGGGGAGCAAGCGCTGATAACTCTCAGCTTGAGTTTTGTCTCTGCCTCCATGGACAAAGGTCTCAGGGTACTCATAATAAACTTAATGTACAACAAGCACAAGTAAACAAAACACACTGTTATAAACACCACAATCTGTCCCCCCATTATAAATGCAGGGGCCGTTGTGAAAGACCAGTTTGTTCCCAAGTCCCTCCATGTTCACACACTCCTCCACATTCAAAATACCAGAAAAGAGAATGTGTGAATGAGCTGTCCTGCTGTAGCATTATTCTGTCTTGCAGAAAGGTATAATAAAGAAGATTTCCCCTTCTCATAGAGAGAGAGAGAGAGAGTTTTTTTTACAGCCATTATTTCCTAGTTCCAAAAAAAAAAAAAAAAAAAAGACAATTACATCCCATTCTGTATCTGAGATGTTTGAATTTCACTCTAATGAAATGTTTATTCAGGATGCTGACACATTCAGAGAGAGCTTTCAGATTCACATTCAGATTGTGCAAAGCAAGGGAAATGAAATGCATGGATGCAGTTCTGGCACTTTTGAGGCTCCAGGGTATCTGCATTTTGAACTACCTCAATGATTGGCCCACTCAGAGAGTTTGGCTGCCCAACACCAAGATGTCGTTCTCAGCCATTTGGACAGTTTAGGGCTGAAAGTCAACCTAGACAAGGCCAAGGCAACAAACTCTCTTTCTAGGTGTGGAACTGGACTCACTGGCAATGTGGGCGTGCCTGTCTCTAGCTCACGTTCAGTCATTATGCCAGTGTATAGCAATGTTCAGAGAAGGATGTGTTCTCCTGGCAAGAGCGCTTCACAGGCTGTTGGGGCTTATAATTGCACCATCCGCTATCATTTTCCTGGGCATGTTGCTTGTGAGGCCTTTCCAGTGTTGGATGAAATCCATAAAGTGATTTCAACCGCTTAGGCAAGTGTATCATCCCTTCAAAGTGACGTGTGGATTTTGCCAAGCTCTGTTGCAGAGGAAACAGGCCCACTTTCTGATGTTAGGCGCTCTGTTGGGACAGGTTTGATGCTGCAAAAGTGGTGAACACAGACACCTCCTATGTGGGTTGGGAGGGTTGTGTATGAAGGTTGTCCAGCTTGTGGAGTGTAGATGGGCCAGTGGCTAGATTAGCATACAAATTGCCTGGAAATATTGGTGGTGCTGTTAGAACTGAGATTTTCCTTCCAGAGATTCAAGGAAGTCATGTCCTCAACTGGTCAGACAACAGAACATTGGCATCATTTAAGAGGGTTGGTGATTTGCATGCCCTGTCGATCAATCCATCGTGTATGGACTTTGCATCAGGTTTATTAAGAGTAGTGTCGAGACCTCGTTTGGGGTTTTTACCCAAGGCCGTTTCTACACTGTTCCGCTCACAGGTTATTACTTTGAAGTCCTTCTCTCCTCCCCCATTTTAGTTGGATGAGAGTTAGAGGTTGCATACACTGTACCCTGTTAGGGCTTTGTGAGTTTATGTTGACCATACTAGCCAATAGTGTATGTGAAAACATCTGTTTGTATGCTTTGGTGCCCACAACAGAGTTTTTTCGGTCACTAAGCAGAGGCTGTCTCATTGGCTTGTTGACGCAATTTCGAGTGCTTTTGGGGCACACAGTTTGCTTTCGCCTTTAGGCATTCAGGCTCATCCTATGAGGAGTGTGGCATCATTGTGAGCTTTGGCTATAGGTGCGTCCATGTAGGGTGTTTGTATGAAGGCAGGTTGGTCCTCTCTGCATACTTTTGTCCGATTTTATCATCTGGACAAGGGTTTAGCTCCTGCTTCCCATGTTCTCTCTGTCAGAACAGGGGTAAACTTATAGTTCTTATATGCTTTGTCCACTTGTGCACTGCTATATGCTTCCCACACGGGCTGATACCAATGGCAGCTACTGTTCGCATGGCATTATGGTATATTGTTCCACATTGCGTCAGCCGACGCAACGTTGAGTGATCTACAAAAGGGAATGTCTTGGTTATGTATGTAACCCTGGTTCTCTGAGTAGGAATGAGACACTGCATCAGAAAATCTGAGTGATGATGCTGGAGCGAGCGCTTATAAGGAGCCCATGATGTAGCTCCTTGGCGGTGTCAAATAAGAATCATAAGCCAATAAATTAGCATGCTTGTATAAGGGCTTCAGACCACATGACCACTTGCGTGATACCCATTGCATCAGCCGATGCAGTGTCTCATTTCCTACTCAGGGAACCAGGATTACATACATAACCAAGATGTTTACAAGTTCCAGCACTGCTGCGCTGAGCGCATCTGAGGAGGAACTCATTGCTAGATGTGACAGAATTTTTGAGGATTATGGCATCATATCTTTGAAAGATTTTCACATATTCACCTTTAGTAAATTATACATTATATTTTAAGAGTTTTGGCCACCTTGCAAAGTAATTGTAGCCAGCCACCTAATTCATATTCATTAGCCAAGCTGATAAGGCTTATAATGTGACCTGTTTCAGATCGTTTCTACGTCTTTGTTTGTAACACTTAGTAAGACTTTTGCAACCATTTTTCCTAACAGTGTGATTAAACTTTGCAAGAGGTCACACTGGTGTGACTATAAAGTTTTTCCGACTCTCTGATTATGCACTGTTGTTTTTTGTTGCGTATGAGAAATAGCAAACGTTCCAAAAGCAAAATGAAAAAGCTCTACCCGGATCAGTCACCGTGGCTCAATGGACAGATCAGCACAGAGCACGTGTGTTTACACATGGACTGGTCTCGAGCTCTCACTCGTGCAGATCATCATAAATAGCGCTGAGAGAAGCGTGGGCTGGATCACGGATTCGGTATTGATTATTTGTTTAAAACCTCTATGAAATCCCTTATTGTACTGGTGCTTGAACTAGTTTAAAAAATTTTGTCCAACATAAAAAAGGTGTTAATGTTTTACAGATTACTTCTGTAATATCAGTAAAATTACAAAATATCAAAATCAGTGATTTACTTTCAAGAAGGCATTTCAATAGGACAAAAAAAATCATTTTTATTGGAAATTTACTTATTTGTAATATTATTAGTTTTTGTCCATATAATTTAAATTTTATTGACACTACAGAGTCTACAGATTGTCTCACCAGCATCTGAGTGCCACCGGTGCCACCAACACAGGTGCTGGTGTGACCATCTGTAGAACTGGATGGCACAGGTGCTACAGCTCTCAAATATTAGTCTGGGCAGTTATCCTTGAGAACACCTTTATATTCCACTTTGTTTTCAGAGTTATATCTGATTTCATGTCATTTTTATTTGTATAGTGCTTTTCACAACATTCATCGTTTCAAAGCAGCTTTACAGAAAATCTTGCTTTAACAGAAAATGAAACTGTAATATCCATAAAGTCTTAAGAGTCAACATTGTGTATCCCCAAATGTTATTAAAATGTATGTATATATATATATATATATATATATATATATATATATATATATATATATATATATATATATATATATATTCTGTCATTTGCTAAAAAAAATGTAATACACTTTATTTCAATCAATAATTTTCAGTAACTTGTGGCAGCCAGACATATTTGGAATTCCTCAAATGTGCAATTACAAAAATCTGGAGCACATTAATTATAACAAGGTCAGTGCATTTTAGTGAACCGAACTCTGAGTACATCTGTTAAAAGAACCGATCTGAGACCACTGAAAACACTGTATCATGAGCCTAATGTGTGCTATGAGTATGTGTAATATGCTACAGACACTGAGAGACAGAAACCATGATCTCGGACTAAATACGAAAATTTGTATAGCCCTGCCTTATGCTTATAGTGAAAAGTATTGCTATGCAAGACAAGGCCTAGAATGGCTCAAAGTGATACAAGCAAAATGGTGAGAGGATAACTAATCCTCAGTATTCCTTAATACTTTTTTTATGGTTACATAAATAGGTCAGCCATATTTTATATACAGTATATAGCCTACTGTATACGTGTACATATATTGTATATATATGTCTATTGTATATATATGTCTATATATATATATATATATATATATATATATATATATATATATATATATATATACACACACACTACCGGTCAAAAGTTTTGAAACACTTGAAAGACTGAAATGTTTCTCATGATCTTAAAAATATTTTGATCTGAAGGCGTATGCTTAAATGTTTGAAATTAGTTTTGAAGACAAAAATATAATTGTGCCACCATATTAATTTATTTCATTATAAAACTAAAATGTAATAAAAAAATTTTTTAAAAAGTTTTTGAAATTGATGACTTGAAAAGCATCCAATAAGTGCCCCACATAGATGGGAACTCCTTAAATACTGTTTAAAAAGCATCCCAGGGTGATACCTCAAGAAGTTGGTGAGAAAATGTCAAGAGTACATGTCTGCAAATTCTAGGCAAAGGGTGACTACTTTGAAGATGCTAAAATATAACACAGTTTTGATTTATTTTGGATTTTGTTTAGTCACAACATAATTCCCATAGTTCCATTTATGTTATTCCATAGTTTTGATGACTTTACTATTATTCTAAAATGTGAAAAAAAATTATAATAAAGAATGAGTAAGTGTTTCAAAACTTTTGACCGGTAGTATATATATATATATATATATATATATATATATATATATATATATATATATGAAAAAAGTCATTTTTGATCAAATCTAGACAGGCCCCATTTCCAGCAGCCATCACTCCAACAACTTATCCTTGAGTAATCATGCTAAATCACTTGCCATTATATCAAACACAGCTGAAAGCTATTTGGTTCATTAAATGAAGCTTAACATTGTCATTGTGTTTGTTTATGAGTTGCCACAGTATGCAATAGACTGGCATGTCTTATGGTAAATATTAGGTAAAAAATTTCAAAAAAGAAACAGCTATCTCTAGAAACTCGTCAGTCAAACATTGTTTTGAGGAATGAAGGCTATACAATGCTTGAAACTGCCAAAAAACTGAAGATTTCATACAAAGGTGTACACTACAGTCTTCAAAGACAAAAGACAACTGGCTCTAACAAGGACTGAAAGAGATGTGGAAGGCCCAGATAGAACTAAACAAGAGGATAAGTACATAGTTTGACTCTAGTTTGAGAAATAGACACCTCACATGTCCTCAACTGACAGCTTCATTGAATTCTACCCACTCAACACCAGCTTCATGTACAACAGTAAAGAGAAGACTCAGGGGTGCAGGCCTTATGGGAAGAATTGCAAAGAAAAAAAAATCACTTTTGAAACAGAAAAACAAAAAGAAAAGGTTAGAGTGGGCAAAGAAACACAGACATTGGACAACAGATAATTGGAAAAGAGTGTTATGGATCTTAACCCCATTGAGCTTTTGTGGGATCAGCTAGACTGTAAGGTGCATGAGAAGTGCCCGACAAGACAGCCACATCTATGGCAAGTTCTACAGGAAGCATGGGGTGAAATGTCACCTGAGTATCTGGACAAACTGACAGCTAGAATGCCAAGGAACTGTAAAGCTGTCATTGCTGCATGTGGAGGATTCTTTGATGAGAACTCTTTGAAGTAGTTTAAGTTGTAATTGTAATAATTAAATTGTAATAGTATTTTTTTCACATTATTATTGTCCTGACTATACATTGTGTTCAGCTGAATGCCATTTGGTGAATAAAAGTACTAATTTCTTTCCATAAGACAAAATCTGTACATTATTCCAAACATTTGGACACCAGTGTGTGTGTACATACAAACATATATATATATATATATATATATATATATATATATATATATATATATATATATACACGTATTTACAGTATATGTACACATTATGAAAAATTGGTATAATAAAATTGTAGAAACTAGTGGCGTTAAACGATGGAAACCATAGCCTAGTTCATGAGAAGCTAGTCAATTTGTGCAAGTGCCACTAATGTCACATGCATTGTAGTAGAACATGCCCGCAAAGCACATATAGAGCTCTGTTTGTTAGTGCATTAGCCACTGATCTCCACCTGGTCGTCTAATGGTTAGAGGAGACCTGGAGAGGCCTTCAAGCCACAGTGTCTGGCACCCGCTGTGAAATTTGGTGGACAATCGGATATGATCTGGGGGTGCTTCAGCAAGGCTAGAATCGGGTAGAATTGTCTTTGTGACGCATGCATCAAGCCACATACAAGGTAATCCTGGAAGAAAGTGGAGTGGAGTGGCATAAAGTCATCCATCAGCAATGTGAAAGACTGGCAGAGAGTATGCCAAGACGCATGAAAGCTGTGACTAAAAATCAGGGTTATTCCGCCAAATATTGATTTCTGAACTTTTCCTAAGTTAAAACATTAGTATTGTGTTGTTTAAAAATGAATATGAACTTATTTTCTTTGCATTATTCGAGGTCTGAAAACATGGCATCTCTTTTTGTTATTTTGACCAGTTGTCATTTTCTGCACATAAATGCTCTAAATGACAATATTTTTATTTGGAATTTGGGAGAAATGTTGTCAGTACTTTATAGAATAAAACAAAAATTTTAATTTTACTCAAACACATACCTACAAATAGTACATCCAGAGAAACTGATAATTTTGCAGTGGTCTCTTAATTTTTTACAGAGTTGTATATATACAGTATAATGAATTAAAGAATAAATAAATAAATAATACATCTTTTTTCAAAGTTCAGCCAGATCTCCTTAAAATGTTAAAGGACAGTCCTGTGTACAAAGAACAGTCAGGGTCTTTTAGAATTAGACTCTGGCCCCAGCATGGTTAGTCCATTTGTTTTATCATATCTTTTGTAGCTATCTACATCCATTTTTTATTCTGATCTTCCATAAAAACATAAATAATTGACTCAGCAAGGCATGCTTTAAAAGCTTGCTTGCCCATTAAAAAGAAGATTTGGCATAAAATCTGTCAATTTCCACATTTTATCTGGTCTCTCTTGTAGGGCTCAATGTATCTGGGCAAGAACTGCCCACCCAAGTTGCCTCGCAAGCTATGACAATCCGGGACTCTTGTCCTGCCAGCATATCTTGAGCGACCTCAAAGTAAATACACTCCTTTTCTAGGGATGCATGGAAACTTATTATTACACCAGATGACTGAACCATTCACTTCTTTGGATGACAAATTTAGAATCCACTTGCACAGCACAACAATGAGTTATTGAGCAATTATGAATAACTAAATAACTCAAAAGGAACAACATGACCAACTGCTACATTCTCAGATTCAAAAGAAAGATTCGGCCTTCAGCAGAGAGGAAGTTGAACTGATGCTTAAAGGGATAGTTCTGTCATTATTTTCTCACTTGTTCCACCTGTATGACTTTCTTCCATGGAACACAAAAGGAGAAACTTTGAAGGATGCACTGGTCGTTTTTTCCTTGCAAATGCAAAGAATGGGAACTGGAGTTTTCAAGCTTCAAAAAGGACCATTAAAGTGTCATAAAAGCAGTCCACATGACTTGTGCATTAAATAAGTCTTCTGTAGCCATATTAGATGTCTGCAACCCAGTCCGACAGCACCCGAGAACCCGACTGGTTTCGGGCCAGTTTTTCAAGTAGGATTTCGGGTTCAGTTCGGGTTTGTAATTAATGAAAAAATAAACAGGCCTACCAAACTTATTTTGCGCAATCGCTCTCACTCACAGACACGCGAACAGATGAGTTAGGGGCCGTTCACACCGAATGTGTTTTTGCGCGTGTCTGTTCTATTTCCCCATTGTTTTCCTATGTAAACACATGCTGGACAAATGTCTTTGACTGTTGCACCGCGTCTCGCTGTTTCGTCAGTGTTTCGTGCAGGACCGCACATTTTAAACACCATCAAATTTTTTTTTTTTTTTTTAAACGCATGTCTAAACACCTGCAATCTGTTTCATTTGTTGTGCTGTGTCTAAAGTGTGTATAAACAGTAAGGCAATGTTTTTTTTTCCCTTCTGCTCTAATGTACTGAGGGGTTGCCGTGCCTTGTTAAAACTGTATATGTTTACAGTTTCAATATTGTTATGAATGTTGCATAAATGCTTACATAAAATACAGCCTATTGCAACAGTCCTTGCTAGGAGAAGAAATGATAAAGATGTGAGTGATTTTGGGTTCGGCTCAGGTTCCGGCTTGAAATCTGATGGTATCATTCGGGCCGGGTACGGTCTCGTGTACGGGGTCAGGT